>NC_136065.1:440224883-440674883 GCF_964261635.1 Lissotriton helveticus | reverse complement strand
TGAAGACTCTACAGAGGCAAGCTTTATACATTCTTATGTATTGGCAGTAGTTATTGACAAGGGAACTCCGGTGAATTATGAGTCAATTGGAGTGTCTGATGACACATTTACCTTTGTATATATATTCATGTCTTTATATGAATCTTTGTGGCAAGATGTTATACAATGGTGCTTACAATTAATGTTTTTTCATTTCGTCTAGACTAAACGATTTATACCAAGGAGGTGTTGAAGTTATTTTTTTTTCCTTTGGTGGAAATGAGTTCTGAAAGTCCTGTTTTGAGATTTTATCAGGACAGTATTTTTCTGATTCCTTATTGTCATGAACAATGCAGACTATATGACTTTTATCATGCATTGACACTTTTTAGTCATTGAGTTTTCTTACCCCTTTAGGGCACAGAGGTTAATGTTTGTCATCTGACTGATGGTTCTTCAGGGGTTTTTAACCCTTTTTCCTTCTATGGCTGATTCTTTTGGGCCTGTAAGGTTGTTTTTTGTTTATATGTTCTGTGACAGTGATCATGGATTCTGTTAAGAGTCTAGCTCTTGTTCTGCTATTCCTACATACATTTGGTCACTGGTTAGTTTTGACCGGATAGTTCCCTATGAGACCTTTTGTAGATTTTGTTTACTGACCCTCCTCCAGTGGGGTATGGCTATGGTATTTAATTCAAAGTTAAGGAATCTGTGGCTAGATGTCTCTATCAGATGTAAAAGTTACTTATGTTTGGTAACGCTATATCTGGTAGAGACACAGTCTAGCCGCAGATTCCTTAATGCCCTGCCCATCCTACACTCTCTGCGAATTACCATTGGTGTAAGGGTTATACTCTTTCAGTGCTGGGTTTATATACCAGTGATCACTATCTTAATCTGTGTTGGGACTAAACAAATCGATTGACCTGGCCACTTAGCTTTTGTTTAGATTTTGTAATAACATCCATTTCCAAATGTGTATGGTTGGTAGAGTGTGGGGGGGGGGGTTCTCTTTTCCTTTTGATGACACACCAGCGAGTAGTATTCATTTCTTTGTTCTTTCTATGAAAGTCTTCTTGGTATGTTCATGCCTTTACATTTGTACGGTTAATATATCACATAATAGTGTAATTTATCATACAACCTGGTGTTGTTGTTGTAGGTTCTGTCTAGCTATTGCCATTCCATTTATTACCAGTGCAGAATGGTTTCTAGAGTGCATAGTATTGTCCCTCATATTGGGGTTATTCCCCAGGGCGTAGTTTCATGTAGCCCTGTGTTGGTTGATTTTTGGGGGGGGGGTTTCTTTAAAATCCATGTCTGGTATTAATATACCATTTGATGTTTCTTCTTTAATAATGTTTAAAAGATTTTCCACAACCAGTTTCTGTGGTGGCTCCGCGTTCTGGCACGGAAGGTTTCACAGACGAAACTGATGTCTGCACGTCTGGTGGACTTATGTGGCTCCACTGACATCATGTCCGGAGACGAAGTTGCCGCAGAGCCATTCGATCCAGTCCTCTGGCGCGCAGAGGTACTGCTGAAAAATCTCCTAATCCAGACTGGCGCCGGGGAGAATTTAAAGTTAAGGAATCTACGGCTAGACTGTGTCTCTACCAGATATAGCATTACCGAAAGTAACTATTTTTTACGCCTGGCACCACCTCACTGTGCTGAGCAGAAGGTTTCTGGGATCCAGGCTGATGCCTGGTAAACATCCATGAGGTGAAGAATTTTCAGGAACATTACATCTTCAGCAGGAATATTGTTATTAATGCTAAGTAATATTGATTCATGGCAAGGGCAATTTTGAATTTTGCTATTTCCTCGAGGAGTGAGGAACAGCATGCCACTGCAATGCCTTCCTCATATTTTCCACCAAGGCCTGGTTAGATGGTCTTGCAAACCATCCTTGATGTTTTTGACTTCTTTCAGTTTCTTAATGTGTTTTAATGAACTCATTTAGAGCTAAGTGCAAGAACCTAAAAACCTCCAGCTTCATTCCAGAAGTTGGCGTCCACAATCAATGGGGAAAAAGCTTCTGATGTTTTTATAAAACTTATGTAGAAAAAAGTAAACAGTCCTGTTATTTATCTGACGTTTACAGGAATAACTAATTTCAAGTCCATTAGCCTTTGTGACCTCTTATCAGTATTAGTTTTTTTGAAAAGTAGATGCAAGCTCTGTTCTCCAGGATGACTGCTTTATTGGTATTACCAGAGTTTACACTATACACCTTTTTTCTAGTAATATTGGATACCTTTACCCTGTTTTCTAATCTCCAGAGTCTCTGTTTATGTCCTTGGTCCTCTGTTACTTGCAGCTTCTAATGAACACAATTTTCCTCATTTTATTTTATTATTTTTTTTTGTTTTTACTCACACTCATTAGCAAATGTTTGTTGGTGATTCCAAGGCAGCATTGCACTATACATAAAAACAGTTCCATAACAAATCTACACTCAAGAAAGTATTTAAAACCTGGTACGTAAAATGAAGTATAACAGTTATATAATTTAAGTGCACTAAATAGGCTCTACATGCAGTGAAAGCACCATGGTTTTTTTTTGTTACTATATTACAAACAAAGATGACTGTGCAAAGCAAGACAAATATAAAGATTGTAACTTTAAATATCCACACTAGGAATTTGAGGCCTTACTCAATTCCCTTCAATCACTTTTTAAACTGAGGATATCAAGTGTTAAAATGGAAGTCATTCATGGTATTTCAGCCCACCAGAAATTATTCATTTATGAGCTTTTTTTCGATTGATTATTCACTGTTCATTAAGATCGAGATCCAGTTTTAAGCAGATGTCATTTTCATGCCTGCAGCTTCCAGTGACCAGGATAGACCTCTCCTCTAAAGAAAGAAAAGGAAGAATGATTTAGGGCACAGAGCATGGCCAAAAGGTTAATTAAAAGTAATCCTCAATCTGTTTCTGGATCCCATGCACAGAGATGACCCAAGGACACAGCCAGCATATCTCTAGATGCTGCTCTGTTCTCTGATAGGACTGACCTCAGGTGCAGTCGCCCTGCCCCCACATCCCTTACCCCATGGCAGACAATGATTATGCACTCACCCACACAGCATGATCACCAGGAAAGTGGTGGGATCGGGATGGTGCATCTGCAGAAAATAGCACCATGGAGTCTGTGGCTATTGTGGGGGTTGTTAGTCCTCACAGCATCAGGAACCCTGGTACAATAAAAGGATGTGTAAGCCACAGGCAAGTTAACTCTGCCTTTATAGTGTTAGTTTTCAGGGATAGATCTATAGAAAGGAAGTGTCTCTGCAACTTCCTAAGTACAAGATGCTAGATTGCTTCTATCGACCAGACCCACTTCCTGCCTTTACTCATTAGGTATTCATTAGGTATTTAGACTTTGCACTGGCCTTGTTCCTCATCTGCCTTACTCTTCTTTTTCCATTAGGAGAGTTATTTTGGTCCCTACCTACATTGACCCCTCCTGTTTTAATTTATTGCACTCCTGATCCAGGTGAAACTAGTTCTATAACTTGTCCGGGTGGAAGATTGTCTCTGACTGGCACTACTTACTTGTACTTGTGTTAGCCTCCTACATCTGCAGAGGGATTGATGACCATTTCTTTAATGTTCTGTTGGGGATACATATTAGCAGCAGTACCTTCTGGATCAGGTAGTTTACTTGGGAGGTTGGACAGTGTAGTGGAGGGTGAATTTTCAAGACCATAGCCTCACTTCATTCCAGGAGGACATCTAACTGATTATTGCTATTGCATCGTTTTATTTCCTTTAGTGTCACTACTGCCTTGTTTCTGAACCCCTCGGTTATCTTTTGCTTTCCAGTCATCTATATTGGCAAGCAGCAGCCCCGTAAGTGGTGCCTCTTCAAATCCACTCCTGATGGTGTATATATGTCTTAAATGCCAGAATCGGACACCTTTACCCATGGGAATATGGCTTTGCTATTAGCTTCTGTATCCAGCACCCTTTCCTCTGAGTCATTGGTCCCACTCCTTTGGTCCTTTAGATGTTGGACTAGTTTGGCTGTTTCAGATATTAGAACATTTAATTGTGATTTTTTTCACAGGACCTACACCCTTTTGCTTGACGTGGACCTGCAGGCATCAATCTACACATGATTATATCCCATTGTAACTCATTCTCAGACCCTCTCTGTCACAATTAAGCTGCTCCTCACTTGGGGGAGGGGAGTGGAACAGACAAAGGCAGTATGTGAGTTTAGTCCCCACTCTATTATGGTACTAAAATCAAGGAGAGTTTATTTGGAGCACTGGATTACCATCAAGCCCAGTAGGCCGTAATCAATGGCATCCACAGTTTTCCTAATACTGGGAAGTAGAGCTGGCTGAAATTGTGCAGTGTTGGTGATTGAGGAGTTTTAAAGGAAGGACTTGAGGGGCTCAAAGCTCAACATCTTTCGGTGCGATATTAACTAGGGAAGGATCTGTTAATTAATAGTTGCTCTACTTAGCTACTAGCAAATAAGGAACTTTGAGTCTTGCCCTTTGCCAGTGTCACTTCTCATATGAGGTATGTAATTTCTTAGATAAACGTTTTCTACAGCTTCTTCACAGCAGTTTTCCACATGGAAATCTAGTGTTCACAAAACGCACCTTGTTCATACTGCAGTTCTTTTATACGCAGTGTTTATATATTTATTGAGGGCTGTTATAACATTTCCCTTACATTACCCATTTTTACTCAGCGGAGTATTGCTGTTCCAAGGCAGTTAACTTATGTGCAAAGTTAAGTTAAGAATCAAATGGAAATTTCGATTTAGTAGTACAGATTAGCATACCAACACATTTTTTTTTTTTTCTAAAATGGACTGTTGTGTGTACATGCTTATGGTAGAGTGTTTTTACTGCACACTAAGGTTTGAATCCCTTTTTGTTGATCAACTGTTTCATAAGCCTGATTTTTAGGCCTCGCCTACGCAGCGCGCAAGCGCTGCTCTGTAGTGACCTCTTGGAATCACTCTGGACTTTTTAAACTCGTGCATGTACTGCACTGTTTCCAATGAGCACTCGTGCATGTACAGCGTTTACCTTGCGGGAGCAAGCGGCGGCGCCCTCTGTTTGCAATTATCGCGCCTGTGCTTTGGACAGATGGTGCCGCTGCTCGCTCCCGCAAGGTAAACGCTGTACATGGACTGAACCTCAAAGCCGCGCCATCGTTCTTCACCGCGGCGTTGCCGGCCCTGCTCCACTCAAACCCCCTTGAGTGGCGCCCTCAGCGTCCACAGGCATCTAGACCCCTCCACTCCCTTTGTTACTGCAGCCAAAGTGCACCACTCGGTACAGGCGCACAACACCCATTGTGCTGTAAAAGACATGCACTGCCCCGCACGCACCCCTCCCACTGCTCTCTGGCATCTGAAAAGTGAACATGTTAGCCTGGGCAAACACTTGGCTTTGTCAGTGCTGGCTTCAGATGAGGAGGCGTCCACAGGGATCCGCCTCTGAGTTCAAATGTAAATGTTAAACATTCTTATTTTAATTAAGCTTAAATGGATTTTTTATTTCTCTTGCAGCAGAATGTTCACATCGTAGCCGCCCTTTAAATGCTTATTATACAGCGCTTGAAACAGCCGTTCACAGTAGTTGACAAACATGTGACTACGGGTCAGGCATATGCGTTTTTGTTTATTAACTCCACGTCTTTCCAGTTCTCACCTCGGGCGAGCCGTGTGGGACTGGACAATGCAATGATTCCTGATTCGTGTCTGACAGGTGCAGTGGTCAGTGAGTGGGGTAGGGGGTGCGAGGACACTGTACACGTGCCAGAGCGCGCACACACTAGGGATGGTGTCACAAGAGCCTGCTTTGTGCCCCAGCTGTGTGCGCAGATTGGTAAAAAGCCAACCCTAGTGCCGCTGTAGGAGGAAGGCAGAGAGCGCGGCTGCTAACCTGTTCACAGATGGGTCCCGGGGTCCCCGCTTCTCGGCAGCTAAGCTAAAGCAGAGGGGCTAACGAAGGAAGGTGCCTCCTCTCCCCGTCCCATAAAATGGCTTCACAGTTCATTAGAGACGCCTGAAGTGGATGTAAAAGCCACCAAGCCCCTGCAGTGGATGCTGGGTACTGTGTGCATTGAGCAGAATGGCTAGATTTTCTTGTGGCTTTTTGGCCCCTGGGACCGACGGTACAACAGTACGACACGTGTTCCAGGACCCAGCCAAGCTTTTGTTGCTCTTCGGTCGTTCGATGAGACAGGATGCTGCTCTCTGCAGTGAGCCACGATGCATTGCTGTTCTTTATTGAAGTGGACTGTGATTATATTTTGGCATCTTCGGGTTATTAAAGTCTGTTGTTAATTATTGAGGAGTTTTGTAGGGCCTTGTGTGTCATCTTTCGGTTACTTTGTAGCGCTATGAGAAGCTACACTCAGCTTAGCCTTCATTTCATATGGTGACGTTTGGAGCAAGCAACAGGTTAGTATGTAAAATTAGGGCGAGGGCCTACACAGTTTGTGTGCCTATTCTCTGAGAAGTTTTGAAGACATTGGTCCATGCACTGTCAACCCAGATGTAAAAAGGTGTGGTACTGCTTGTCATAGTTCCATCTAAGCACCACTTCCTTTTGTGTAGCTTCATCAGCCAGTTAGTCATGGTTTGCGACCAATGCAGCATTTCTACTTCAAAAAACAAAATAAAATAAAACAAGCAATGGCATAGCCAATAGGTCTTGCCTTTGGGACCTTATAAGTATTTAATTATGCAGTACAATATCCTTGGTGCAACAACATAAACTGTTGCATGGCTAAACACTTATAAGGTCCCAAAGGCGAGACCTATTGGCTAGGGCAACGCTTGTTTAGTCTGTTGAGGGTAGTTTTATCTGCTCCATCATGGTGCATTTCACCACCATTGAGTGCTTTGGGTCACCAAAGCGTACAGCAAAAAGTGTAACCTTTTAAAAATACCTACTCTGAGTGAATAGAATGAAGTACTAAATTGTGGAGGCCAGTGGTGATATGAGGGTTTGGTCCATGAATGCACCATAGCAAATGCCTGGTAAGTGATGGACAGTGTTTGAATGTGACTTGGCCAGTTCTCTTCCTATTTCTCTACCTGTTGAAAAACAACTGAGTGTCCCTACTGAAGACCTCTTTCTGAAAACCCCTCACTTCCTTTTAGGTGCAAAACGGTACTTTTCAGTCAAATCAGGATTATAGTGGGTACACAAATACTGCACTCTGTAATTTTCGCCTACGAAATTTGTGCAGCCCATACACAGGAATATTTAGGGTTAGTAGCATGGAACGGTGCAAAACATGCTATTCACCATTACAAAGTGCAGAACCCACAATAATGTGGCAATGTAGCACATGTTAAACACCACAACCTAAGGTGTAGGTTTCTATCTATTGAGTATGGTTCTACCACAACCAATACTGGGGCACTCATAATGAGGCCATTGGTAATCGGATTTATAGTGGGCACACCATCTGTTGACATATCTTACTATGGACATTTTTCAGTGTCACTTTCATTGAAACGTTAATAACTAGAAGTGTGTGTTTGTAATGCCTCGAGAGAGAACCTTAATAATTTTCAAAGAAATGTTTGCTTCTCACTGACAATTCAGAAGCAACTGAAATGTAATTCCTATGCCTCCTAAATCAAACTCCGATCACCTGAGAGAAGTTTCAGGAATCTGGTGGATTGCTGATGTGTTCAGACTGAAGAAATCTCTTGTCAAATAATGAGTGGAATGATCAAGTAAATCTTCAACAAAGCTTGTCAAGTTATGCGCAGTTGGTGGGAGTTCTGAAGCTGTTTTCCATCCAGACGTTGCTCTTGACTGATTTTGATTCTCTGTCTTTTTCAGCGGATACTTTAACAAATGTATTGACAAAAATAAATCGAATGGATATTGTGACGCTGCTGGAAGGGCCCATATTTGATTATGGAAACATCACAGGGACCAGAAGCTTTGCAGATGACAACGTTTTCCAGGATCCTGTAGATGGTAAATGATTGTATTAGTTTCTTGTGATGCTGGTTCTTACTTGGTATTACAACTGTTTCATAAGCAGGACATAAATAGCGGGGAAGGCCTAAAAGCATGGGGAGGCAATTACTTTTGTAAAGTTCTGCCATTCTAAGATCTGAAATAGCTACTGATGCAAAGCCTGCATTATAAAACAGAACATTTCCAAAATATACCATAGGTTCAATAAAATCGCACACTGTGTATTTTATGCAGCAGTATTACATAGATATTTTAAGAACTGTTCAGTAAATTAAAGTATGGCTCTCTTGTCCTTAGTTGCCAGCCACAGACCTTTATCTGGGAGCAACAAGTAATGTATGCATGACGTGGCGGAAGCAGGGACAAACTCCCAGTAAATTTAGACCAAGAGTAGCAGTGGTTTTCTTCCCAATGCCCCGGCTGATGTCAAACTTTGCCTAAAAGTTACAGTTTCTATCGCAGAAGCAAAACTTATACATATGTCTAATGAAATTATAACAGGGCCTGATTCTTATGTTCAGGCAATCCTACTATGGGGAGTGGATAAGCAACTGCTTGTGCCGGCCCTTGGCTAGAATCCTGTCTGCAAAATCACTCATAAGCTGTAGCATGAGTGCGATCATATCGCCTATTTTTGCATGGTCTTGGATGGATTGATCAACTCCCTGCAAATATATATATTAGCTACCAAGTATTGTTTTTTTTTTATTTATTTTTTTAAACCAAGTATTGTTCTTAACAGACTACATAGAGTATAAACCTAGTAATAGCCAGTTCACTTCTCATCAGTGTGTTTGTACAATCCTGCGGTTCACCCCATTAAAGTCAATGGAGACATATTTGTTAGGTGAGTGAATAGTAGTAAAAATGAGGTTAGATCCACCAAATGTGGGTGAGTTGACAGGTATGTTATGTGCCGTGTATATGGTTAAAGTTTATGTCCATTATCACTTAATTCATGATAGAAAATTTGACACAGTTGTAACTTATTGAAGTAGTGTATCCACAAAGACTATAGCACCCTGTCACAAATATTTGACGGTCATCACTAATGCCATCAATTAGATCATGTGACATGTCATCAATGATGTCATGAGTGATATAATATACGAGGTCTATAGCAGTGCATGTTGGGGGCACAAGATCTAGTCAGTTCACTAAATTATTACTGGGAAATTTTTGTGCTTTTCATTTCTTAAACAGTAGTTCTGATCTCATTTCAACACCGAACTATAATTATATATATAAACAATTCCCCTTTCAGGCATAGAGTGGTGCATAAATTATGCAAAAAAAAAGCAGAGAACCCTGGGTAGTTCCCAAATTTTGGTGGAGAGGAGCTCCTGTATAGAGCACTCTACAACACCAGTGACACTCTGAATTTGCTCACCTCAAGTGTCTGCATTTCTATCAACGTTTTTAAGTATAGGATTAGCACATTGCCATCCATGCTGAGATAGAAAGTGCCATTTCAGCAGCAAAGTCTTTAAGCGTAGGATTTGTACAGTGCTATCCACGACGAGCTGTAAAATGACAAAAGCCTTTTACCACTCCATACATAGTATTAAAGCTTTGTATTGGAAAAGTGCCATCCAAGCCAAGCTGGAATTAATAAAAGCCACCCCTATTCTTTAGAGTTTAGCGTTGTCCAGACACAAGGGAGCACCCAGTATAAATCAAAACAATATCCTTTCAGGCATAGAGTGCTGCATAACTTATGCATAAGAAAGCAGAGAACTCTGGGTAGTTCTCAAGTTTAGGTGGCGAGCAGCTCTTGTATAGAGTGCTCTACAACACCAGTGACACTCTGAATTTGCTCACCTCAAGTGTCTGCATTTCTATCAAAGTTTTTAAGTATAGGATTAACACATTGCCATCGACGCTGAGATAGAAAATGCCATTTCTGCAGCAAAGTCTTTAAGCGTAGGATTAGTACTGTGCTATCCACGGCGAGCTGTAAAATGACAAAAGCCTCCTACCACTCCATGCACAGTATTAGAGCTTTGTATTGGTAAATTGCCTTCCCAGCCAACCTGGAAGGAATAAAAGCAACCCCTATTCTTTAGAGTTTAGCCTTGTCCAAGCACAAGGGAGCACCCAGTATAAGTCTAAACAATATCCTTTCAGGCATAGAGTGCAGCATAACTTGTGCAAAAAAGAAGCAGAATTGCTTTTATTAATTTCAGGTTGGCTTGGATGGTATTTTACCAATCCAAAGCTGTGAACTGCCAGTCCAGGTCCTTCCTGGCCTGGAAAACAAGCATCCTGGAACCGGTTTCGTGGTAT
Organism: Lissotriton helveticus; assembly: GCF_964261635.1. Taxonomy (NCBI): domain Eukaryota; kingdom Metazoa; phylum Chordata; class Amphibia; order Caudata; family Salamandridae; genus Lissotriton; species Lissotriton helveticus. Next base: position 440,664,633 of record NC_136065.1, on the reverse strand, counting down.
CATCCCTCATCAGCCTGGCTTGCTGAAATGCAGTGGCATAGAGAGCACGGGACCCACGCCTGGGCATACCTTTGCAACTTAGGGCAATTATAGCAACACAAGTCTGTGCAGAGCATGTGTGTATTTACATTCCCACATGCTGCTGACAGAAAATGTTACCTTATAAGCATCTGCTCGTAATGTGCTGTAGATTAACATGTACCCACCATCCTCCACGGAAGCTGGCAATGATCACAGAGGTTTCTAGTTTCTATGATTTTGTATTTTACAATGCACAACACACTGTTTCTTCAGCACTGCACTCCACTTACACTACTTGCCCACTGAGCAGAAAGCAATCTGGGGCCATATTACCACAGTGTCCCGGGGGTGCAACAGGCTTTTGCGCCCTCTTTTTGCGCCTCTATGCACTTTGGTATTATTGAAGGGGCTGCAGATGCTTGTGTGTCCTCTCGTGTAATACTGATAGTGCTGGAGCACACAAAGTGGCCCCATGCAAATGAGGAAATCCCTTTATCTCTGCACCCGCGTCGTATTACAGACATGGCCGCAGAGGCAAAAAAGCTGCCATGAGGCACACTGACGTGGCGCACTGTCTGAGCACCCACTGATAGCCCTCTGGAGAGGGGAAAGGGGGTCCCATGGACCCTCCCAGACATCACCTTGCAGGCGGGTACAGCCACTCACTGAACTCGCCTGCAAGGGGATCTCTAATCCCCCTTTAAAAGGGCAGGCAGCTTGCCGCCTGCACTGTGAAACACGGAGCGGCTTCAAAGCAGCACTTCAAAGTAGCCACTCTGTTTTTCACATGAATGCACTGCCCTTGGGACAGCACATTAATCCTAATATGGCGCATTTTCCTTGATTGCGCCGGGCGCACCTTTTAAAAGGTAAATGCGCTGTAAGTATAATACAGCCCCTGAGGTGAAGGAAGCCAGTATGGAGGCGCTTTGTGGACCAGGGTGGAGCATAACCGGTCTTGTGGCTCAAACTTCTTTGAAGAAAAACAAGTTGCAATTTTCTGGCCCTAACACTAAATGTCAAGAGTATGCAGAGCATGAGAATCTACAGCACTATACACTATGGACAGATCGTTTTATAAACTATATCCACCTCTCCGTCTTCCTGGAAAGTGTGGGCCAAGAAAAAGGGGTGAGTTCCCAAAACATTGATTTCCTATGTTAATTCCCATTGAAGCTTTGCTCTCTGTTAAATAAAAAAAAACAGCCAACAAAATTATACCAAAATTGCCAAAAAGTTAGAACTTTACTTAGAAAGTGTGCTTTTTGAGATTTTAAGTAAATTCATTCAGCAGTTGTTTGAGAAATTTACATTCGAAGAGGTGCTCGGGGTGGTCATGAAAGGGTCAAAAGTTAGGGCAACCTGACAACTTGGCACTTTCAGAGGGAAACCAGAGAGGGCATCCTCCCAGGCCAAAATGTAGAAAACAATACATTTGTGGCACAGGTACTCCTGCGGTACCCATTGTAACCCTTCCATGAAGTACCATGATACTCCCACAATAGCTGCTGCTCAAGGTTCACCCCTATGGTTTCCCTGTACTGTGCAAGTTTCAGTGAGGGTGAAGGTTGAGCACCGGCACTGAGGGAAGAACGCAGGAGTACTGGGATGCCCACAAGGAATAAATAATGAACCAAATGTGGAGTGGGTGTCTATGGGGATGGTCATTCAGGGGGTTTGAGCTGGGCATGGCTGATGACAAAGGATTTACTGATAGTAGTGATGGATAGCTAGGCAGTGAGAGAACAGGCTAGGCATTGCTGGAGAGAAAGATGGAAAGAAGGACTATCAAGGAAAAAAATTGACGATAAAGGTGGCAAGTGTAGGAGAGAGAGAGAGAATAATATAGATGAGAAACTCAAGCAACGACTAATATTAAGGAAAAGGCATACTAGATAAAAAACAAACAATTGAGTTGAGAGAAAGATGTACAGAGATGGTTATGGAAAGCATGATATGGGAAAGGAGCAGGCTGAGATACAGGCAAACATAGATGAGAGGAGGATCGGAGCAATAGAGAAAGGTAGCATGAGATATAGAGAGGTGGGTTGGGTAAGCAAGGGAAGGAGCACAATCTCAGATGGAGAGGAAGAACAGTGGAAGGGGAGCGACAGCAACAGATGGAGGTAGAGAATAAAAGGAGAAATAAAGAACCAGAAGTAGATTGATATAGGAAGAGTAAAAAGAAAGGAAGTGGAAGAAGTGAGTCTATAAGAGAGAGGTAATGGAGTCACAGACAGAGTGGAAAGCATACATTTACGTACAGGAATGCACGAACAGAAGCAGAACAGGTGTAAAAACAGACGTGACAAAAAAGGAAGAAGGGGAAAGGAAAAAGGTCAAAGTAACTTAAAATCACTAGCCAAACCTAAACAAATTCTTTCTTTTTTATGTGTTCTCATCTTGGGGGTGGTGGGTGGCATGGGGTTCAAACCCCATTTGGTGAGGTTGGGTCAATGAGTTTTGCCCAGGCATGTTTAATGTCAGTTTTACGGCCTCTCCTCTTTTTCAAAGCTGCGTAGTTTCTCCTTTCCTCACCAAGACCAGACCACTTTCCCCTTTCTCTCCGCTGCATCAGAACAATCCTGCTCAGCCAACAAGCTATGTCGTGAACGACAGTTACACAACAGCTCCATCTGTCAAAGATGTTTTAAACAATGCTGGAATTCATATCACTTTTTTCATTGTGTGTGTTGACTATCTAATCCTAATGAATTTCCTTTGTCTCATTTCTCATATTTTCTTTTTATTTGATCAGTGTATTTGATTGTACCCATGTCACCGAGAACTCTGCATTCAACAAGATCATCATCATCTTATTTGCCACAATCTCCTCCACCACATATGTTTGCTGTCTCTGAAATCTTTATATAGTTTCCTTCCTGCAAAATGTGTTTTAACAGTCATCCAACCCACTTCCCCTTCCTTTCAATCTAGATTCTGTTCTATCCTCAAATATGTTCTCCTTTTCCACCTGAGATTCGGCACTAAATATTTTAGCAGCTCCATTCCAATTCCCTAGATATAATACATAAGGTTCATAAACCAGCATCGTGTTTAAAGTATTGTTTTAAACATGTAGCTATTATGTTTGGCATGTTAAGAACTGCCTGATAGCTTCTTTCTGCTAAATTTAAAATCAGGTTGCCAGCAGGTTAGGGATGCATCAACATTTGCTACAAGAAAAACGATTTGGTGTATAAAGACAGTTGCTGTCATCTCGTATAATGTAGTTTTCTGTTCAAGGAAATGCTGAAGACTATCCTAAAGGATGTGGTTACACAATATTTAAATGATCACAAATGAGTAATACAGATGTCGTAGCACTTCTAATTAAAATGTCCAAAACCTGACGTCATCACACTGTGAAGTCTGATATTTTGGATACATTTCTTTCTGGATATATATATGCCTATTTGGAATTAGTGCATGTAAATTTCCATTACAGTTGACCATACATTTTCCATATGTGATGTGATTCTTAAAACCATTCTGCATGTCTGTTCATGTGTTGTTACATATATCATCCCAGTCAGCCCATGTGTACTGTCTTCCATAGGTTACACCTCCATCCAAGTGGAACTGGAAACTCCCACCGGTTTGCGTTTTGTGTCCCCCACCCCTTTCCATCACGACGAATTCTTTAGTGATACCTCTAGCATAGAGTCACCTCATAGAACCCCCAGTAGACTGAGTGATGTGTTAGTAACTTCACAGGGGTTTGTTGATGGTACATCAGTGGGACCTCCAGTGGTGACTGAAGAGGACACTTCACTGGAAGACAGCAAACTTGATTCCTCCATGCCTTATAATTGGCTGTCAAAAGCTGAGGCTATCCACCAGAGCCCAGTGTTCGATATGGATATTCACGATGAATCCCTACAACTCAGTAGTGATTGCTGGGTAGAAAAATCTGTCAAACACTCCAATCAAATGCAAAAGCAAAATGAAGAATTTTATCAAACAAGAGCAAGGACTGAACAGTGGGAGAGAGGAAAGTCTGGTTCTGATGAGGAGATGACACAGGAAAGGCTCAAAGCCCTCTTTGAGGACATTCATCTGGATGAAGGAGTTGAGTCGGAGGAGATGACTAAGGAAAAGGTGCATTCTATCCTTAAACAAGTCCAGCAAGCAGAACAGGAATTGTCTATTATTGCAGGTTGGCAGAGTGAGGTATCGAGCATCAATGCTGAACCACCAACGCCGGGGCGTAGACACAGTGCTGAGCTACGAGACCAAGTGAACGAAAGGTATGTGCCTATTTATGACTAATGTCATCTCATTTATATACATGTGTGTATATATATATATGTTAATGTATTTTATATGACTATTGGCAGGGATATTTAAAATAATGTACTGTTCAGACATAATCACTGTCTTCCAGCCTCGAGTTTTCATAGTAGGTGAGCAGGATAATCTTTAACGTAGTAAAGATTGACATTATTGAAAATCTATGGATGCATATACCTTCTGTTTGGTAGAAAAAGGTTGATCGGTATCTTATTCCGTTGCTGTTATTGAGCATATATTTCTGCTTTAAAATCGACACATCCTCAAGTGCGCCGCTTTAATGCATGTAGACCAACCTAGTGACTGTAAGTAAATCTTAAAGTAGGCAGATGGAGTTTTCTTGTCTGGAAGGCCAGTTGAAAACAGACTTTTCTAGGGTTTTTGAAAGACAGTTAATTTCATTTTAGTCAGTAACTTTAGTTTGTTAAGGTATTGAGTCATGTTGTTTATTAGAGGTCTGATAGAGTGATGCCAAGTAAAGCTACGTTGAATTTCAGGAAAGATGACCACAGCTGCCTACTCGGAAGGCAATAATGTGTTGATTTGGCATCATACCTTGTGTTTATGAGCAGCTCTTTCTATCATAGGATAAAACTTGACGTGAGTAGTAAGTAGATGCTTAGGGGCAAGTTTTAAAATAGATTGCACATGGCAGCTGCTATTTGATCTTGGAACGTCTAGACTCTTTTAAACCCTGAAAAACAAATCTTTTTTTTGTTTGTTTAATCACCTAAGATACAGCATTTTACAAATCAGTACAAATCATCAACTTTGAACAAGGTAACCTTGAAATACCAATATACAACATTTTCTTGATTACTCTGATACCTAAATTATAAAAGAGCTTTGCAGTCTTAATTTTCACTTTTGGTATGGCAATATTTATTCATTTCAGAATTAATGTGATAGAGGAGGAAGCTTATAAGACCTCTTAAACTATTCGTGACTGGGAGCTAGAAGTGATCAAATAAAAAGCTAAAGTCAATGACGTTTGATATTGTAGCATCTAATAAGGGAAAAAGGATGCATGAAAAAAATAGGCTAGTGCTATTATGGTGGTATGTTAAAAAAAAATTAGTTCGCCTTTTGACTAAAATGTTCATGTGAATTTAACTTCTCAAGATGGATTATGTTAGAACTGATACAGCAAGTCATGGAAGTTAAGATATTAGGAAAGTGTTATCAATTTTGTTATGGTTAAACTTCCCTGAAAACCCCTTCCTTTTCTCTACCCCGAACCTAAACATAGCACCATTTACTTTCACTGTTCCCTGTCTCCAGTTTCATCTCTTGCCTGCTCCACAGCTGTGCCCCTAATCCTCCAAACTTTGATTCTCTGTGTCCTTGATCACCTTCTGCGATTCTCTGCCAATGTCCACCTCTGTGGTCCTCTGTATCTCCCTGCAACTTTCTCTCCTGCTACCTTTAACTAGGTCAACAACTTCACCATCTTTGTCTACTCCCCAATCCCATCTTAATGCCCCCCCTCTCCTGTGTCTGCTTCCCACCACACCATTCCCCCAATAGCTGTTGCTGCAGCTCCAAGGCCTCTATTCCACAGCATACACCTGCTTTGAAAAATCAAACAATGGTTTGGGTGCATCTAAATTGCCTTATTTTATGAAGACCCAGAATAATATAGCTTCATTCTTTCCTGCACCTTCAAGCATTCAGGAACAGCATCTTAAATCATATGTTTTATTTGGAATGTTGTTGACTGATCAACTTATTGACTCTGGAGGAAAAATATCCTGTTACAAAACTATTAGGTAAGCATTTCTTTTTAAATTAATAATGTAAGTCTGTTGATTGTAGAAAGGGTTTATTCAAGACTAAACACTTGTTCACCATCCCATTTTGAGTATGTAAGACTGTCTCTGAGTGCTCTGTACAACATTGAACCATTTTATCACTACCCTTTTATGGACAAGAAGGACATTTTGTTCAGAGAAACAGTGGTGCATACACCAGTAAAAAAGCAAGTTATGGTCTTTGTTAATACTCCTGTTTACATTCCTGCTTTCCTTGCGCCAGTTATCTGCTATTTGTCAAAATGATGGATATGTACATTAAAAAAACTTTTTACACAACCTTCCAGTCCATTCTGGTGGTATTTATCATATATATGTTATTGGAGGTGCTAGGCAGGTTCACAGGCCGTGTTCCTAGTTGGTGTCCCAGGGTACTTATAAATTAGTTTGCTTTTCTCTGCAGGCTTGCAGTAGAATTCTCTCCAATAACAAATACATTGGTATTTTTGCAGTAGGAGTCTGAGTAGTTTATGTATTAATGTTGCTCTGACATCATTAATGTGCACCTCTAAAAATGTACAATGTCATGCACCATCACACTCACTGGCCTAAAGCTGGTAGCAGATGACCCAAGGACGAAATTTGGGAATCCCATGAAGAAATTACGTGTGGTTGATAGTCTGAAAGTCGAGAGGAATGTGGCTTTTGCAACAGAGAGATGGTAAAGTTGGAGGTGAGGTAGTATAGATAAAGCTGTCCAGCAACAATGTAGTACATGCAGCACTTTTATCACAGTCATCAGCTCTTCGTTTTCCAAAAGCGCTCCTAGTAAGAGTAAAGGCATCGTGCGGAGGGGGAAATGGAGACTGTAGTATGGTGCTAGTAAGAGGGAGAAAATAGGTGGCCTTGGTTAGAAGTGCAATAAATAATGTTACATGAGCCAGTGTTGATGGGGACAGGACGAAGAACGGGAATAGTTGTATAAGAAGGGGAAGTGAGGAATAAAGGAGAGACTCAATAAATTGATAGGGTATGACAAAATAAGTGTTCTCTATTAAAAACAGTTCCAGGATTATGGTAACTTAGCTTTTGGCATAGACCTTGAACCCATCCCTGGTTCAGTATTAGGAAACTACCTTTTGCTAAATCCTCCCGGCTACTAATTTTTGCTTACTCACTTCTCTTAATAAAGATTTGGAAATTGTAAACCTAAGTAACAAATTAATACAGCTCTGCATTGCAGGCTAAAAATTATGTTTGCGGAGAATACCAAATTTCAATTGAAAATTAAAGTAATTTTTAATAGCGCTTTTCTTTTTCTCCATTTATAGCCATGATCAGTCGAAGGATTCTTGTACCTCACATCTGAAAGAAGCTGGAAAGAGTTCCCCTGGGTTAGTGGTGGAAGCAGAGTCTACATTACCTTCAAAGCAACCAGCAACTGGGCCCGGAAAACCAGGCATTAAAGACAATATTAAGCCAAAAACACAGACCTCTTTGTTCGTGGAGGAGCCAACTTTGTCATCAAGCCCACATCAGAAATCTCGTGAGGTGTCCAGCAAAACAGCTAAAGGAGAGCCAAAAACCTCTGTGCCTGTCAGTGTAAAAAGGACAACTTTGGAAGATGGGAAGTCAAAATCAAACATCCGGTTGGAAGAAGGTACAACACCTGAACAGAAGGTATGCATTTATATTTGCAAAACATACATCAGTCACAATTTAATATACTTCTGTATAGTGCACTGCGTTGAAATATTCCCAATACACTTGGTCACAAGAGATTCCATCTTGCAAATGTAACATTGAACCGTTAACACAGTTTGTTTCCTGTTTCCTTCTTATTGCACTCACAAGTTAATTTGTATTTACTGTACAAACTTTAGGTGCTAATGATCACATTTAAAATGTGCTACATTAAAAACCCAAACCACAGGGTAATGAATGTAGAAATAAATGATGTGCACACTTTACTTAAACAAGGATCAACGTAAGAAGTATTAGAATTGCAAATTCTTTTCACGCAGATGTAATAATGACAACATTTCTGTTGTATATTTAACATTAATACTTGTTGGGAGTGCCCCGATATAATATTAAAAAGGCGCATTGGAAGACTGATCTGTGAGATTCTTACAAACTCAGAAACGTGCTTTTATGTTGGAGAGGGATAATAACTGGTCCTAGTTACTGTCTTCACGGGCAGTATTGTTACAACATCCCTAGCAAAACGTTAATTTTATCAAGGAGTTATTGTAGAATAGACTGTATGGTCCACAGCACACCAAGACATTATTAGCTGAGTGATTGCTTTGCCACTTTATACATGGAGAGAGTCAATTATGTGTAACATGAAATTTGCAAATGCAAATAATTTCCTGAAAAGTCAACTCTATAATTCGGCCTTTGATGAAAGATAAGAGTGAATTGTTGATAAAATATGGAATTCAATGTGTACTGTGAGTGTGTAACTATTGTCTAATGCTCTGGATAATAGCAAATAATTATTTTTGTATAACTTTTATGCCACACTTTAAACCAACCAATGGGCTCAAAGGGAACCTGATGAGAAGCAAAGTTAAAACACCCATTGGTAAAATGATGTACAAAGCTTGATAAAGTACCTTTAGATTAAAGTTAGTCGTAGTGGATTTTTGAGAGAAAGATATGTTTGTTTAGCTGAAAGAAGATAAGGAAGATACTGCCCTATTAAAGCCAAGGCACAAGCTTATTCCGGTCCCTTACTGAACATTGAGTGATGTGATTTGCTCAGGCCCCACAATATGCACTTGCAGTTCATGTTACCCAGTAGAACAGTAGGACAAGGGCACTGTGGTCAGAAGGCGAAATATATATTTTGAAACTGTCAGCACTCTACCAGTTAAGTAACAATAATCCTATTAGAATTTCACAGTACTCAGTATGTAAGTGCTCGTTCGTTCTTTCAATAATCTTTTCCCGGTCATAACAATGACCATAAAAACACAGATCTAAAAATACATTTTACATCATATCGTTTTTCAGGGTCAGAATTATAAGAGTAAATCTAAAAATACATCAATTAAAATGTTGCTTCAAAAAAACGGGAATATATAGATTATAGCAGTAAAATGTTTTAGAGTAGCATAGAAAAAATCCAAACGCGGATAGCAAACATTATTACTATATAATTTCAGTTTTGAAAGTTAATAAACCAGATATAATTGGTATTCAGAATAAAAAATAATATTTATCCCATTTAGCAAGTGGAATAGAATTGATTTGAAGTCACCTGTAAAAGCTTATTATTTTTTTTTAACTAAAAGTAAGTCTTGTCAAAAGCTAAAACGGGTATTATTAGAGGACAGGCCTCTTCCTAAATGTTATTGCAGACAAAATATAATTAAGAACAGAAAAACAAATTGTAGGTGTATTATTTAAACATTTTAAAAAGATCAGTCCCTCTTGGTGAGATGTAAAGTGCTTGTGCTTTAAATTTGGTCATCAGAAACGTGCTCTCAAGCTGCTAAACAGAATGCAGAAAACCATAACGTGCACAGTTGATTGTGGTGAAGAATCTTTACATGGGCAGCCTGAGAGAGACCCATACCACGATCCAGAGGTGAGGAAAGCAACCAGATAGTGAATTGAATGTAGCCTTGAACCTCATGAGGTAAAACTTCTGGTTTTTCCACCCATCTTAGATACTGCTGTATCCTAGGCCTTGTAGAAATTGGCAAATATGTATGATCTGAAGTCATATGAATTGATCTCACTATTCTAATCTCCTCATTCAGCATAAACAATTTTTCCTTAACTATAGCATTAGTTTGAGGCTCAATACTATCTGGAGACTCTAAAGGTTGTTTAAGCTCATGTCAGTTAAGATTTTCCTGGCATATGCCAGCCAAGGCATAGAGAATCTATTATTTAAATTCAAGCAGTCACTCAGAATGTTTCTCTAAAAACCTGCTTCTGGGGTACTCCAGATGTTACCCCAGAGTAAAAAGGGGGGCCATTTTGACTTGAGCTTCAAAGTAGCCCATGCACAGTTCACTATGGGAGACAAAACTTGGTCGATTTAGGGATGTACAATATCTGGCAGAGGAACTTATTTTCCATTGCCTGCATTCTAGCTGGTGCTTCATAGCCCCACACACCTTGCTCCGTATGTTCCTACACTCAGACTTTTGGATTTATATAGCGGGACCATCTCATTAACTGGCTGGTGCCCCAATATTTTGGCGGATCTAAACATTTATTCACTTAATACTCCCATTTTCTATATTGTCTAATTGGTCATACCTCCCTATGACAAATTAGCTTCAAACTGGATGCCTAAATAGTTAAAATGAGAAACTTTAACGATTGGGGTCTCACCAATAAAAAGGATTTTGATATTGTGTTTTTTAGGCCACAGATTTCTGATGGTTTACTTTGAGACTTAAATTTGTCATACAACTGTTAAAACCCAGCAGTTAAGTAAGAACAATCCTATTCAGATTTTACAGTGTCACAGTACTCAGTATGTAAGTGCTATAATTAAACATTATCTAAAGTGTGGACCTATTTTTCACAAACGTCTGCTCTTTTGGAGCTATAACATAGCTGCTTTGTCACACTGTTACACATTAAACATGGTAAAACTGTACTTGTGTTCCAGCCAAAGTAGTCCATGTCCAACAAACAGATCAAAGTAGTGTCACCTCAGATCCTTGGTACTCTGTCCCTGCCATAAACCGGTGAGGAGTTTTCTCTTTTTTCACAATCTGCCGGGTAGCTAGGATAACAAATGTTGATGCTTAAGATGGAAGCCTGATGGTGATCAACTGATAGGAGTATTTTGTTGTCTACCCTTGCTCACAAACTGGCTGTTTCATATCAAGGTTGTGATCAGATGTGTGCAGAAGAAACTAGCACTCATGATGGCATCTAGTTTGGCCATCTTGAAAAGATATGTATAATACTGAACAAGAAATAGTGACTGGTTATGCAAACTATTTTAAGCACCTCTCGGTTTATTCTTGCAATTAGACAAGGTTGTTGATGTCATAACTAAGACTACTCCATTTAGATTCCAGACACATCTGTAACAAAATAATTGATGTGTCTAGGCACCCCTGTAATAAAACTACTACTATTCATTTAGGGTGTAAGTCTTAAAAAAGTTGGATAACTCATGTGCAGGACCTGTTTATAATGAATATATGGCTTGGACCACTAACTGAAATATTTACTTAAAAGACACATTTGGAATAACTGCTTTAGACATGAGATTTTAATGATCGATCAAATTAAATTAAGATAAAAAAATTATGTGAATAAACATGGCAAAATGGAAACGTTCGAGGTAGTTTTAATCACTTTGATTTGAACTGATGTGGACAGGCCCCTGTAAGAGAGGAACATTTCCTATTGGATAGACAACATTTTAAATAAAATGAGGCACTTCCATTTTAAAGTATAAAGTGATCACCTTTTCGGCAGCTGATTGTCTTAACATTTGACAGTATTGGGTATAATTCATTGAACTAAAAGGATTTGAGAATATCTATAAAGATGGTGACGTATTTAACCTCTGCCGTTCGCTGTAACATTCACTTTTACCACTGTAATATACTACTAGGATTTGAAAATGATTCATATTAGTGATTCCCAATATAACATAATGTTTAGATTCAACATGCATCAGAACATTTTATAACACTGTGTATGTTTACATATATCTTATAAAAATGCAACTAAGATGGACTTTTGCAATAATTTTTGTTCCTTCATCAACTGAAAATTCCTTTTCTTTTTCTAACTGTGCTGGTAAAATGTGGCAAAAATACATTTAGCAGCAATTTAGTGACAGTGACAGTGAATATGAATGTGTGACAAGCTCAGATGAGGAAGAAAGAATTACTACAAAAATTATTCGTCGACGGATGATCATCAAGGTATCCAGTGATTACAGATATAGACCTAGCGTTGGCATGGATTTGTTCTTGAACTGCTGTGCTGGTGTTAATCGCCTGTGTATCATGCATTAAACTTTTTCCCACTACTACCATGATTACATTATAAAGCATTGTCTTAGCAGCTTTCTATATTCTTCACTGGTGCAAAACATAATTAGGCTGTTGAGTGGATGTTCATTAATAGTCACTTTTTGAAGTGAAACAATTGATACTTTTTGTGTGCACCATGTGATAAATGCATTTTGTACTTAACTACAACAGAGATCTCACTACATTTATGCATGTTTGAACATGTACATTTTGTATTTTTATCCAACTTGAATTTAGTAACTGAACTTAATGTGCCCTATGGGTGGATTTTATATTGAGTACCAGAGCCAGAAGTGTATGGAACCTTTCACAGAAGGATTAAAAGAAATACTTTAGGTGCCTTAGGCCTTACATTTAAAATACCCGGTTTAACTCTACTGCTTTTGACATGCCCTTGCCTTGCAGGATATCTCCATATTTACTGCTCCTTTTCTGCCACAATTGGGAAAATGCTCCGCTAGCAGTCTACTCTTAAAAAACAAAAAATTGCGAGTTACTCTATAATTCCGATAGGGAAATATTAGGAGTTACTAGCCCCATCATAATTAAGAGATTTTTGTTAGCTATGGATCTGACTGGCTGGAACTTTTATGGGGAATTACCAGAGGAATCTGGTGTAGAATGACAGATTCTGGTAGTTCCTTCTTTTCTGAAGGTACCCTCGGGTATTACAAGAGTACACCTTGTAATACCCTGCTATCCCTCCCTTCACTTACCACTGCTTGGGAGGAAGGGAACTAAAGGTCAAAAATGAAGAACATTCCTAATGAGGCCACTTGGCTTTGCTTTCATCCAGAGCATTTGTTTTCTAGTATAAAGAGAACTTGTTGCCACTTTCTGGCCAAACTAATAAAAGGTACTTCTGGTATAGTGTAAATCTACATTTTTGGTCATTCCCCACACCACCACCAAGTTAACTATTTGGTCCAAAATGCGCTGCTTCTGATACTCTCTATCTCTGCTTCTGATACTCTGTCTCTCTAGCAGTAATGTCTGAGAAAAATGACCAGTTGCTGTTGCATATGATAGACAGCTGATCAAAGTACAGGAGAGGTATTTCATTCAGAAGTCATTTATCAGCAGTGGATCAAAATATTTCAGGAGAGGTTACAAGTTAGGAAGGAACTATAATCAAGTGAACCAAAGGAAACCTTTGAAAGGGAAAAGAAAACAGAAACTGGAACAATGTCACTGAGGTCTAAGCAGTCAAGAACATGAAAGTAGGAGCAGATCTAGGCAATCAGTGCTGTGTAGTTGGTCCTACCCCATACTGTGGCAATTGATGAGTTAGGGATGTTCTGTAGATGTGCCAATTTATAGGTCTTTCCCTGGTTACTAATTGGCTTCAGATGTGCTGGCTGGGTGTTTGTGTTACGGGGTGACTACATGAGAGTGATCTGCAGGACAAAAGCAGAATCTGATTGTGGCATTCCACAATACCCTGCTGTGAAGGCTGTCATCACCCACATAGGCCACAGTCTCCAGTGCATTTTTCTAGGTTGGTGGAGTCTCCCAATGCCACCTTTTATCCTGTGGCCGGCCATATATGTGAGGGTATAAGAGGGGAGAGCAGAGATAGGGATGGAAAAGCACTAGATCATAACAGTTTAATCCCTCCCACCAGGTCTTCTACTCTCCTCAAGGATCTAGGATCCTATAAGTGAAATCTATTATGAGCATTGACCAATTTAGAGACATGCTTTGCATATGGTACTGAGTGTTAGAGGTCCCTCATAGGTTGCAGCACTGGTTGTGTAGCTACGAGAGAGACACCCAGGCTACCATTGCAGACTGGCAGGGCAAGTTGCACAGCTAACTCAGCTTTGCTATTTCAATTATTGGTTAAGCCCAAACCTTCCTTTTGAATATATTGTAAATTACCACTAAGGTAAGCATAGAGAACCCTAAAGTAAAGGGTGGGTATATTATAAAGAAGGGCACATGTTTATATGTTGTACATGCCCTGATGGTCAAAAACCTTTCATTGCTGTGGAAAAGCTAGTAGCCGCATTAGCTTATGTGAAGTTACACTCTGACAACTCAACTGAGGTAACTTCGAACTGAGGCTAATAAAGTTAATATCAAAGGTATGCAGGTATCAAAAGCATTGTTACAGTGAGCCTGGCTTGTTGTCTAAGTCGAATTTAATGTAACTATTTTACTAAGGACAACTTTAGAAATTCGCCACTTTGTTGCCCAGGTTTTCTAGTAGCATTTTCTGTTGTAAACAGCTACTAAACTCGAGACCGCCTTCGACCCTCCTGGGGAAACGGGTGACTGACTCCCAGGAAGGATAAAAAAAATTACTTGCAGTGAAATGAGACGTTACCTGCAGTAGCCACTGGCATGGATCAGGGGTGGGGGTCTCCGGGGGGAGGAGGGGTTAAAGAAGAAAATAATAAATGTACTTCCTCGCCACATCACTCCCAGCCGGAACAGGAAGCACCCAGGCTCCCCATAGCCAATCACAACGATGCACTTCAGTAGCGTCGTGATTGGTCTGAGCACGGTGGTTCAGCGCTTAGCCGAGGACTGGGAGCCTGGGCATATTCTCCATCCAGGCTGTAATGCAGCCTGGGTGGAGAACATGCAAAGTGCGCATGATTGTTTGGCCGGCCCGAGACGGCCGATTAAACATTTATGCACACTTACAGAGTGCCCACCAGTCCTCCCCCTGCTCTGACAGCAAATCAGCCCCACCCTGCCTGCAAAGCTTCCGCATCAGGAAAAAATTTAATGATAACAAGTTATTATCATTTTATTTTTCCTTTATGTACACCGCTGAAAGCAGTAGGACGATGCTCCTCCGCCTTAGCGGAGGAGCTGCCACTGGTACCTGTTCCTGGCAGAATGGTCAGAGTAGAAGTAAGCCCAAAAAACAAGGTATAAAGGGGAGGACGCCTTTGAAGGGCTAATTGTGGTCACCCTTAGGAGGGGCTGCTCGTTTGTGTTTGTAGAGAGGCTCGCATCTTGGGCAGAGAGGGAATAGCCATTGTCAAACTGTTTTTTCAAGGGGAGTGAACACCCAAAGTAGCCACACCTCTAGGATGGGTTAGGGAGCTTCACACACCCAGAGAAGAGTTCACAAGAAGTTGTCATCAGGTAGGAGGACCTGGTAGCTTGGTTTGCTAGTTAGCCGCCACTCCCGCCTGGGTTCGTAATTGGCATAAAAGTGGCACCCCCGGCACACAGACCTCAGTTTTACTACTGTTGTGAAAGAAGGACCAAAGAAGGCCTGTCCTGCTATACCCTGGAACCAGGAAATAAAGGCTGCACCAAGGTGCACTGGTCTACACCTGTTTCACCTTGGGGTAAAAAAGCAAGGACTGTGCCTGTGGTGCACTGCTGGAGGAATAGTCGTCCCCGAGCCTTAGACAGAAGAAGTGACTCCAAGAGTCAGTTGGCTAACTCCCTGTTACAGCCACAGGGCCACAAAAGCTTAAAAAGCCTCCCTTGAAAATGGAGAAGCATTTGAAGAGCAAGTGTGATTCAGAATTTCAGGCACTCCTACATAGGGACAGATTGTGCAGTCAGCATTCTAAAAAACATGACTTTGGCTTCTCCTTCCTACCACGGCCAGATTCCAATCCTGGATCCATTGTACTTCGAAGAACTGAGGCTATTGTCAACTCTGCAGCTAGAAGTAAACTTCAAGGAGGCTATGCTGCAGATCTTCAAATGTATCTTGCCTAACATTTACTTGCCTTCTTGCACTATGGACCCTTTGAGGCCTTCAGTCAAACTTCTGCCAGTGGGTTCTTCCCCCACCTTTGACTGACCCCAACAAAGTCAGCTTGCTCTGCTACCAACTCCGAACCATGGCTCTAGTGTTTTGCCTCGGACCTCAATGGTTTCTCTGCCACCAGCGCTGCTTCTAGCTCCAGCAATCTGTGATACACAGATTAATATCAATCCTTGGCTGGAGTTTGCCCTATGTCTCATTGCACCTTAACCAAAGCGAAACCAGATGTAGAGGACGACTCTCCTCCAGCTCCTCTGTCTCAGCAGCAGTACTTCTAAGGATGAAGATGCTTTTTTGATCAAACACGGATGCTATACTTGACCTTCATCAAGTTCAGCATGATAGGAGAAGGACATTACACTGATACTGGTTTGTATACTTTGCCTTACTAAATGCCAGTGGCTAAGAAACTTCACCCTGAATCCATAATGGATTCCCTTTTGGGGTCAGACAGAAGAAAGTACATCATTTGTGGGGGTGACTTTGAGAGCAGTGAAAGATTTGCAGTTGATAGTCATTTCTGAAGAAACTAAGGCTAATATCCTAACGGATATTTTGCACCCTGGCTCTTCCACCTCAGTGCCTCTATTGCCATTTAATGAGTCCTTGGTCTACCTAATTATTGCAGCAAGGTTAAAACCATTCTCTTCCCGGCAGTGAAGTGCCCAATACCTAGACACCATAGGCCAGTGACTGTAGATCCTAACCACCTTTATGTATCGCTCTACTCCAGAGAGCCTTGTGGTGCAAGCCTTCACTGGGAATGTCAGTCATAATTCTTTTGCTTCTACTTTACCAGAAAGGGAATGAAAAAGAAGGGGCAGGAAGTTTTTTTTTTCTGTGGGAAGTCTGACACTACGCTCCTTTAATGCCATCTGAACTGCTACAGTGACACTGACTGGGACATGAAGTTTTTCCCAGGTAACTTTTACACATGCGTGATGTTTTCAGTCAAAATATCCATGATGGTGAGTATGTAGCCAAGCAAGATCCTTCATGGAGCCCTGGATACCACTGACTCTGTAGCTTGTGCAATAGCCACCATTGTCATTATTAAATGTTAAGCCTGGATGCTGTTTATCTGAGCAGTGCTCGATTCTGTTAGACCCTAAAGCCTCAGGGTGGTCTTCCCCCAATTTTTTGCCTACCACCTCCACTTTTCTGACCTCATTGTTGCTGGCTTTATGACTGCTAACAAGTGCTTTTGTTCCCGCACCTAAATATGGTAATATTGATTCATCCCCACTTCGCATATTTCATTTACTTCTAAGTCCATAGTAAAGTGCAGTACATGTGCCCAGGGACTGTCAGTTAAATGCTATTAGTGGGCCTGTGGCACTTATTGTGCAACTCACTCAAGAAGCACTCTAACTGTGGCTCGGGCCTGCCATTAGACAGCCTGTGTGCACAGTTTACCCGATTATTTCCACCTGGCAAGATAAACCTCTTGCCCAGCCCAAACCTTTCCTTTTTGTACATATAAATCACAGCTAAAGTAGGCCCGAACAACCCACAGGGCAGGGTGCAATGTATTTAAAAGGTAGGCCATGTACATTTAAGTTTTACATGTC
Source organism: Lissotriton helveticus (assembly GCF_964261635.1). NCBI lineage: Eukaryota > Metazoa > Chordata > Amphibia > Caudata > Salamandridae > Lissotriton > Lissotriton helveticus. The sequence continues at coordinate 440,647,226 of NC_136065.1, read as the reverse complement.
CTTGTAATGAAAAACTCTCAGATTCGTTTTTAACTACTGCAAGGCCTCTTTCTCTCCCATAAAATAAAAATCCGATTTACCTTCTTAAATATTTTAAGTGTAGTTCTGTTGGACATGGCACTTCTTAGGGGAATTTCGCTGAAACATTTTTCTTTTTGTCCTCCGGGTTTTTGCCAATTCTCTTTTTGTGACCTTAGGACTCTGGGCTCTTCCCCACTGTACTGCAGTGGGAAAGTGTGTGCGCCATTCCTGCACAAGTCAGGATAGGGTGCTTTCTTGATTGGGTTAGGTATTTTACCTGTGAGTTCCCTGTAAAAAGGTACACCACATACCCAGGGCAGGTGTGACACTGGCTACTATGGGGACGCCACATTGATTGTGCCACCCACCTGAATAGCCTGTCAAATATGTCTCATACTCATGGTGGCCTGTCCTACTCTGTAGCCAACCCTGAAGGGGCTCTTCAACATCACAAAACTGGGGTAGATGAGTGGCCGGGTAGGTACATCTGCATATGCACTGCTCAGGTAAGGATGAATCCCCATGTAGGATTTCCCTACCTAGGCGGTCGGCTCTCCCAATAGGACACTTCCTGGGTGTGGCCGATTCTCTTGTTAAGACCTTATGGCCTGGGGAACTTTCCAGCTGTAAGCACAGTGTGAAAGTGCACCTACCCTTTCTACACACGTTAGGAAGGAAGGCTCACCTGAGGTTTCTAAAATGTTGGTCTGGTCTGCCGTGGCCAGCCAGTGGGTGCACACTCGCACCGATTATGTTTTAAGACCTGGATCCGGCCTGCCATTGCAGGCGGGTGTGCGTACTCGTACCAAGGGTGCACGTAAATGCGTGCCATTCTGGTATGCACTTTGCACCGATGGTGCTCCTAACTACATGTCCGGCCTGCTTTTGTAGGCTGGTATGTGCTGTGCTCTGATGGGGCTCTTAAAGACCTGTCCAGCCTTCCAGTGGAGGCTGGTGTGTGCTTTGCACTGTGGGTGCTCTTAAATACGTGACCAGCCGCCCGTTGCAGGTTGCTGTGTGCTTTACACCAATGGTGCTCTTAAAGATGTGTTCAGCCTGCCATTGCAGACTGGTATGTGCCTTTCCACCGATAGTGCTCTTAAATACGTGTCCAGCCTGCCATTGCAGGCTGATGCATGCAATTGCGCGTTTACTCAGACTGGCCTGTTTAAGTCCCTGGCCATTCTGGACCTTTCACCTCCACCTGAGTACCTCAAAGGTATGTCTTAAGGGATGAAGCGAATGGAAGGTGAAAGGTAGGACAGGTACACATATGTGTCCCCTGCCCAGGTAGTAAGGACTACCCGTGCTTGTTTTCACTGCCTATGAGGTTTGCCCTTCCCATAGGCTAACATGGGGAAATGGTTAAAATCACTTCAGATTGCAGTGGAGCAGCCTCATGATGTTTCATATCATTGGATTTGCAACAACAACCACTTGCCAGTGGTGTGGGTGGCTTTGTCGTAATTCACACAGAAATGCCACTGCTAGAAAGTGGGCATTTCTGTGCTCAAAACTCTTTGTGTGCCTTGGTGCTTGGTTCCAGTCCCATCTGGAGGTTGGGGGAGTACATCAAGGTGTTCCCCAGTGGCAGCTATAAAACATTAGGCATGAAACTTGAACAACAGACCTCTGCCATGTGCGGGCTGGCTGGAGAGACTGGAGAAAGAGGTTTTGACACTTGGTCTCTGGCGCCATATCATGGCCCCACTAAAGATAAAGATCTACATTGCACTGCCTCATGGCAAACAGAACAGAAATTTAGGGGAGACATCTGTGGTTCAAAGGGAGATCCTTTGACTCACCCCAACTTCGAAGGCACACTCCAGTATAACTAATGTTGCCATACTTCAGCACGGAGTGAGATACGCTTATGGGGACATAAGATTGGAGAACCTGGACTACATTGCCAGAGGACTCTGTTGTGCACAAGGAGGATTACTGCCATTGAAAGGGACCGCATGCCCTTTCTCAATAGTTGCTGGCCTGGGCCGACTACCTGCTGCTATGTGGCACCCTGAAGTGTACTCTCCAAGGGCTTGTCAAGCTTTCCACCTGTTCTCTCAGAGGTCTCGGGGACATCAAAGATCTCGTAATAGGGGCCCACACCATCTAACTGTGACACCTAAAGCACAGTGCCCTCTCAAGTGCCCACATAGTTTCCTGGATTCCACCTGGTAGCACGGCATGGAACTAAGAATTACACCTGGAGCCCGGATCTCCTTGTGCGGAGCCCAAAGTCTGGCCTGCATCTAAGGAGTGTGGCCACCTCATCATGGAGACCTTGGCACGCATAAGAGTCTTGTGGGTGGGAGCTGATTCACTGGTTGCGGGACCCAAGTGGCCCACTTCCTCGATCATGCTGCATCTCTCTCTTGCGACACGCCGACTGCATGCTCATTGCGTGCAGTGTCCAATTCATGGGTTGCAACCCTCGGAGGTGGGGGTGTAACTGTAGTAGGATCTCAATGTACCTTGTGGAGCACTGTTGAACTTGCACCTGTGTGTTTGACCGGAACTGTCTGGTGTAACCAAAATTGACGTGCACCGGACGTTTTGCCTAATTTCCAGGGAGGCACGGAATTTGCAACTCTTCGTTGTGTGTGTGACCGGAGCTGTCTTGTGCTGCCAACATCGATGTGCACCGGACGTTGTGCCTCTTTTCCAAGGAGGTATGTATTTTGCAACTCTTCATTGTGTGTGACCGGAACGGGCTGGTGTGACCTGTTTCACCGTGCACCCGATGTTGTGCCTGGATTACCTGGGTGCGACTCAGATCAACGTGTACCTGACAGGGTGCCTCCTCATTCCAAGAGCCCCCGCCCCTTTTCATTCTCTATTCATCTGCTGTTTCCCTACTGGAACCTCCATTTGGCAGACCATCTGCCCTCTCTTCACCCGGCCTTCCCTGATGACACTGTGTTACCAGCTAGAATTGCCCGGCTCAGGCCAGGGTGGTGAGAGCGACTGACTGGACTGGAGGAACACTTCTGAGCACAATCAGAAGCGGGTCAAGTGACTGTGTGACCCCCCTATGCTTCACAGAACTGGGCTGGTGCCCAAAGGCCTTTGGCATGATAATCTATTGCCCTCGGCCTGTGTCTGCTCTGCATCCTGTGGGTGAACGTCTCGAGTAGTTGCCAAACCCCTTTTGCCTCCTAATTGACCTTGCCGCCTACCCCCACCTGCTTCCTGCGACTCTGATTAGGAGTGACTTCAGCTGCATGAACGGAGAGGACATGGTGTTTCCAATCTGTGGGTGTAGGATAGTCGGGGTGAGTTGGAGGGCAGAGGGAGGCTTGGGGCCACAGGGTCTGCAGTGTGTTGTAACCAGTTGACCTCCTGAGTATCAGTGCACCGCATTAGGGTGCTGAGCTAATGTGTGTGTGACCGCTTATGTACGTGCTTGTCTGATGCTGTTGCACCATGTGGTGAGTGTGTGTGTGTGTGTGTGTGTGGGAGTGACCGTGGAGAGCCACCTGTGATTTGCTAGAATAGCATTACGTTTGACATTGGTTTAACCTGTGCAACCTCGGCCCGCGGTGCTGCTAAAAAGTGTTATAATTTGTTGTATGTACATATTTCTAATATTTCTAATACTGTTGTGACTCGGGGTGCACCTATAACTGTGTAGTATTGAATTGTGAGAATTGATAGTGTGGGCCATGGTTGACAACGTATTGCACAGCATAAAGGTGTTGGGGGTATAGATTAGAATCTTTCCCAACTGTGCATATTACTGATGTCATTTGAACACAACTGGGCCGAGTACTTCTAGGAATATTTCCCAACGTGATTTATGCTCAGAGATGCATGATGTTTATGTTGTGTTGATTATTATGCATGTATAATGCAAACATTATTTACATACATCGTGTGTGAAGTCTTTTTCATGATGTTCAAGGTATTTATCATGAGTGAGTGCTGCACCAATGTTTTACACATTGCCTCTTTTGTAAGCCTGACTGCTCAGTGCTAAGCTACCCCAGGGTGAGTGCAGGTTATACAGTGTATGTAATCACCCGCGCCAGAGGGGAGTGGTAGGTTCTGCCTGGCTGGGATACTGCCTCCGCCAACCAGAAAGCACCTGATCCAACAAGCTGCGATTGGGGAGAGAAGATCTTTTCAAGTCTTGTGGCTCTGGAATCACAATTTAAAATCACAAGTCGGATATTAAATTGCAAATCTGAAAATGCTGATTTTAGAAAGTTAGTGTAGAGAAAAGTGGGCAACCCAATATACCCTTGGAGGCTTGGGTAATCTAAATTTTAACAGGTAAGTGTGCCTTCAAGGGACTTTTTTTATGACATACATTAATAAACATTAATACTTCCTTCAATGTTTGCAAGCTGTATTTGGTAGCTCACTTTTTAATTCTTTCAAACTCAAATAAACAATTTCAATTTTCTTAAATCAGAAAACAAATTCCTTACACGGGTGTCTATATTTCAAAAGCGTAAATGTATATTCACAAGATATTTTAAAAGGGTGCAAAACAGTAAAAAGATTTTCATGAATTAAACAATGCAACCGGACGTTTCCACTGTTTTGGTGTTACAAACACCTCATTGTTGCAGTTACAAAGTCTGAATTCTGACGGATCATGGTCAGCACGATGTACCGCTGAGTCTGCCGTCTGTACAACTACAATTAGATTCTGTCAGTTCAAATCCCTAAGGGCCATTCAATACTTGATTCTTAAACGTCCTGAAGATGGTCTAGCTGATGTTTACACTAAAATAGACCGAAACGTCGACAACTATGCCTTTTATACATTCCAAAACGCTTGATTCAAGGTGATGATGTCTGTTTAACTGGTCACATTTCCCTATCATTGTTTGAAAAAGGTGTTCGCACCTTATTTAAGCAAATTGAAACAAGTTTACTTGAATTTGAAAGAATTAAAATGTGTGCTACCAAATAGAGCTTGCTAACATTGAATGCAGAATTAATGTTTATTAATGTATGGCGTAATAAATCCCTTGAAGGCACACTTACCTGTTAAAACTTTTATAAAGTTGGCACTTTTGGTGCCTGTCTCTGGTACATGTCTGAGAAGGGTGACAGCTGGGCTTTGTGTATTCCCACTAGACAGCCACACCCTAGGGGAATGTAAGTGTGACTTGATGGGCCATCCTGGCAGAATGGAAGGGAGGAGCTGGATCCAGTCTCACACCTGAATAGGCTGTGTCCTTTCTCCATATAAAGGACTGAATACCCCCCTGTAGGAAGTCTGGAGCCAGGGCAGGAAGGGAGAACCTCTGTGCACTTCAAAGACCGGTCTTTGATGGTCACCCACTTAAAAAGGCACGACTGTATAAGTACTGGCCCTCAAACACCACCACTTCAGTACACTTCTGCAACTGTAAAAACTCTGCCAGGAAGTGGTTCAAAAGGGGGTGGTGATGGACGGAGCATCTGAACCAATCAAACACTCGCACCCAGTCAACAGATCTGGGTTTAATCCATCACCGTTCTTTAGCCCACTCTGCCACCCCAGTTCAGACATGTACTTTTTAGCAAAGCAGGAACAAGTTGCTTTAATTAAACGCTGCAGCCGGGAGAGCTTGGACAGAAAGTGTCTACTCAAAATCTCTAAGTGTACAAAGGTTTGGCTGTCCATTTGTACAGTTCATAAGGTACAATAAAAAAAATTCTACATTCCAAAGAAGTATCTCAGTTGTAAATCAACAACTGTGGGTATCTGATAAGGACACAGATGGATCTCAACCTTGGGGAGAGCTAGTGTGGGCCAGAGTGTATGTGTCCAGATGTCCGAAATGAGAGCATAATCACTACTTTTGGTGTGCCGGTGGTGTCATGATTGGTTGAGTGTACCTATATTATGGTTTGTGGTATTTCTGGGGAATGCACGACTTTGGCCAAACGGGTTTTATTGGGGCCATTTATCTTGGACTTGTTTGTGGTGCAACTATCTATCTGTGTGTTCAATCAGGGTTTCCCCTGGGTACATGTTTGTCTTTGGTTTATATACCTCTCCTGTGACCTGTTACTCCATAGGCATGGGCGTGGTCGCAGGACCTGCCTGACCACATATCCTACTCAGAGTTGACGGAGAGGTCACCTTGGGTTAATCCGACAGCAATTATGTGAGTTCATCGGAACTCCTACAAATAATATGGCAGCCACTTGTATCATTTTTATCGACATTTTCAACATTACACATTCAGTTGTCATTTTGTACATTGATCTTTCGTACTGGTATTAATGAGGTTATGTTTGCTCTGGTCTGAACGTACATTGACATTGTTCATATTCGCAACTATAATATCGTATGAGCATGGATCATGGCATACATTGGTATCATTATTGCTGATGTCCGCATTGCTGTGCGGGAACAAGTTACGGTATACATTAACATTGTATTGATAGGAATTGTGAGAGTACAAGCTGTGGCATACATTCACATTGCATTTACTGATATTGCTGCTGTCTGGCCTGCACATATTATGACATTCATTGACATCGTATTCACCTATTCTGACAACCCCCATTGTTAATATGTAAGAGTAGGTTCAGGTGTCCATATCTCATAGTAGGAGTGGTGTCTAGGTTGAATGCCCCTACTCTACTACTAGCTACCACTTTCTGCCTCAGTATTTCATGCCCATGTTTGCTGTTTTCAGAACGACAGCATTGAGACTACTGATAAAAGGCTTTAGGCTAGGTTTCCATTAAAAATGTTTGTAGACAGAGTATTTATGTCCCTATACCACCTGCATTGCCATAAATATTAAACCTTACATGCTTTTGCAAGAAGCACTTTTTTTCTCTCTTTGCAATTTTACTATGTGCCCTGCTGAAGCCAGCAGCTAGAATTTCCCCTAACAGTTACAACATATTTTAATAACAAACCACTGTCAACTGATTATACAGTTGTAAGTCGTACATCTATATATATAGACCTTTCCACTCTGTTTCTAATTTGTGTTTTATAACTCTTGAAGATTATATCGATGCTGTATAAAAGTGAGAATTAAGTTGCTAGTTTGAATTTTCCACAAGTTAAAAAACTGTTTGCTTTTTGACCCACATGAGGCTTCACATCTGCTTCTCCTTTCCATGAGATTATCAAAGACCTGTTCACAGGTTTAAAGTCTAATTTACACTTGAGACATGTATGTCATTTTTCCAGTATTTCTAAATTTTACAGCTATCTATATAATGTATAATTTGAAGTTAGCAATCTCACCAATGGAATCTTGATTCAATCACAGATGTCATCTCTACAACTAAATGTATTGCATGATCTGTGTCGATGGTACCTCCTGAGATTAGGGTGGAGAATATTTAATTGTGAAGAAATGTCAAAAATAGTTTTTTTTTCTAAATTCATCCTTTTGAAATACAGTAAGTGGATTCCTGCCCCATTCACCTTCAACCAACTTGAAATCATGCAGTGGTGTTCTACCAGATAATTGTATAACATTAGCTGCTGGTAACTGCCAGATTCAGTATTATTTTCCTTAACATGCAGGTTTTATGATATAACTTCAAATTGTAAATGGCATTTTTTTGAAGATACTTGGTGGAAAGTGTAATGACATTATATAAGATCTGATAGAGACTTCGACCTGCAGATTCCTTACCTAAAAATTATTTCCAGGCATCAGACTGGATCTGGACTTTTTTCCTGAGCATTACCCTTGCACACCAGTAGGTGCCGTCCTTCGGCTCCACGTGGTGTCCTCGCTGAGAGTGATGTGTGCGGTGCCTATAAAGGTGCTACTACAACACGCTAATGTCAGTTCTTTTATTTCCATGCCAGGCAGCGCAGATCCTGAGAGAGCTACCCCCAGTCAATTTTTGACAGAACTTTTTCGACTTTGTTGAAGTTATTTTTAGATTTTTCTCCTGGTGTGTTAGGATGTCCACTAGGAAGGTCTTCTGCAAGCCCTGCAGCACCTGATGTTGGTGATGGACCCACATCTTGTTTGCCTTTGGTGCCTCAAGCAAGACCACAGCGCAACAACTAGCGTTGACAGGCATTGAGGGTCCTGGACCTTAGCCTACCCTCAGTGGCAGTCAAGACTAATGTGCTTCCGAATCGATTCTCCCATTCAATGAGGCCCTCAGGGACTCCTTTCTGGGGTCTTGGTCCAAACCCTGTAAAGGGGCTTCTGTGAACAGGACGCTTGCCCGCCGCCCCACCCATGGCGACCCCAATTTCCTCACACAACATCCTACCCAGAGAGCTTGGTGGTTCAAGTGAAACCTCTCATGTGAATTCTGTCACATTCTCTACCACCCCAACAGATTTTTATTTTAGAAAATTTCTTAAGCGCACAAATACCCGTGGGTGTCTCGGCGCTGTGAGTCCACTATGCTGTCCATAAAATGATTACTGTTTAAAAAGCCATGTTTTGATCTGCTTGCGAAAAGAGAGAAGAGAGGTGCAGGTTTTAATTTGGCACGGAAGGCTATTCCAAAGTTTGGTGGCAGTCACTATAAAGGACCTGTCACCCCATGAGACTTTCTTTGTCTTTGGGACCTGTACAAGACATGCTGTGGATGAACGGAGGGGTCTTACCGGGGTGTGAGGGCAAAAAGCATCCTTTAGAAAAACAGGTCCTAGGGAATGAATTGCTTTATAGGCAATACAGAGTGCCTTAAATGTAGTCCTTTTCCTTACTGGAAACCAGTGAGGCTGTTCAATAGTGCTGGAAATAGGTGTAAACTTAGGGGTCCCAGTAATCAATCTGGCCACAGCATTTTGCACCGACTGTAGTTTTTTGAGGACTCCTTCCTGAGCATTCACAAAGAGCCCATTACAGTAATCAATGCGAGATATCACTAATGCACTGACCAATGTCCTGGCCATACTCGTGGGAAGATAAGGAAGGAGTTTTTTGATCATTCTCATAGTATAGAATGAGGATGACACCACCGCGTTAGCATGGTGCATAAGGGAAAGTTTATTGTCTAATACAACCCCCAGATTGTTTGCCTTGACCACCGGGGACGGAGGTGGTCCAAGAGCAGCAGGCCACCAAGTGGGTGACCAGGCTGGGGAGAGATTACCAAACACCATAACCTCCGTTTTATCGGAGTTAAGTTTAAGGCAATTTATTGACATCCAATCACTTATTGCAAGCATTCCTAAATTAAAATTGGAGGCCACTTTGTCTCCGTTTTTATTAATGGCCAACACAATCTGAGTGTCGTCAGCATAGGATGTCACTGCCAGGTGATGGGATTTAATGACCCTCGCCAAGTCCGACACATAGATGTTAAATAGTGTCGGACTTAGCGAGGATCCCTTGGGGACACCACAGGGGAGAGTAAAGGATGGTGAACTGAAGTTGCCAAAAGTGACAGATTGCACTCGGTCAGCAAGAAAAGAGGAAATAAGATTCCTGGCACCATGTGTAATCCCCACCGCTGATCTTGATCGACCGTGTCAAATGCGGCGGACAGTTCCAACAGAATAAGCACTGCTGATCCTCCCCTATCAAGTGTCATCCTGATTTCATCTGTAGCTTTAATAAGCGCAGTTTCCGTCCCATGACCCTTTCAAAATCCAAATTGCGAACTTTCCAAACAATTATTGTGATTGATAAAGTTAGAAATTTGGATATTCATGATCTTCTCAACAATTTTGGCGGGGAGAGGTAGGCAGGCTATTGGTCTATAGTTAACGACTTTAGAGGGGTCTAAGGAACTCTTCTTAATAAGAGGTTTAATAATCGCTTTCTTCCAGACGGAAGGGAAGATGTTCGAAGAGAACATGACATTGAATATCTCAGTGAGTTTGGGACCTATAATATCAGGGAACATCTTGAGAATGGAAGGGGCACATGGATCTTCTGGCGAGCCAGAATTGGTAGTACATAATAAGTGTGATACTAGTTCTGACGGGACCTAAGTAAAATTCTGGAAGGAAGGATGTGAGGTTGAATCAGGCGAGGTAGAGCCTGACCAAACCAAGTCCTTGCAATCCTTAGGAGTGGAAAGTGAGTGTCCAATACTAATTGTATGTGCCTTGAATTGGGTATAAATGTCAGTCACTTTACTTTGAAAATGGTCCGCCAGAGAATCACAAAGTTCTTGAGTGGCTATGATGGGGATAGATGTAGCTTGGCCAGAGAGACGCGTGACTACCTGAAAGAGTTGTTTCCCAGAGTTGTGCGCAAGATTGATTTGGGCACTATAAAATTTACTTTTTTCCATGACGATGAGTTGTTTATATTTAGACATCATAATTTTGTAGCATGATTTTTGGTCTGGATCGTAGTCTCGTCTCCATCTACGTTCCTGACGTCTACATTTTTGCTTTTCCTGTCTAAGAATATCATTGTACCAGGGTGCGGACTTAGAAGCCCTATTGATAGATTGTTTCTTTAAAGGGACTGTCACATTAACTGTATTCTGAATCCAGTTCGTATAGTTAATAGCTCCTAACTCCGGATCAGTCACAGTAAATAGCAGCGAGGTCAATAGTAATGATTGAGTAGCAAGAGTATCAATGCTTTTCCAAGCTCTAAAATGATTGACGGATGATAAATTATTAATTGAAGAAGGACTATCTTTTAGTAGAAAATCAAAAAGAACTGCAGAGTGGTCAGTCCACGTCAAGGGGAGAACATCTCCCATCCTAAGTGATAAATGCTTAGAAAAAAGACCATCCAAAAGGTGGCCCGCAGTGTGGGTGGGACCTGAGACTAACTGTGGGAGTCCTATTGCTTCCAATTCCGATAAGAGAGCTGCAGTGTCGGAATTGTCCAGAGCCTCTAGGTGAAAGTTAAAATCACCTAGTATAGTATACTGGTTTTCACCTGCTAATGGCTCAAGTAAAGCTTCCAGGTTAGTAAGAAATGCACCCTGAGGTCCTGGGGGGCGATAGATAAGAGTGCCTTTGAAAGGGGTAACGTGGGGGGTGGCGATTGTAAAAGTAATTGCTTCACAAGTGGTGGTAGGGACAGCTTCCATTCGTACTATTAGGTTATTACGATATATAATGGCCAAGCCACCTCCTTTTTTCGGGGGTGGTCTGTCCATTCTGATGTTCGTGAATCCCTCAGGGGTAGCAGTGACAAAATCAGGTCCACAAGAGAGATCGCCCCAAGTTTCGATTAGAAAGAGAAGATCAAGATTATGATCCTCAATAAAAATTAGATAGGGAATCTAATAACCTGGACACCTTAGGAAAGAAAATGTTTTCTTCCACCAGCCTGGCACTGCAGTCTGGGAACACTGAGTGTCTTTTGAGCAATTACTCCCATTCCTTGTGGGGTTCAGTTGCACACATGCTGCTCTGGGTCCTTGGGGAGACCTGGGCCATACTCTCTCAAACTATGACTCATGGGAGAGATGCTGCTAACTTTGTGATTCATTGTGGGCTGGACACGACTGACTCGCTGGGCAGAGCTGTTACTTTGTTGGTGGCCTGGCTGAGAACACCTGGCTTTTCTGGGGATGTCCAAGCATCGCTTATTGACATGCCGTTTGATGGCTTCAGAGACAAGGCTGAGGCACTTCAAATCTAGCAGAGCTGCAGCCGGTCCTTGGACCTTTCCATCGCCCACACGAACCCCCAGTCCCCCTTTCGTTGCCATGGGAGGGGCTTCCAGCTTTGTCTTTACCAGCCCAGCCACCACTGTGTGCAAGCTTCCTAGAGTCTGCAAGACTGAGGACGTGGTTCCCTTGGGCCAGGCAGCCAGAGGTAGGACCAGTCCACCACCACCACCCCAACAGCCGTAGCCTTCAAACTCCTTTAGTTTGCCGTCTTAACATCATGGGTACCCAGTGGGATGCAGGATACGCCATCAGCTGCCACACTGGATGTCTATAACATCAGGGTTCTTCAGATTGTCCCAAGGGGTTACTCCCTTCCCTTTGACTACCCCTCCACCCATGCTACCCACTTGCAACAGGCTGACAGAGGACCGTCTCTGCTTACTCCACAGGATGTGACGGCTCTTTGTTATTCCTGATACTTTCAGGTGCACAAAAAGAATGGGGGCCTTCATCCTATACTAGACCTGCACCCTCAATTTCTGCCTCAAGAAGGAGAGGTTCAAAATGCTCATGCTCGCTCGCTCAAGTTCTGTCTGCCTTGGACCCAGGAAACTGGATGGTAGGTATGGGCTTGCAAGACACATACTTCCACATGCCTGTCCTGCCTGCCCAGAGGCATTACCTGTGGGTCACGGTGAGCCACAAGCACTTTCAGTTCGACATGCTTCCTTTTGGCCTTATCGGCACTTCTTGGGTGTTCACCAAGGCGATGGCAGTGGTTGCAGCTCATTGACGGAGATCAGGGGTGTCAGTCTTCCCCTATCTCGACAACTGACTGTTGAAGAGAGGTTTGCCTCAGGCTATCTCCCACCGCCAGACTACGGCAGACCTCCTACATTCACTAGGGTTCACTATCAACATGCCAAAATTACACCTGACTCCCTCTCAGACACTACCTTTCATCGAAACTGTTCTGGGCACAGTGCAGTTTCAGACATATTCTGCCAAACGGTGAGTCCAGGAGATTTAGAGTTCGATTCCAATGTATTAGCCTCTATCCTGGACTTCGGTGAGACTGACGCTAAGGCTTCTAAGCCTTGTGGTTGCCTGCATCCTGCGTGTGACACATGCCCACTAGCATATGTGGGCTCTGCAGTGGGAGCTCAATTTCCAGTGAGAGTGGCATCTGGGAAATTTCTCTGACAGGGTCTGGATCTTGAAAGGGAACTGCAAAAGATCAGCAGTGGCGTATAAAAACTACGATTTTGTCAGCTGCAGACCCCTCTCCCTTCTCCAACCCGATGTGACAGTGATAACACATGCGTTACTGGGAAATCTGGGAAAGGGCAAGATCAGAGGCCTCTGGCCTCTGGCACAATCCAGACTCCACATAAACCTACTGGAGCTCCGGGTGATCCAGTTGGCATTAAAAGCCTTTCTGCCCTCCATCAGGGGAAGGCTAGTGCAGGTGTTCTCGGACAACACCACTGCCATGTGGTACTGCAACAAACAGGTCGGAGTGGAGTCAAGGCTGGAATATCAGGGCATTTCCCTGGTGGTTCAACACCTTGCGGGCTCTCTGAATGCCAGGGCAGACTAACTGAGCTGAAGATGCCTAGCGGATCACGAATGGCGTCTCCATCTTGAGGTGTAGGAAGGTCTCTTTCAGCAGTGGAGAGAGCCTTGGTTGGATTTGTTCGCCACTGCCAAGAACGTGCTGGAGTTTTCAAGGAAATGCTCTTCATCTCAAGTGGAACTCAGGCCTCCTTATGCCTTTCTGCCCATACCACTCCTGCCCAGAGTTCTCAAGAAGATTGGGAATGACCTTTCCCGCGTCATCCTTGTGGCTACAAACAGGGCTCGGAGAGACTGGTATCCCAATGTGTTCATCATGGCCAACGGACCTCCGATCAGGCTGGCTGTTTGGGAGAATCTTCTGTCACAACAGCTGGGGAGGGTACTCCATCCGAACCTGTCAATGCTCCACCTTCTTGCGTGGAGATTGAGTGGCGACAGTTGACACCTTTCAGCCTTTGGTCTGAAGTCTTCAATGTGTTTTTGGCAGGCCGGCGTCCCTCCACCGAGTCTGTATATGCCTGCTGTTGGGCCAAGTTTGTGGCATGATGTGCAGAGAAACCGGTTGACCCTCTTTCCACTCCCCTCTCTCAGGTCCTTCTCTTTATCCTTTCTCTTGCCCAGGAGGGCTCTGTTCCGGGCACCCTAAAGGGCTATCTTTATGCCATCTTAGACTTTCTGCGGTTGCCTGATCAGTCAACTCTTTTGAAATCTCCTATTGTATATAGGTTCTTAAAAGGTTTGCAACACATGTTCCCACCTTTGCCCTTCATCATGCCTCAGTGGGACCTTAATCTGGTCTTAACTTTTCTGATGTGTGCACCCTTTGAGCCATTGCACAATTGTCCTCTCAGGCTCCTTACCTTCAAGACAGCCTTCCTGGTGACAGTAACATCTGCCTGGAGGGTCAGTGAGCTTCAGGCTTTGGTAGCCAAGCCTCCGTACCTGAACATCTACCCAGACAAGCTGGTTCTTAGTGCTAGAGCTTCCTTTCTGCTGAAAGTTGTCACTCCGTTTTTTTTAGCCCCGTCCATCACCTTGCCTACCTTTTATGCTCTGCCACATCTCTCCAAGGAAGAAGATCAACTTTATCGTCTGGACCCAATATGAGCATTTTCGTTCTACCTTGACCGTACAAGAGGTCCTGGTGGCCGGCCAACTCTTCATGGTATATATCAGGCTGTGCAGAAGCGAACCATCTCCAAATTACTCGTGCTCTGCATTAAAATCTGCTACGCATTGGCCAACAAGCAACCCCCTGAGGGATCGAGTGCTCATTCCACCAGAGCCAAAACTGCGACCACTGAATTAGCATGTGGAGTCCCAGTCCTGGACATTCTGTTAGGCAGCAACGTGGGCGCCTCAGCACAGGTTCACTAAGCACTGTTGCCTCGACAGTCAGGTCCGTCGAGACTTGCACTTTGCCCATTCGATCCTGCAACACTTTTTGGTCCAGAATTGTTTTGCAGACCCACCTCCTAGGAGGTATTGCTTTGGTATATCTATTTGAGACTCTGCTAGCTGCTTATTCCTTACCGACTCACCCATCCTCACTACTTTGTGAGCGGATCTCTAGGGCTTTCCTCTTTCAAGACCCCTGTTTTCCACACCAGGGATCAATGTTCTCCGTGGCTCTGCGCTCCTGGTGTGGAAAGTCATGAAAAGAAACTGGCATCAGCACGCTTGGGTGGTGTCTATATAGGCATTGTGCGTGTTGCTTCTGACTCAGTCGCCACGCCGGAGCTGAATGACTACACATTTTTGGATCCAGTCTCATGCCTGGAGATAACTCTAAGGTAAGGAATCTGCAGGTATATAAAGTTCCTACCAGATAAGGTGTTAACGAAGATAAGTAACCTGTTCTTCTGATTCTTAGCTGGCCATACAGTATTTTACATGGTCGTACAGTATTTTAAAGCCCTGTGCATTTTTTTGTCATCGTGCAAACTCCTTATCATTTATTTTCAGATGTTGCTAACGCATGCAGAATGCTTGCTTGTTCTTCCACTAGTAGAGTGTAGGTCAGAGATCATGACAGGGGCGTTTCCCTTTCTGTTTACATGAGGAATGTTTTCCAGTCTATTATTTCTGCTTAGTGAAGGAACAATGTTTTTCCTCTAGCACCATTTATTATTTTATACTAAAAGCAGCATACCGTAGCAGAGTGCATTAGAATAAAATATCCGCCTATATTCTCTATTCAAATGTCTTTGCTTATATGGCACAGACGATTTTCTGTTGAATGACCTTTACAACACATGGCAGTTATCAGTGCTCTTGTTAATGACTGTTTACAGTGCACTCTTTCTGCAGAAATCAGGCTCGAGTGAATTTATGTACTTATTTATTTGTAAAGCGTATAAAGCGCAAACGTACATCTGACGATATCTTTGCACTATGGACTAAACCATATTGGCTAGTTAAAAGACTTATATAACGCATCTGCCAAATGACTTAACAGCACGGGAGAAGCCAGATTTTTAACAGTTTACTAAACTTCAGTCAGGCACTCGGGGACCCAGGGGGTGTTGGCAAAGAGTTTGGCGCTTGATTACTACCACAGAAAAGGGTCTCCCTCCAAGAGTGAGTAGCTCGGCAGAACTTTGGAAATCACCAAAAAAGCCCTTTTCGGGCCTTAAATAACGTCTCGGTTTCAGTGTTGCCAGATTGGGCGTTTCCTGAACATGAGCAATCATTCACGCCGATTTGCTGTAATTTGAAGTTACGAGCAAGAATAATTAAAGCCCTGGCTGGGTGATTGTAATAAAGGAATCTCATGAGAGCGCCCAGATCAATGGTGGTTTGGGAGTGAGACAGTGCTAATGATGAAGGGGAATGAAGGGGGATGGAACATGAACAGTATGACCATATCAGAGTTGAGGGAGTGTCTGTGTTGAGAGTGTCGCCAAAAGTTCTGGGAAATTGGGTCATTTTCCTTTCTGCTCTAACAGCCTTGCATTCGTCTGTACCCCAAACAAATCCATTTGCTGCTTGCCAAGACTAGGAGCTTTATTTAAGTGCTTGCTGCAACACAATGGAAACAACAATGTCCTCTATACTTTCAGTGCCAGAGTAAGTGGTCGCGGTGTAGGACTTTAGATAGGAGGGCAGGGAATCGGTCAGACTAGATGACTGTCTCTTTTCTAGCCTCTCCTTACATTTTAACTGGAAAAGTTTGGAACACTCGTCTTATTGTAGCAACCCTCAGTATTCCCACTGTCGCTTCAACTTTACATACACTTGTTTTGCACAAAAACTGTGTTTCAGATTTGTCTACTGCGATGTTCATTTTTGCTGTTGTCCCGTACTGTCATTGTGAAGGAGTTTTTTGTTGGTTTGTTGAATATCTTCAGACAAGTACATAGAATGTTAAGCAGTGCCAAAGAAGTTGTGTTGCAATTACTTTAATCCGAGCGGATGTTTCTTAATATGTAAGTCATTGTGTTGTGTTAATTTTGCATAACCTTTCCAGTATTCTTTTTTGGAGCCACATTGTTCAGATAGCATTGAAATTCCTATCCATAGACATAAGTGGTTTATAATTGTTTTTGTAGAGGTAATTCATGAATGCCAGGTTCAGGTTTGGTTGTGTGGTGACAGAACTACAAGATGAAAAGTCAAAGTGGTGACTGGTCTTGAAAATTAATAACAAATGGTAGGTGGTATAATGTGAGGGAAACTGGTGCTACAAGGTTGATTTCACCAATATCTCAAAAGAACTATATCAATTCAATTGTGCTGTAGGGGGGAGAGAACCACCGGCCTCCCCAAAACTCGTGGCCTAAGCTACAAGGACATAAAAATTGCCATCCCCAGCACTTGTTACTCTGTTTCCTAAACAAATAACAGCAGTAGCATAGGTAGGTCCACGTAATCACAAAGCAAACATAGTGATGAGGTTCTTTGTTTATTTTATTCTTTTCCTTTTTTTTCTTTTATTCGTACAAGTTAATAGCCAGCCAACACGTAATTCGTCGCCACAGTGGGAATATTAACCCGCAACTTTTTCAAGGCTCTAATGTCACTTGTCCTAATATATTTCAAATGTGGTGCTAATTCCAACCCACAAGGTACATCAGCGAAGATATTCATATATTGCGCCAATAGCTTCCAATAGTCATCCAATGACAGAAACAAAATCTCGGTCTGTTGTCATGATGTGTATAGTTGCAAAATTCACAATCGTGTTCAGGTATTGGTGCCTTGAGTGGTCTTGAAAATTAGTATTTATTAAAACAGGTGCCCAGTTAACCTCCTCCCACTATCTATATATTGAATAGAATTTAAATACATCCTTAAAATGTCTTCTGAAGACTACTTTTGCCAAAAGTGAGCGTTTTGACGTTGGGCTGACACTGGTCTTCGTTGGGTTGAATTTTGGCTTATACTTGAGCGTCTTTGGGCTTGGGATGGGTTTCAAAACCGTCAACACTGTAAAAAGTGAACCTCTGATTAAGAAAAGTAGACTACTTGATTGTGCTGCCGTCTTTACTTGAGAGAGGATGTAGCCTTACGGTCAGAGCTGCCGACTTTGGAGCTAGGGAAACGGGCTCGAACCTCGGCTCAGTATCCTGTGATTCAGGGCAAATCATTTCACCTCCCCGCGCCTACCAAAAAATGAATGTGTCCTTGTGTAACGTAACTGGTGCTCATGTAAAGCGCTCCAATACCTTCGGGTCGAGCTTGCAGCTATATAAAAATGCAACAAAAAAATAGTACTTTTCCTTCTGATTAAGCAGCGCCGTTTTCCTTAAAATTGTGGCGCAACCTTTGTCGTTATCACTTCTAAACAGTCGCCCTCTCCCGACTTGGTTACTGCAGTTTGCTCTATGTACATCGGCCCGTGATTCTGCCTGCAGCTGGCATGCAACCCAGGAGTCAGCCTTGCAGAGTGTATTGGTAGCACATCACATGAACCCTACACCAATTAGGTGCCTTGAAGACAACCGTTCTCAAACACCAGCTGCACTGGTTAAACCGATCAATAAGGCGCTTTCTCTTGAAACTTCAAAAACCTTATTAACACAAATCATTTAATGAATCTAGCAAAAAAAACAGAGCCTTCAAACCCCTGCAAGAACCTAGGCGCTAGGTTTTACAGCCGCGAAGACTGTTTATTGTTCATTCTTAGTCCGCGAATGATCATAGAATGCATTTATATCTCTTGCTGGTTTATGGGTGTGTACCTTTTTGAAACGTAGCAGGTAGCACCAAATAACGTTATCGGTAAATCCAATATTCAAAGAAGAAACATCATACATGGCTAAATGGTAAATTTTTTAAGGTTAGAACCGTGCACCGCTGTTACTCAAATGTTTCACTGTTTTTTACGTGCCTCCAGGGTTCGTCCCCCGTCTGGGGCGATGAAGTAATAAACCACAAGTAGCAGGGATACCAGAGTTGGTATGCCTGTCCCCCTGGGCACCGATATGTGCTTGGTGTCCTGCTCTGGATTATTCAATGCAACATCATATATCCAATATTTAACAAATAATGCCTCTTCTCAATGAAGGTGATATCATGCTTTCAATTTATTTCATATCTGATCCAATGCATTTCGGCAGTTTATACTGCCTTCATCAGGGAAATGGTTTCTACAAAAATCAAAGCATAAACGATAATCAGCATCAACAGTTTCATTAAATTCATGATTATGTCGTTAACAATGTAAAACGTTTTGCTCAATACATTTATTCAATACATTTTTTGGGGCCTTTTCACTTATGCCAAAGTTCTATTAGTGCGCTAGAGATACAGGTGGTTAATGATGCAAATTTCACTTTCTCAATGAGTTATAGGTTTATCTCGCGTGTGACTATGGGCGGGTTTGTTGTTAGTGAGGGTTAAGCCCTGTTGAACAAGTTTAACACTCAGCGTGCGCTCGATAACGTTTTTTAAGTAAAACTCCCCATGGTAGGGGCTGTTGAGCTAAACAAACAAGTAAATAGTTCGCTTTCATGCTACGCCTGGCTGTTTTCTCGCGCTTACCTTCGCTTGTGTGGCGCGCTGCCCTGCGGCTCACTCGCGGGTTCGTTTCTCTTCCGGTTGGAGTACTCGGAAGTTTGCGCATGCGCACTTATGGTACCTTAGCGGTTTTGTTTTTTTGTTGTTTATGGTGCAACTTTATCGGCAATACGATATTGAAGGAGATCTGCCAAGGAGCTCGCTCCCAATACGATTTAAAGGGACATGAACCTGATGTCCTACTATTTCACGCAATGCTACAATTATGAAAAATACCATACAGTGTTATAAAGATAACCGATAAATGAATTTTACAGGTAACATAGAAATTCGGTTCTTTCATTTAAACCCCCCGGTTTCAAGCTACACAATTTATAAATCCAGTAGTTTTCTTGTTTAAGGAGGCTGGTTTTGTTAGCTGGTCCTTCTTTTTTTGGTAGAATTTCCAACACACAGACTCGTAGCTGGCTCACATTATGCTGTTTTTGTGTGAAATGTTCTGCTAAGCTGGTCTTGGATGATTTCCAGTAATCGCATCACATGTGTAAGCAAATACTCCACAGTGAGTACGCAGTTTAAACGCATCATCAAGAAACATTGGGCAATGTTAAGATTGGAACCTGATTTTGGTGGAATCTTTTTGGAAGAACCTATATTTGCGTACACTCGTTCTAAAAACTTAGCTGACTTTCTTAAACCAAAACTTGAAGAAAAAAACCCTCCATTTCGAGGCACATTACCATGCCATAATTGCAACACATGTCATAATATCATGAAAGGACCCACCATAACTCACCCCCAAAAGGGTCACTCCATTTCATTAAAAGTAAACGCTACCTGTGATTCAACCAATTTGATTTACATAATAAAGTGCCCGTGTGGTGATGTTTACGTTGGCCACACAGAAAGGAAACTCAAAATACGCACGAACGAACACAAAAGTACCATCAGACTGAAATCATCCAAGACCAGCTTAGCAGAACATTTCACACAAAAACAGCATAATGTGAGCCAGCTACGAGTCTGTGTGTTGGAAATTCTACCAAAAAAAGAAGGACCAGCTAACAAAACCAGCCTCCTTAAACAAGAAAACTACTGGATTTATAAATTGTGTAGCTTGAAACCGGGGGGTTTAAATGAAAGAACCGAATTTCTATGTTACCTGTAAAATTCATTTATCGGTTATCTTTATAACACTGTATGGTATTTTTCATAATTGTAGCATTGCGTGAAATAGTAGGACATCAGGTTCATGTCCCTTTAAATCGTATTGGGAGCGAGCTCCTTGGCAGATCTCCTTCAATATCGTATTGCCGATAAAGTTGCACCATAAACAACAAAAAAACAAAACCGCTAAGGTACCATAAGTGCGCATGCGCAAACTTCCGAGTACTCCAACCGGAAGAGAAACGAACCCGCGAGTGAGCCGCAGGGCAGCGCACCACACAAGCGAAGGTAAGCGCGAGAAAACAGCCAGGCGTAGCATGAAAGCGAACTATTTACTTGTTTGTTTAGCTCAACAGCCCCTACCATGGGGAGTTTTACTTAAAAAACGTTATCGAGCGCACGCTGAGTGTTAAACTTGTTCAACAGGGCTTAACCCTCACTAACAACAAACCCGCCCATAGTCACACGCGAGATAAACCTATAACTCATTGAGAAAGTGAAATTTGCATCATTAACCACCTGTATCTCTAGCGCACTAATAGAACTTTGGCATAAGTGAAAAGGCCCCAAAAAATGTATTGAATAAATGTATTGAGCAAAACGTTTTACATTGTTAACGACATAATCATGAATTTAATGAAACTGTTGATGCTGATTATCGTTTATGCTTTGATTTTTGTAGAAACCATTTCCCTGATGAAGGCAGTATAAACTGCCGAAATGCATTGGATCAGATATGAAATAAATTGAAAGCATGATATCACCTTCATTGAGAAGAGGCATTATTTGTTAAATATTGGATATATGATGTTGCATTGAATAATCCAGAGCAGGACACCCAGCACATATCGGTGCCCAGGGGGACAGGCATACCAACTCTGGTATCCCTGCTACTTGTGGTTTAAATGGTAAATTTAACAGTCATGTTAAATAAAGTTCAGTTAGCCAGTAAATGCATTTTAACGGTCACCAGATATCATGGCATTCTTCCATTTCCTCATATTGTTTTTTGTTGTTTAAAAAAATATATAGATATACAGGATGCAACATTGGCCCAAACAAAACGAAGCTGAAAGTAATCGACGAACTTATTGTTATAGTTTCATCATATTTGACCTTCCTACGTATGCGTTACTTTGAGGAAGTATTATAGCCTAGCATGTTTTTGGGGTAGGGAAAAGTGAAGCCATTATGATAACGTTAAACTATCCATCATCGGCTGTGCAAATAGCACATTGTCTTGGTTCACGTAATATTTCTGTATCAAGTACCTGTAATCGCATGGTGCACTGAAAGCATCTGTTTTTTTTATAATTATCATATTTACCTTTGAATGCTCACTTCAGAAGTACCCGTGTGACCCTCATCCCTTGACTGTGCATGGCAGGTAGCATGTGTGTGCTGTGTGCAGTGACATGAAAAGGAAACCATTGACTGTTATCCCGCAAGGAAGTTGCCCTCTGCTAATGATGTCACATCCGTAGGGCGAGGAAGCGAGAAACATTCCTGGTGAAACGGTTACCGAAGAGCAGTTCACGGACGAAGATGGCAACCTCGTCAAGAGAAAAGTAAACCGCGTGCAGTGTTTCATTGGGTTTTGAGCGTGTCTCACGTTAGCCACTATGCTTTGAAAAGATTTTTTTCACACATTGTTTCTCACAGGTGATTCGAAAAGTAGTGAGACGTGTTGTCATCCCACATGAGAGGAAAGGTGGCGAAACGGTAAAGGTGTGAGCTGAAGTGATCAGAATGTGCTTGCCGAGTTTTTTCTGTAGTGGAAGTTTCCTCATGCTAAAAGTTTGCAGTGTCATGAGCCTGGCAGGTTAAAGCGCCCGCAACGTGAAGCTGTGTTTAAACTACAAAGGTGCTGCTTGAAATGAGGCTTGCATTATATTGCTAGATTGCTTCATTTGCCAGGGTGTACCACAAAGAGGCATAGGAATCCTCATTCATTGCTTCTACCCTTATATATTTTCCCATTACTGAACGCTATCTTTTTTTTCTTCTATTAAATAGCAAAGAAAAATGCAATTTTAAAGGCACAGTCTTTTAAGGCTGCATGATTTATCATTCAGATATGAGTTTTAAATAGATTATGCAAATTATGGGTTCCGAAAATACACACGTTTTCATATCAAATACACATTTTTCAATTTTGGTATCCATATTTTAATTCAACCAAACAACAGCTTCTAATTTAGTAAACTAGACTGCACACAGGAGAGCTACTCACAGGTAGACGGAGAACTACCAGTAGCTCACAAGCTATTCGCTCGAGAAGCCTGCTGTGAAGTAACTAAAGAGCACCACACAAAGCAAAATAGCAGCACAGCATTACAGAGCACACCACAGCAAAGTAATCAAGATAGAACACAGCAGAGTAATCTCAGTACAGCACACCAACTCGATGCAAGAATGAAACACAAAAACACAGCAGCACAAACAAGATCCCCAGACATATCACAGTCATCAGAATAATATACAGCACAATATCTCAAAACAAGAACACAAAAACACAATCAAAAACACTGTACAAAAACCAACGCAACAGTGTAGCACAAAAACACGATGCCATAAACGAATATAGCAACACTCATAAATAAGCATCGTCAATGCCAATAGATCTGGCTTATATCTAGCAGTGACTTTTCAGTTACTGATGAGTTTAGGTACTCAATAATTAATCAAACATGCAACTGCAACTCATCCTGCACTCATCCATCCATACACCCAATGATTCAGTTTTGCATTCACACATCAATCCAATACAAAACAGACACACAAACTGAACAAGCACATGCAAGGTAGATTTAAAGAATACAAGTATAAAAAGGACACATGCTGCAAACTAAACATGGAAGGCATATGCTTGCAATAAAAAAATTAAACCTTGTAGCAGACAGCCATCTTGCAGTACTATTATAGATAGTGTATTGTTGTTTTAAAGTTCCAAGTTAGCCGTCATGATTAGAAGAAACAGGTTGGCCATCGTAGAGTGCTAAAAACAATGATAAGCTATGCCAAATGCCATTCCAATATGAGTGCTCAGTAAAGATGTTATCGGAAAGCCACTGCTTCTGCTGTTAACTTTGGCAATTTATAAGGTACCTTAGAGAAAGCTTTGGGCTTGTAAAAGATTTTGCAGTAGGTAGCTTATCTCATTATCCTACTCGGGTAAACTGACTAGAGTGAGACTAATATGCGTTTGTTTTACTTTCTGCCTACAAGAAAAGCAGTCCAAGGTTATACTGCAATCTTATGAAGAGTTTAATTTTTAGTGTTCTTTGGGATGCCAGTGTAGCTTTGTTCATGACTCGTCGCAGTGGCGTAACACAGTTCCCCGCATTCCCCGCAGCGCGGGGGCCTCCTCAGCACTGCACTCAAACTTGAGAGTTCCAGACTAAATCTGGAGCGGGGCCCCTTCTGTGTACATTGCAGGGGGGCCCCCTCAACTTTCGTTACACCAGTGGCTCGTAGACATGCCAATGCTAAAAAGGTGGAATTCACCTTTTCTGTATACCCAACCTTTTTTTTTTTTAATGAAAAAGATGTCTGATTTTACTTCTCTGGCCGTCTGTGGCTGTAAGAACCATTAATTTCAAGATGATTAGTTTGTATATATATCAACAGGTGTTCCCACCCCAAAGTTATTACAACACTGCCCTGTTCTCTCTTGCCTTTGCTTCTTCAATGGTATTTGATGTTGCAAGGACTGTAGACCAAATGGCAGGAGAAAACAACAAGTTATTTCTTACAACTAAATTATTGCCTCCCTACACCACATTTTTGGGCTCTGATTGTCTACATGTTTGACTTAACTGCTTAGACGTGGAGGCATTACTGTGGCATGCACTACACCCTTGTAGATTTTTACATACTACAGGCGAGTTTGCAAGCAAAGGAGTGCTGTGTGAGTAGCATGGATGTGAAGATTCAGGATAGTGGACAGGTGGGGAGGGACCTCTTGTACTTGGACTTTGATGCTACAAGAAGATTAAGGTTCAATATTGATGGTAGAGGCGAGTTTGTTTCAGCTTCATTTTAAAGAGGAGAACAAGTCTCATCTGTATTGGGATGTCATTCCCCACCTTTGGTGCGTCACTCGAGAAGACTTGTTTCCTGTTTTTTTTGGTCTTTTTTGCACTTCGTTGCCAATGTGGCAATCTCATGAGAGGATGATGTTTTCAGCGTAGATTGTTGTTTATTACTATTTTTTAAGTGAGGCAGCAGATTGTGCTCATAATACAAACGTGTACATGGTAGCCAGTGAATTTCCGTCAGGGTTAGACAGAGGTGGACATATTTCTTGATATTTTTCATGAGTCAGATAACAGCATCTCGAAAACCAGAGAGGTGTCAGGTGCGCCTAGATGTTGCTCGCTGGCACTGGGAGGCAGATTCAACCCAGGGTTGAATGGTGGTTCTTAAATCTGATTCAGTGTAGGGTGGTTTCATCCAGGCCACTAGATCAGTATCAGCAACTCAGACATGTAGACCAATGCCGTCATCCAGTAGGGGGAGAATAAATACTTTTCTGGTGGTTCTATAGTCTGATATGGCAGGGTCAGGTTTCATTTTTCATAGAAGGGATAGTTGCTACTATGTGGCTTATGTCTCTCTTTAAAATTGCTTCATGAAGAAGAAACCACCTTCAATGAAGAGCACTAATTTTGCACTGACTGTGAGTTGGGTCATGATTTTATGCTTGGCCAAGAGTGACTCCATCAGGTTATGTGTCAAGCCTTAACGCTGCCGATGAAAAGAGGGATAGGTGGCAGGTCCCTGACCGTCACGCAGATCATCAGCAGGTTGCATCTAATCTAGTTCATGCTGATTGGAGAGGACTGGGGAGAACCACTTCGTAAGTAGTCAGTTAAATCAATGCCTGACAGCCAGATGTTGAGTAAGGTGTAATGGATGGTTATAGCGATGAAGACTGCAAACCACAAGGCAACAGCTCCTGTTGTGTGTTATGAGAAAGAAATTGTCAACAGTTTGGATATTCATGTCTTGCTGTTGGAGCACAGTTAAACACCTCATTGATAGTAGTAGTAGAGAAGGGCAACTCTCTTTTGTAGTTACATTCCTACTGTTTTATCTGAAGAAGTGTAGGTGCATAAATGGCCAGTAGTTGGTTAGGTCGCCTAAGTCGAAATTGGCTTTTTATTAGTGCTTCACTAGATTTCTGGATTTAGTGACTGGATATTCCAGTTTGAAAAAGGCTTTGATCAAACTGCACAGTTGTTTGCGCCTTTCTAGGGAGGCTTTTCATGATTGTTGAGAGCAGGAGGTTATCTTCGAATGTGGTGGATATGATAGAGGCAAAGGTGTTTTTCAGTTTGGTTGTGTGAATATTTTAGACTGTTCTGTGTTCCAAGTGAATGGTGATTGTGTAACTCTCATGAACATTAGGAAAGTGCACCCCCATTCCCCAGAGGTGGTATTACCTCTAAATGAGATACATAAAACAAGATGATACAGATGGAGGTGTATAGAAAACAAAGGTAATAGAATACACATCTCGGCGAAGGGGGAACGTTGGAAGAAACCGTAACCAAGAGCTACAACAAGAAACAAATAGAATAAGTACTTAGGGTACTCTTGGAGAAATGTATTCTCCCCTTGCTCTTTCTTCATTTCCACTTGTCTGCAGTTACTAAGGCTCACATTTCTATCTGGTACATTGATTAAAAGAGTACATTCTAGGGTGAGGTATACATGGAAAAACAAGCGCCGACAAAGCCAATCAGCCTTGCTTTGCTAATGTTGAGCAGGTGCCACAGTCAGCGTTGCCTATGTCCGACTGGCCATGTTAAAGTATAGAAAAACAGATTTTTTTTTTACACTTTCAAAATGTCTTTGATATTGTGTGACATAATTTGAATTGATTCGTCCGAGGAACACAATGCAGCAGCCATTTTGAAATTATACAATTTTGTGCTTTACTCATAACTTTAATTTGGCCGAATTGGAACTAAGAGTTAAGGAATGATCCAGCATAAAGATGTGAAGATCACGAGCAATGCCTTTTCTGCATTTATTCCCGTGCTTGACAACTACACAGTAATGGGTGGTTTTTGGATACTTTTAGCATTTTTCATCTTCCAGTGAGTTGTAATTATGTGGTCAGACCTTTACCTCTGTGCTTTTTTAAATAGTTCGCGGTTCCTCTTAGGAGGGGTGCATATTGCGGAGATAATGCAACATATTTTAGATAATACAGAGAATTGGTAACCTCACTTGGAGTTCAGATGGCATCCCGCAAGGGATATTCTATCTTCATGAGATAGTTCAATACAATTCTTCATTCACAGAAGAGTACATTCCAACTTCTTAATTTAAATCCTTCATCCATGAAAATCTGGAGTATTTTACCACTTTGTTAATTTACATTTCAACCATGGTGCCCTGACAGTCTATTTTAATCTTCAGGTGTTGGCTTTGCTTTAACTAACAATGCTGTTTTTCATTTATGTTTGTACTAACCGTTTGTTTTGTAGAAATAATATTTATTTTGCAAATTTCAAAGGACATTACTTAGGATTTTCTCATAGCCCTGCTTTCATGGAGACAGCACTTTTTGTGGTGTTCCTTTGAAATGCATTGTTGCTATTTGACTGTGCTTCTGCATCTGTACTTGATGTGTTATTTGATGGATTAATGAAGTCTTTCTTTCATAACAGGGAGAAGGTTACAAGCTGAAGACAAAGAAAGAAGTCCGGCATGTTGAGAAGAAAAGTTATTCATAACAGTGACCCATTCAGAGGTGAGTCCTTCAGTCATTTATATATTGCCCGTTTTCTTAAGAGAACAATATTGTTTCCATTTCCAAAGTGTATGCAGCTAACTGAGCAGATTCTTGTGAAATAAATGGATAAAGTAAAATTACTGTAATGCAACTTCTTCTGCCAGCAGCCTTTCCCCTCATGTTTAGAAATCGAACGAAGAAGGCATTTGTGACATTGAGAAGTGAGGTCTGTCACCCACAGCGGTGTACAACAGAGAATTACTAATGTATTCTGTCTTGGAAGGTTGAAAAAGACTGGTATTGTCTGCCTTGTAGTTGGCTAAAGTATTAATGTGCAGTAGGTATAATATGTAGCTTTATTAAAAAAAAGGATAGTAAGTAAGCTGGTATATGCATTACTTGTGTAAATACACATTGGGGACCAGGCTTCCTGTTTATCGCTTTCACCGCCATTTATGGACTCTACAAGGACAAAGTACGAAGGATTCATAGTTTGGATCATACTTGCTGGAGCCAAAAGGGCATCAATGTCAGTAGCATTATTTAGGTTTTCTTGTATTAAATTGCAAGCATTTCTTCCATCTGACTGCTATACCGCAAAGACATGAATAGCCTGATTCTCAAGCTGCACTTTACAGTACTACAAAAATTACTTCAAAATGTAAGTTTTGCCTATACTGATGTGACCAGTGTTCTCTGCACCAACTGCGAAGTCTATGCACATGTAATTGTAGATTTTTGTTTTAAATGTGGGAGGGACAAAAGGGAGTCAATGGGAAAAGGAGCAGACCTACTGCTAAGGGAGCTGGGATTAGGAACAGTAAGAGGGTTTTCGTAAGGCTCAGTGAGAAGTTTAGGGAGGGACGTCATGCACAAGTAAGCCAGTTGCTTTATTCTGGTGGCTTAGAAATACAACTTACACTTTTGTATTAGGTTTACACTAGGAGTTGCTGAATATCGAAAGTGGTAATCTTACTACAAAGTGTAAATTTACTTAGAATTGTAATTTACATTTATAAATCTGGCCCGATTAGTACTTTTAGTATCGTTGGAAAGAGTCCTAATTTAAAGGGCTACATTTTGACTGAAGTTATGAGTAGACCCGCAGCACGGAAGTGGTTAAATAATGGTTTGAGCACTAAAGACAAACCCAAATAAGATGTGAACTAAATAAAAATGTCTGTGCACATGTTTATGATTTTGGATGGTGGTAAGTAAGTGAGAGAGTTGTTGCAGGAGCACTCTCGGGGTGCTATTGGTAGTAACTTTTGGTTTGAGACCGAACATAAAGGTAGTTTGCTATTTTTTTGTCAAGCTCTGCTTTGGATATCTCAGTAGTTACTTTGCTATTTGAATGCCTTCCCAGATTTTTCTGATTTTGTTGATGAAAAATGGTAAACGTTTGGTGCCCTAGTGTTTCATTGCTCACCTCTTCTCTTGGTGGAGTCTTGCTCAAATCTAAATATTCCCTTGATGGTCTTTTTAGGTCGAGCTGGTGTAAGCAGCGCGAAGCGCTGCTGTCAAGCAAAAGACCTATTGTTATCCACTTGCTGGGAATGTGGGACAGGGGATTGGCACGCGCAGGGCCGTCAGCGATTTCATCGTGTGAACGCGCACGTAGAGCCACGCGCCGTGCACATCTCCTGTCCCAGTCCCACAGCAAGTCAGCCTCTCGAAATCGCGCATGCACGCACGCACACAGCCACACACACACACACAGCCACACACACAGACACTCAGCCACACACATACACACGCACAGCTACACACATACACACACACACACAAACAGCTACACCCACACACGCGCACACCACCCCCCCACTCACCGGGCTCTTTTCTCGCTGGCTCCATCACTCCGTAGCGTCACCGGATTTCTCTCCTCTCCTCCTTATTTGGAATTCTCCTTCCCTTTTCCTGGAACGTCGCGACCCTGTCCACGGGACCTTCTGGGAGTTGGAGGACCTTCCTCGCTTGCACCGTTATGCCTTGCCTCCTCTCTCCTGGGAACTCCAGCACTCCCGGAATCCCTGCTTTCTTCTGGGCTCTCCGCTACCCACACCCCTCTGCCTCCAAGGTGTCGCGCTCCGAACGAGCTACGTCACCGCGAGCCTGGCACAGAGGCGGGGCATCTCCCGGAACCTCGTAGGCTCCAAGGAACTTTCCTGCCTATCAAAGCAGAGCCCGCCTCTCTCGCCTGCGTTCCAGGCCTCGCTCGTAACATACGCACGCCTTCTTGTTTTATATCCGGCATGGTCGTTATCACTGTCTTGCAGCGTGAAAGTCTAGTGATCAGGGGTGGGGGAATCCTATCGCTCGACGCCCGAACCATGTTGTTTTTATTGATGGACAAGAAGATTTAATGTCTATTTTGTCCGACGGACAAGTAGACATTAAATCACGTAAATAAAATAGGCTGTGGGCCCTCTAGGGCTCACAGCCAATCATAAAAGCTTGCAGAGAGCCTTTGGGGCCTTTGGAGCCCTCTGATTGGCTAGCAGCCCATGACTTCACTGGTCTCTATCCAGTGATTGGTTGGGGAGTGAAACGTCATTACTCTCAGCAAGCAGTTAAACTTCGGGACCGCCGCAAGCGAAACCATTACATTTTAGGTAAAATTATAGCACTGCCAAAGCGCCCGCCATGGCACTGCTAGTGTTATTATTCCCTGCTTCAATACAGATTGCACTGAAATATTGGAATAGAACTTTGTCTGCCTGCTGACGGACCATCCCTAATGCAGCGTCATTGTGGCTGCAGAAAGCGTGGGCTCTCATCACTGCTCTTGCCGACTGCGCACATTTCTATTGG
Organism: Lissotriton helveticus; assembly: GCF_964261635.1. NCBI lineage: Eukaryota > Metazoa > Chordata > Amphibia > Caudata > Salamandridae > Lissotriton > Lissotriton helveticus. The sequence goes on along the minus strand of NC_136065.1, from coordinate 440,617,462 downwards.
TATGCCGAGTGGATTAAAAGTCCCTTTCATACCAGACTTCTGATACTGATTCGGCAATTTCTCTCACAAATGAGCGATATCTTTCCCATTTGTGTGAGAAAATGCACAATTGGCCAGTGCCTATTTTTCGGGATTAATTTAGCCCGTCGTGTGCATTTTTTTTAAGCTGCAGCGGTGCCTCAGCAGCATCGCTGCATTTCATCTTTCATAATTGTATAAGGACACTTAACTTCCCTTGCAAGTTGCAGCACATCAGTGCCGGGACTTCAGACTGAATGCAGGAGGGGGGTGGGAGGGGGGGGGGGGGTGAAAATGGCATTTGACTTTGGAAAGCGAAAGTAGCCGCCTCACTGTTCTAATGCTGAAGGTGCAAAGCTCTTTGTGACCGGGATTATAAATCAGTATTTCTGCTAAAGAACGCTCCCTCCATCGCAAAAGGTCATGAAAGGCTCTTCAACTTCACCATCTCCAGGGTGCTTGTGTTTTGGCTGAGCAATTAATCAGCATAATGTTCTGGCGCGATAAAGTGAGGCAGCGCTGCACTGGGGGGAAGAAAGTAGCAGATTAAAGACCTCAGAAGGAGAAAGTAAGTGAAGGTGGAGGCGTGAGGAAAGAAAAGCATGCAGTTATATCGAGCGTGATCTACATTGGCATAAAGTTAACTGCAGGCGTGTGCTTATGTGGTCGGAAGGGCGCTGCCTAACTGAGTGTAAGGGGAGCAACTGTCACAGTGACCCACACATTGTTTTACTTAATTTAACAACTTCAGCCGCGCCGCGATCCAAGTGTAGCAGAGAATGCCTAAGGCGGGTCACAGGGAGGCCCTTCATGTACCTCTAGCAGCCACTTTGTTTTTCTCTTTGAAGACTACAATGTTCGCCTTAATATTGTATTGGCGCCTGCCAGAATAATGTCCCCTCTGCAGGCTCTGCATAAGTTCACATATATTTCTCGTGCAGCTGCCAACAGTGCTACACTTAGAAATAAATTAACGTGTCCTTGTAGTGATGTAACTGGCGCTCATCTAAAGCGCGCCAATACGTTCAGGTAGAGTTTGCGCTATTAAACTGCATTTCTAATAAAAGTATGACTTTTTTTGCACTTTCAGTGAGTCTCATGGTCATATGCAAGCTCAGTCATGTCTTGAAATAACTCGGGCAGGAATATTAGAAGCAAGTGGAATCGGGAGGTGGTGAGGGAGGTATGAAGGGCACTAGCATTAAAGAAGAAGAGAAAATGCTGATTTCACGTCTTGGCAGGAGTTCAAATCTGGTGGTGTTCCTTTGAAATGTGCTACTTTATACAAATAGATATGCAGAGCTCTGCCAATGAACACAACTAGATCAGTCTGACTAACTGTGCTTGTGTGAAACAGGGGGGCTGGGCCTCTATGAATAAATCTGCAATGCATTTCAATTGTGCCTCAAATAGCTCTGCAAATGCAGGTTCACGTTATAATATTTATTCATAGTCCAGGATTCTTTTGGTCATTGTATGTCTACAGTCTTTCTTGAATCATATGTTTGTGATGAATGTCCGTTATTTGTGACATGCTCTGGGATAGTCCTGTGTTCTGGATAGGTGTGGCTTGTTGGCGACAGATATTCCTTATTAGTGATCATGATTTTTTTTTAAGCAGTGAGTTAAGTAAGTACTGGATGCAATTAGTTGTGACATTGTGCAACATCCTGCTTGAGTGCAGAGTGTATTTACAGTAGTTATCTGCTATTTGTGATGATGCAAAATTCTTGACAGTCTAGAACTATTTCGATACTCTTTGTGTCCTGGCTTGATAAATAATAGCTTCCATGCTTAAATTGTGTGATCTTAGGCAAATATTTTATTTCAACCAAACTAACTTTTTCTTTTTAATTAAGGCTCCTTGCTTTCCATTTTTACAGATTTTTACAGATAAATATAGACAGCCGGAGCCCTTATGTTTGATGTGAGACGGGAGTAGGTGGGACAAGTGGATTTTACAGGACATGTAGATCTCAGTGGCATTTTGTCCCTTGGACAAGTAGATTATTTGGGAAATTCCACACCCCTGGGTGGTGTCCCTGAGTGATGAGGTGGTGTCCTCGAGTGATGTGGTGGTGTCCCCGAGTGATGTGGTGGTGCCCCTGAGTGATGGAGGGTGGAGTTGGAATTGGAGGGTGGAGTTGGAGGGTGGAGTTGGAGGGTGGAGTTTGAGTTGGAGGGTGGAGTTGGAGGGTGGAGTTGGAGACCTGTCTGGATCTGAGGTGAGCAGGTAATTGGACGATTGATCGTACAAGAGATAGATCTCTTTTATAAGTTAGGTTCCAAATTATGTTCGCCTTTAATATGTAACAACCCGAAAGGACGTTACATGTGATGGCCTAACCCTGTGATATTACCTGTTTCACTCTGTTTACATGGATCCGATGTACTCTGATACACAAAATGACAAACCTCTTTTCAAGTGCCGCAAGGTGTTTGGCGTTTTTACTCAACTTTCTGGTGAAAGTATTTGCTTTCTCCAGCACTTCATGAGTCTACTCGTGAACCCTGTCATTAGTACTTCACTTTGCCTTGCCTGCCCCCGCTTGTTCTTAGTAACATCATTGCACGAGGAGAGGCCGCACCTGCTCTCTATACTTTGATACTAAAGCATGTGTTTTGAAGTGCTGTTCACAAAGTGACGGAAATCGGCCTTCAGTGTTCAAAATAAACCGCAAGGGACATTCAGGGACGGGGCTAAAGAGACCACATTTCTTATCTCGACCTCCTCAGAGGACCATAAAATACAACTCACTTCAGCACCTGAGCGATGTCCGTTTTGCCAAACTAGAAGCGCTAATATCAGGCCGGACACCAGCGTTAGGCGCTATCTAAAAAGCCTGATCGTGCTGCTCAGCTTGCAAGTGCCTGGGAGTGATTCAGTTTGGTGTGTTCTGTTGCACAAGGTTCCTCCCTCACTCCCAGCAAACGCCCGAATCGACAAAAGTGGACAATCTTTCCAGTACTATAAATCTACGTTTGATTGCTCAGTAAGCTGAATGCTTGCTGCACAGCCCCAAGCCTGTAATCTGAAGGTCGCAGGATTTAACATTGATTGTACATGTATGCTTTTTAATTCGACTAAATGCGAGCCAATACACAAACTGATTATAAGCAAACAAGAGACAACATAGTTTGTGATGGCCATAAGGGCATCGAGGACAGGCATGTCATGGTTAAGATAAGCATCAATCTTACTTTTGTAAAACAATTACTTTTTATCTTAGTAAAAGAATATGTTCTATTATTATTGAATGAGAAAGACCTAATGTTTCTCCTCAAAACTAAAGTAAGCAACATGTAGTGACGTTACAGTGAGGAAGATGACTAAGTGGGATTATGTACTTGCTGTAGAAGATTATATGTGCAAACCGTATGACTAATAGACATTAAATCTTCTTGTCCATCAATAAAAACAGCATGGTTCGGGCGTCGGGCGATAGGATTCCCCCACCCCTGCCACCACATCACTCTGGGACACCACCACATCACTCGGGGACACAACACATCACTCTGGGACACCATAACATCACTCTGGGAACACCACCACATCACCCTGGGAACACCACCACATCACTCAGGGGCACCACCACATCACTCAGGGGCACCACCACATCACTCAGCCCAACGACATCATCACTCAGCACCACAACAGCACTGTCTTTGCTTGCTACCAACAAGCATTGCCTTAGCCAATAGGACTCTTTGTTCAACTGGATAAGTTCAAACTTAGTGCTGTCATCTTCATATTGGTGATGGATCCAGACAGAAGTTTCGGGCCAAAAAGGCTGTACTTATGTGTGTTGTTTTCCATAAATACGGGTCCTCTTTTAAGCAAAGGAGAAGGCGGGCTTAATACTAGCAGCCTTGTAGTAGGTATAAGTGGGCGAGAAGTGGAAGGAACTCTGTCCAGATGAGCAGAAAGAGCATACCGCAAAAAGGGATGCAAAAAGTAAAAGGAAAAAGGATAGAGCAAGCAGGAGGAAAAGGCAGGCAAAAGCTGTGGATGAGTAAGGAAAAGGTAAACAAGGGCTGGACAGTTTATTTTGAAGATTGATGTGGATGGTGTCCGTTTCAGAAATGTTAATTTTTATTACGAACATTTGCTTGACATTTTTGGGGGAAAAGCAATGTTCCATTATGTTAGCAAACTTTTTACCACGTGAAATTTTTTTTTATAATGGTTATGCTGCTTTACAGTTATATTGTTTAGCGGTGTAGGCATCTGGTGCCAACCATGTTTAATTTTTGCAAAGATTTAGGTACTTTAACAACCATGCCAGTGCCACACCTTAACATTTGGTACTTTACTATTGATGAAAACATTTTGATGCAATATTTTCTATGAAGTCATGTGGAACAGTACTAGAACAACACTCCTACTTCCCTCTCCATTCACCTATTTCTGCATTTGATCAACTGCGTCCTCACAAACCCTTCACTGCTCCTGTCTGTCTCATTCTCTCATATAGCCCTCACCATACTTTCTGATCTTCCTGTTCTGGACCTTGCACAAGTTTCACTAACTCCACACTCTTGTATCATTTTTAATGAACAATTAAATATCAAACTTTAAAAATTGCTTTTTAATAACAAATCTAAAGGGAAAAAAGCTGGATACTTAGTAATGAAAAAACTCGTGGTTAGCTTTACAAAACTATTTTAAAGGGCAACAATAAGCACTAGCTAAAATCAATCAATCAATGAAAACATTTGTAGAGCGCGCTACTTACCCGTGAGGGTCTCATGGCACTAGAGGGAGGGGAAGAGGAAGCAGCTACTGATCGAACAGCCAGGTCTTGAGAAGTCTTCTGAAGGTCAAAAAGGTCCTGGGTCTGTCGCAGATGGGTGAGGAGGGTTTTCCATGTCTTGGCGGCGAGGTGGGAGAAGGATCTGCCGCTGGTGGTCGTCCGGCGGATTCGCGGGACGGTGTCGAGAGCGAGGTCAGCTGAGCGAAGCTGGCGGCTCGGGGTGTAAAAGGTGAGTCATTCTTTGAGGTATGCTGGTCCGGTGTTGTGGAGTGCTTTGTGCGTGTGGGTGAGGAACTTGAAGGTGATCCTCTTGTTGACTGAAAGCCAGTGCAGGTCTCTCAGGTGGGCGGGGATGTGGTTGCAGCGGGAGATTCCGAGGACGAGGCTTGCGGAGCGTTTTGTATGTGTAGAAGTCTTTTCTGGAGTTTGGCTGTGGTTCCTGCGTAGAGGGCGTTGCCGTAGTCCAGCGGGCTGCTGACGAGGGCTTGGGTGACCGTCTTTCTGGTTTCGGTGGGGATCCATCTGTAGATCTTGCGGAGCATGCGGAGGGTGTTGAAGCTGGGGGAGGCAATGACATTGACTTGCTGAGTCATTGAGAGCGATGAGTCCAGAATGAACCCCAGGTTGCGTGCGTGGTTGGTGGGTGCAGCTCCCAGGGCGGTTGGCCACCAAGAGTCACCCCATGAGGAGGGGGTGGAGCAGAGGATGAGGACCTCCGTCTTGTCAGAGTTCAGTTTCAGGCAGCTGGTCTTCATCCACTCTGCGATGGCCTTCATTCCCTCGTGGAGGTTGGATTTGGCGGTGGCCGGGTCCTTGGTGAGGGAGAGGATCAGCTGGGTGTTGTCAGCGTATGAGATGATGTTGAGGTGGTGCGCTCGGACGATGTTTGCGAGAGGCACCATGTAGATGTTGGAAAGGGTCGTACTGAGGAAGGATCCTTTGGGTATGCCTCAGGTGATCGTGGTGGCTTCGGATCGGAATGGGGGGAGGCAGACTCTCTGGCTTCTGCCGGTGAGGAAGGCGGTGATCCAGTTCAGGGATTTGTTGCTGATCCCCGAGTTGTGGAGGCATGTGAGCAGGATGTGGTGGCAGACAGTGTCGAAGGCGGCCGAGAGGATGAGGGCCACAGTACAATCTCGGTACTACGCCTACAAATTCTGTGAGAAAACACATGCACCAGAACCCACCCACACGGGGAAGAACACTGGCAGCAAGGTTACGCTGTCCTTAGGTCAAACACAAGCTCCTTCCTCCAACCCTGTGAGCCACTGAGTAGGCACAACTGCAAGGGAAGACCTCAGGTCTAGTCAGGGAAATACTTATATCTTTAATCCCACCTGCTCTCAGCACTGATTAAGCCCAACACCCACCCATCACATGCCCTCAACCATTCACTGTTCAGCTAGTTTCCTAAGCTGTGCACCAGATGCAGATTTTCCCCATCCTCTCCATTGCAAAGAACAAGAGCGCCCTCAACTCGACAGCCCAACCCCCCCCCCCCCCACCCACCCAAAGAGGTGTCAGAGCCTAAAAAAGCCTGCCCACCTCAGCTGCTCTCTAGTTTGTTAGGCAAATTCAGAATTCCTGCTTTGGCATCAGACCCTTCCAACCAGAAATATCCCCACCACCTCAATCGCTCACTCTCCCTACGCCGCAGTATGATTTCATTAAAGATTCCCCCCACTTTAATGTATACCTCACCCCTCCCCCCGGATGTTTTATCACTGATATTTTGCAAATACAAGGATGGCACCAGACAGTCTGGACAGAGTATGCAGAGCTGCACATGTATCAGTATTAAGGTTTGGGTTTCATCAGAGGTTCTCTTTATGTTTAAGCTTTTCTGTTTGAATATAGTCCCACAACCCAATGCATATTCATTTCAAGGCTTAATTTTTTAATCAACTTATTTTTAAAGCCTGCCGTTGGACAAGGGGTTAAGCATTTTCACTCCCTGTAACAGTTGCCTAGATGAACCTTGGTTTTTTTCAGTCCTTTCCCACAATAAAATTTTGTCAGTGTTGGGTCACATAATATGGTTTACAGAAAAGTTTAGGATATTTTCCCAAAATGTATTGTTTAAAAAAAAAAAAATCACAGAACTACCTCTAATTTTTATATTTTCTTTCCTCAAGGTTTTGTGCTTTTACTGCCAGTATTTACAAGAGACATCAATGGATAAAATGTCAACGGGACAAGAGGATTCACTGGAAAAGTGTGTGTGCGTTTGCTGCTTCCACACATTAGCTGCATGGTTTTATGCAGAGGAACATTTTTTTATTTAGCATGAACCAGTTTGCAGAGCATGACAATTCACTTTCATTCACGGAGTCGGAGAGTGTGCAATGAACAATGCAGTGTATATACCTGATGCCATGCTGTGAACAGCTTTTATTTTTCAAGCAAGCTAAAATTGCCATAAAAAGATGAAGAAACACTGTGGACAGAGGAGGTACGAGGAGATAAAACGAACTTTAAAAGTACAAAATACACTACAGACAACAAAACGCGCAACAGCTCGCCTTATGTTTCTTGGACCCACACGGTCGAGGTTACAAACACTAATTGTTTCTTTTTTAATCATAAACTTTTGCTGTAAATATATGAACCTGTAAAAAAAACGTATAATAAACCTAGAATAAATGTCAGTTAGGGCACTGCCTCCTGGAAAATCACACGCAGAATATCAGAATAGGGTCTAAAGGCAGACATTATTCTGGGTTGTATCTTCGCAGATTCTTGTAAATTAGCAATTATAATGTTTGTATATGCAAAAAAAGAAGTCGCTTGATTTTAGAAAAAAACTCTTTAAACCTGCTGCAAATTTCAATGATTCCCAAAGTGAGGAATTCTGTAGTTCTGTGAAACTTTTCTTCAGAGTACTAATATTTTGATGCATGTGTTTCACCTTATTTTAATTCAATATTTTTGAATTTTGCAAACACTGTATCGAAACATTTAAGAAAAATAACTTTTATCTGAAAACACAAACCCTTTTTCATCATATATCTGTTGCTGTTGCCAGTTTTTTCTAAGAACTGAACTAAAACAAAATGGTAATCTATACAGTAGTATGCGTCATAGGGAAGGAGCACTTATTGTCCTTGCGTCTACCTGGGTGGGATAACGCTTGCTGCTTTCAAAGTGAATTGGTGCTTTTCTAGGCACATGTTTGGGATTTTTTTTAAATTGACTGTACTGAAGTTATTAGCTGATAGACAGGCGGCACACTGTAAAATTACTGTATCGTGTACTGGCTATGAGAAATAGTCTTTCAGTAAGCCAATCATCTGTAATCATAATAGCAGTGTAATAATAGATTGTTAAGCTGCTGTGTTTTAAAGGGGCATTTCTTTGGGATTTGGTGAAATATTTTCATTTGTTAATTATATTCATATGAAAACAGCATTCATTGATACTAGCTCTGAAAACATATTGTATGAAAATAAACACTGGATGATCTAGCTGATTATTTAAACAAAATAAATTGTGTTAAATCTCTTTGATTCAGTGTAAGTTTTGTGATTTTTGCATTTAATAGTAACTTTTGCATACTGTCAAATGTCTCAATTTATGTTACATGGTCATCCTTATAAACCTGATTATTTATTTTCTTTCTGGAAGGTGGTGGGTCTGTAATGAGCTAGTGTTAACCCTTACACTAAATACAGGCATAACAATAAACTTATTTATATAGCACTTGATACCACACTTCTGCTTTTTTAAATGTCTTGAAAACAGGTGTTACTACTACCCAATTTACCAACCTCAGAATGATATAAGGCGAAGTTGATTTTGCTGGGATTTGAACTCTTGACCAGCAGACCAGTGAACCATTCAGGTAGCAAGCATTCACTCAATGAGAACAGTTCAAAATAGCAAAGATTTGAATGATGAAATATCAGATCTGTGAATCAGGGGACCTTAGTGTGGCAACTTAGCTGTCGAAAAAATAAAAATAAGTCACAGTTTATGAAGCAGCTCGAAAATAATGTAATGGATTAAAGGTAGCTTAAAATGATTGATGTGATGCATGTATGGATGTGGATGTAAAATCTGAGAGAAAGTTTTGCGCAAAAGCTTTGCTAAAATCTCTGGCAGATTTTCTTTGTTACAAGGGTCACTGGGTGATGTGCTTAGCAGTCCAAACTGGAAACGTTCTTCTGTTGGTCCATGCTGGTCACAAGTGGCAAAACAACCACATGGCGTTGGCAAACAGGTGATGGTAGTGTTTTCTCACTTGGAGTAACGTTATATAAGACCAAAGGAGGTGATTTCACGAAGGAGGGGTTCCAAAAACATATAGCCACTGTAAGTGAAAATTATCTTCTAGTCTAACTTTACATTTCAGCAGAACTTAATTGTGGGGGTTTTGCCGAAGTGTTAATTCCAAGATTTTTAGCATGGCTGAATTTATTTAAAGAACATAGTCCTACAAGATGATCATTACTCACACTTGTCTAGACTTTTTCGTGAGACATTTATTTTTCTCCCTTCCTTCCTATGCCAGCACCATTAAGTATCGGATCAGTATTTTCTCATGCCGATTTACGGTGTCTATGATAATGTTGTCATACCATAGCCTTTATTATAATAAGCGTCATTAGATTCTTCAAGTGTTCCTTTTTTTCAGCAGGATAGCCCACATATTTTATTCCACAATTGTATTTTTAGTTCAGTCTTCCTTTTTTCAATCTGTGTCCCCATAATGTCTACTCAAACTGATCCCAGGGGCCTATAAGGAAAAATGGGAAAGTCACTGACTTGTCCTACTCTCCATGTGTTCACCCTCCCTGGTAGATACCACCTGTTATCCGTCCACACCTTTTTTCTTTCTCTTTCCCATACCAATTGCCTTTTAGGAAATACAGAGGCTATCAGGGGTCTGTTTTCCTCCCCAGGTGTTCTCCACTGATATCTGAGAGGAATCAGATAGTAGAGGTGGGCTGGCCCCTTTCCTCTTTCTGATGTGGTATCACAAAGCTGATTGGCTAAAAGAAGACCCCAAGCTTCCCTGCGTTTGTTTTCTGATTGTTGTTCCCTGATCACAGCTGATTCATCTTCTACATGATGATCAGTGTCTGATGGCGGCAATTTCAATTCCATGCCTCTTTTGCGCCTTCCAGTGGGCCAATCTCTGAGGGGAAGCAGCCTTTACCACGACACAATACCTTTACCATGCATGCCGAGTATATTTAAGGAAAAACAAAATATATACATTCACTGAAAAAAACAATAAGTTAAAGTAATGTTATAGTTAGATGAATTTGTCAGTGACAACAGTAACATTTTGAACTGAAACAAAAACCCACAGAAATTCACCAGCTATCTACTACTTGCTCCCCTGCCATGCACTGCTTATGACCTCACATATGACATCACTCATGACAAGTTCTATGACATCTCAAATGGCATAATTGATGACATTACTGCTGACCTCTTTCAAGCTTCTTTTGTACACATTGCTCTATAAACAGTTATACTAAAACCATCACAATATAAAAAGCAGAGTAAAAATATAATACATAACATGCTCATTCAATAAAAAAAAAGAAAAACAGTGTGAAACTCTGATAATGAGTGCAAGGTGCAATAATAATCACATATAAAAAAGATTTAATCAGGATAAAAACAAACTGTAAAAAGATTTGGACTTTTCCCAAGAATCACTGTCATTTCTACTGAATCGGTTTCTGTTTCTAGGTAGGACAAACCAGCCCCGCAAGCAACCTCTATATGATTATTCCTCATCCCAACGGCATATCTCCTACAAAAATTTTAAAAAATAGAAAAGCCAACGCCCTCTTGAAAGTATTGCATTTTGACTACGGGCCAGTGAGCAAATTCAGCACATGCAACAGCCCAGTCCCCCTGGCCTCTTTGACCATGTTAAAAATCCCTGGTAGTGGAATCTCAGTGATAATACTACATTCATTCTCACAGTTCCATATTACCTAATATGCAAAAATATTGCTTGTAAATTTCAGTCTTAATCACAGAATGGAACCCTGTATAAATACATAGATAAATAGGTATAAGAAATGTGATAAAAACTCAGAGCAACCCATAAAAAATGTCCTGCAACTAAAAATCTTAATAAATGATTAGGAGCTTGCTGGTGGCAAAGTCAATGCTTTTTGAGCTTCTTTGAGGAATTTCACACAACAGGCTGGTAACTGCGGGCTTATTCCACTGAGAGCTGATTGGTGAGGCAGAAAAAGCAGAGAGGACTGGAGAGCTTCCTTCACAGGTAATGCGCTGCCTTAGATTTTTTGTCTGTTGGCACTGATGGCCTACTGAAACGACCATGTGCATGCCACCTGTAGTTCTCAAGCTGCAGGAAATGTACACATGTAACCATGCTCATTTGTAAAACAGTGGAAGCGGTGCTACGGATGTGAAACAGAATGTTTTGTATTTGTCTCTACTGATTAGCAAAAGTGTTGACTAATTATTGAGTATTGTGCATATGAGACACATGTCCTCTCATATATACGGATTGCACATATTAATGCTACTTGATATTATTTTTCTCCAGTCGTGTGTGTAAAAACGTTTGATTACACAGTGCCCACGGCCACTTCAAGCGGTGGCTCGTTTGATGGGAGTGGAACACGGGTTTAATATCGTAAATCAAGTCTCCTAGTCCAGTCCAGGGAAGCAAAACACGAGCACAGTCAATTTATTTGGTAGCTGCGGAGCTATCAAATTCGCCCCATTTCACTATATGTATGTGTATATGTATGTATATGTGTATATATCTATGTGAGAAAAAAATGAAGTAAGGAACACTGGGTGGTTCACAAATTTTAGAGCAGAGGGCAGCTCCTTTGTATGGAACACTACACCAGCGACATTGTTTTTCTAGCAAAGATTTATGCATAGAATTAGCAAGTGCCATCCACACCAAGCTGAATTGGAGCGAAAATGTTTTACTGTTCCAGGCATAGAATTATGACTTTGGATTGGTAAATCCCTCCCAAGCCTGCCGGTTATTAATGAAAGCAACCCCTGACACCTGCATTGCTCTTATTGGAGCTCGTCTGAGAGATCTAGCTTTGCCCAGACACAAGGGATCAACCAATTTAAGTAATAACAATGCCCTGTCTGGCTTACAGTGGCAAACAAATTATGCAAAAAAAAAGCAGGGAACTATGGGTAATTCACAAGGTTTAGGTGGAGAGCTGCGCCTTTATGTGGCATGTTCTACCACACCAACACTCCAAATCTGCTCGCCTTATATGTCTGTTTTTCTAGCAAAGATTTTAAGCATAGGATGAGGATTATAACATTTATTGCTCTGAAACAGATCTGTCCACTGAGCCGACATTGTGCTGTACATTTACTTTTTGTAACTGGTAAGATTTATTGATCTTTGGAAATTAAAAGTCCAACGCTAGAAATCTGTTCACCGTAAGCAAAGCCCAGTCAAACCGCATTAATCCAGTTTGCAACACAGGTGTTGCTGCTTAAGAGAATTTGAGGAAATTCTGGTGTTCCTCTGCATCTTTACTCTTGAGTAAACAGGTATCAGCCTCCAGCAGACACAAAGTACCATTTCTGCCCTATGCAACTATGTATGGGATGGGCTAATTTGCTGTAAAAATGTTGGGGGGCTGGGGGTAAAGTGGAGAGCGGAGGAAGACCAGCCTCCACACAACATCTGAGTTTTAGATTTGCCATCGACAAAGCGCACTACCAGTTCACAGCCCTGGCCTTCGGATTAAAATCCGCACCAAGGGTCTTCACAAAATGCCTCGCAGCTGTAGCGACGCATCTACGGGGGGAGGGGATTCATGTATACCCCTACCTCGACGACTGGCTGATAAAGGCAAGTTCCTACAAACAATGCCAACTACATGCAAAGCGGGTCACACAGACGCTGACAGAACTGGGATTCTCAATACACTGGGGGAAATCCTCAATGGAACCAGAACAGGTGAAGATCTTCCTGGGCGCACAGATCAACACCATTCAGAGGAAGGTGTTCCCCAGCGAGGAGGTAGCGATTAGGGCTTCTGGTGTGATTGGTTGCTGGACTGGTTGTGGGACTAAGAGTAGGGTTAGGCTTTCTATTGGAAGTAGGGACAAGGGCTTCCTGTGCCATTTGTTGCTTGGACTTTGGGTGGGACTACTGGTAGAGCTAGGGCCTCTATTGTACGTACAGATTAGGGTTCTTGAACTGATTGGGTGCTTGGACTAGGGCTAAGATTGGCTGTAAGGTCCTGGTCTCCTATTGGTTCTAGATTTTTAGGGCTAGTGTTGTGATTGGATAGTGTTAGGGCTAGGGTTCCCATTGGCTGACTGGGTCACCTGATTACTAGGGCTATAAAAGGCCAGGCTTAGGGCGTCTCGGCTAAGGGTGGAGAGGACAAGGGCAGTTGCCTGTTTGAGCCTGTTAAGGCCGGAGAGGACAAGGGCAGTTGCCTGTTTGAGCCTGTTAAGGGCGGAGAGGACAAGGGCAGTTGCCTGTTTGAGCCTGTTCGAGACTGACCAGGGCCAGCAATGCTGCCCAATATACATACCTCCATTATGCATCTATATACTTTCAATGTACTTATGGATCTATATATTTATCACTTTCTTCTAATTTAGCATTTCCAATGCACATCCCTATTTCTCAGCCTATACTTCTCTCAATATATCCTCTACATCCACTGTCTCATTTAATGCCAAACCCTATACCACTACTATGATCTCCAAAATAATTCTAGACTCTCTCCTTCTCGACCCCTCCTTGCATCATCTTACACCTCTTACTATACCGATCTCCCAAAACAAACCTTTCTAAACTCTTCCCTCTTTTGTACCCCTCCCCAACCCTTCTCAATCCAAATAACTGACTAACATATCCACCACTAAAATTACTTTCATGTTTCACCATACTAATCCAACACTAATCCTGATTGGTTCCAGAGTAGCGTGCTACTTGCGCTTCAAAACCCCATCAGGCGTAGCAAGCTCTATATAAATACAAACCTCTTTCCCTTCACTATCCCGCCACCTACCCTTCTCTACCCAAATAACTGAATAACATATCCACTACTCAAATTTCTTCATATTTTACTATACTAATTTTCAACACTAATTATTTGAGTTCCGGAGTGGCATTCTACTCACCAGAAAAGCGCTTCAACATCCATCAGGGGTAACAAGTGCTATATGAATGCAAACCTTTCTTCCCCTTTTATCCCTCCGCTATCCTTCTCACTCCAAACAACTGACTAATATCCACCACTGATATTACTTTCACATTTCACCATATTAGTTCATCACTAATCCTTTATGGGCTTCCTGAATAGCATGTTTCAACACCCCATCAGGGGTAACAAGCGCTATATAAATACAAACCTTTTTTTCCTCCTCTATCCTTCTGCTATTATTCCAAATTCAAATAACTGACTAACCTATCCATCACTTAGAATGTACTTGCATGTTTCACTATACTAATTCAACACTAATCCTCTATGGGTCCCGGAGTAGCGTGCTATCCGTTGAAAAAGCAATTCGACGCCTCGTCAGGGGTAATAAGAGCTATATAAATGCAAATACAATACAATACAATAGACGGCACTGCTTCTAGGTAGACCCTGTTAATCTTGCAAATTTGTAGGCTTTTAACTAAATTAAACCACATCTTAGTAGCTCTTTCTCGACTGACCCTTTAATATGGGAAGCTAGGTACATGGCTCTTCGTGGCTATTGATGCAGTGAGTCACACAGACTAGTGTGAGCTTTCTGAGGCAGTTCTTGTCCATGACCCTTGATTATATCCTCACCGTTTTTGCATAATTCTTCTGGGTTAAATTAGGGAGTGGAGTGTTGGTTGTCTCCAGGACTTCCATTAATCCCTCAACTAGAGATCCCATGGTAGTACTTTGTCATGGATACCTCGCGTATCATTTTATTGAGTGACCCTGGATCTGCCATGCTGAGCTTCCCATAATATCCCATAAATCGAGCTTTTAATATTACTTATTGTTTAAAAAACTGAATTCCAGCTGTAGCTGTGGGGATGGAGCAGCACCAAGAGATTAAAAAGTAGTCTGTAACGCTTTAGTTGGGCTTTTTCCTGCCAGCCTGAGATATGGTCTTTAAAAATCAATGTGCCATACCTAAATGTAGGCATGAATTTGGCATTAATTACTTTGCAGATGTCCGTACGGTCAGGCCCATTCATTGTAAAAGCCAGCTTTTTAAAACTCGTTGTTATCGGCAGACCCAAAACTTTAAGGTGTTTTAAATGTGTGACATGCAAACTACAGTTATTAAAATAAATACCCAGATATTTTAAACTAGTAACTTGTTCCAAGATCACATTATTCATGGAGAAACTGAATTTGGCTGGATGTTTGTTTCTGAGTCCGCAGGCCATGATTTTCTTGTTGCTGTAATTCAATTTGTTTGTGTTTTGCACAGTAACAAGCGAGGGCCGCCAATGAACAATGCAGCCCCACCGCAGTATGATCAAATAATAAAGTGGTGTCCGCATACTGGAGGCATTGTCTTTGAAGGTCTGCAAACTTCGGAGGCACTGCACATGCGACCCCCAGTGCTTGATAATGTCAGCCAAATAAAGATTGCAGCCTTGTTTTACCTCTGTGGTGGTCTTAATTTTATGGGTAGTGACTCTGTTAGAGGTAACTTTCACTTTTACTCATGTATGGGTGTATAGGCTTCTGATGGCGCTTAAGAGGTCTTCCGCGATGCCCCAGCTCGACAGCTTCTGCCATAATCTCCATTTGTCCACTCTATTAAATACGGTTTTGAAGTCTATCATGGCAACATATGACAGTGGGGACATTTTGGTATTTGTGGTTTTAATCATCAAAGAAAGTATCATCAGGTTAGCTTTTGTTCCGTACCCGCGCATCAAGCCTGAATGAGTGATGGGAATAAGTGCCTCAGTGCTACACCACTCTTCTAGTTCCTTATTTAAGATTTTAGTTAAAGATTTACCTTCCACGTCTGATAAGTTATTACGTTGGAAGTTGGCAGGGTTATCACACGCTCACTTTTTGTGTGTTCGGTGAGTATAGGACCTCGCCAACTATCTGGGTGCTGAGTTTTCCGTTAAACAGTTTAAGAAGGGCAGTCCATTCTTCTGCAGCTTTTTTAAATATCCTTGTAGGGAAGCCGTTTGGGCCAGGTCCCACAACTCTAAAAGAAGCTAAACTATACTTAATTGAAGCCTTGGTGAATGTAGCATCAGCCCAAGATGAAAGACTTTGGATTGAACTGAAACAACCTGCTAATTCTTCAAGTGGAGCTGCATCCACTGGGGGGCTGTGACCGCCGTAAACTCTTTTCGGGTATTTTGATTCGATTTTTACTTAACAAGATCCAAAATTTCACTGGATGTTTTATTTTTTAGGGCCTCATGTAATTCTACCCATGCCTGCTCTTTATTAGCATGGGTAATTTCCTAGATTTTTAAAATTCTTTTTATTAACTTTGCTCACAGGTACATAAAACACATAGCAGCTTTCATTTAGCAGGAGAGAGTCCGTAATCACTTGTACACACATTGGGCAGGTCCCAAATGTGTCCAAATACCACCACCCATATCACTCCCCACCCAACTCCCTCCCCTGTACCACGGTATTTCCGCCAGGGACCCCAGATCTTCCTCCATTTTTTCTTACATCCCCTGGCCTTGTAAATTGTCTCCTCCGCCCTCTGGCACCAATCCAGATCCCTCCGCCACTGGTCCCATTGTGGGGCCTCCTGCGCCCCCCAACCCTGGACTACATTTCTTTTTGCCACCCCGGCCGCCAAGGCCAGCCAGATCTCCTTATACCTTGACCAGTCAGTCGGCCCTTTGATCATTAATAAAAACCATCTTGGTTCCACCGGAACCGGCGATCCCACTACTATTTCCATGGTGCGAGCCACCTTAGACCAAAAGGGGGCCAAGTTTGGACAATCCCAAAGGATATGGATAAAAGTACCCTCTTCATGGCAACCTCTTGCGCACAAAGGAGATAGGGTCCTGCCCCATGAGAATAAGTGGGTGCGTGGGTAGTAGACCCTATGTAAAAATTTTAGTTGGACCAAACGAAACCGGACCCGTATCGCTATCTCACGTGGGCTCTGCAGTCCTGCCAATCATCATCATCATCTAGGGTACCCATATCCTCCTCCCACTTCGCCCGCAATGACAGCAGGGGATCAGGCATGTTAGTAATCAAATTTCCTAGATTTTTGACCTATAAGCCTTCCTCACCTTCCTGATCTATGCTACTTCTCCAGCAGTGGCAGTGCCTTTGTGCACCGACCTATGAAGTTTATTTAGGTCACGTTTCAGGGTCCTTAGCACTGACTTATTGGCTTCCTTCTGAGGTTTGGCATCGCCCAATATTTAGGGCTTGCTTTCCAACTTCTCTAATAATTATGGACAGTAATATTTGCCAGCTTGAAGTGGAGAGTAATCCGCTGAATGGCTCACTTTGCAGCACTTATCTCAGTTCACCCAGGGCGCCCGGGGCCTTTGTTGCAGACCATTTTATTCTTTATAGCCCACAGGTGCTGTCTTCTGTGGCAACTACTCGTAGTTGTCTTAATTTTGGGCTTACTCTGTGGATGGAACATGACAACTGAGCGTGGTCATTTATTGGAGAGTAAAGTACTGTAAAGTTTTTTACCCACTTAAAATACAGGGTAGAAATCCAAATATAGCGAGGTGGAGGAACTAGCTGTATGTGTGTAGCTGGCTGGTTGATCATTGCTTCCTCTCCGCTTAGGGTTCGTAGGTACCAAGCATTTTAGGTGGCAGTGAACTTCTGGCCAGTTTTGCGTCTCTTTGTTTGATCAAGCTCGATCTCCGGGATACTCCATAGGTTGTCCTTTTCTTGCTGCCATGGGAATATTTGTGGGGACTCAAGCAAAAATGGTTTAGACCACCCGGTGAGGTTGCTGCTAGCCTCAGAAAAATACAGACCCGGCAATAAGTGCCAGAATTGTCCCATCTATCACCAACACTTTACGGACAAAGATTGAGACACTTCCAGAGGCGTGTCCCCCTATATTAGAGGAAATGGCCAGTGCGCAATATTCATTGTGATCCCGCCAAGTCATGTGCGATGTTTGCCATGTTACGGCAAAAGATGTCTTTGCAGTTTATTTCTTACAGTGTGTTCCATGAGCACATGTGTAATAAGTAATTTGGTGTTTCTTAGATGCCGGCGGTCTCATATTCCCTGGAGTGTCTCTTGTGGAAGTTGTACATCAACAGGTGTTCCTTGATAGCCAGCAGACTATTTTATTCTCTGCTTGGTCCATTGAGATTGTAATGTGTTCCATTGATGATCGCAGGAAGACCGACTCCTGCAAAGTACTGAATCAGTGTGCAGCAGGGGCTTATTTTTTGTAAGGAGCCAGGGTTATTTTGGTTTTGCTGGCTTACTTATATGTGTTCCCCACTCTGAGAAAATCTTTCGAGGACTTTCTACCTGCCTGGTGATCTTTGTTTTTAAATGTTACTTTTGTGGCGTCCTTTAGACTCTCTTTAAGCCCAGGGAGAATATAAGATCTTTCAAGTCCAGTGCCACCAACTCGGGTAAGGATGACAATATCTTGAGTAAATTGCTCCTATTTACAAATATCTTCCTGCCCACGCCAGACGTATTCTGTTTGGAATATTAGGATTTCTTCCATATTTTCGGGCTCTTGTTGGTCCTGATTTTAGGGGTATCTGGTAGACAAAATTTGTGTTCAGAATGTACTATTCTATGGTTTGTGTTGGGCATATGTAAATTGGTGTGGGAGACACGACTATAAAATTGGGGGATCCGATGAGAAATTTCTGAACTGTGAGGCCCTCCTGGGACTAGAGAGAATTCCGCCCCTCCAGACACATCAGGCAAATCTGTCTTTGGGCAAGTGAAAAAACCCTGGCTTTTACTGTCATTTGCCCCATTATCTGTTTGAAGGTGTCGGAGGCACTAAAGAAGGGGATGTCTTCGGGGCATTATCTCTTGCAACTTCTTGAGGTAAGATGGCCTCTGTGCCACAGTAGTCTTATTTTATTTTGCTGATATTTGAGGAAGGCATCAATGTCACTGCAGTTTTATTATCCTTCAGTTGCGGACTTTGGTGGGACAGTGGCATGGTGGTCATTTGGTACTATCAGAACTGCAAAAGTAAGTGCAAAATAGCTAGAATAATATAAAGCGTCATTACTGCTATCATACATACAACCAGCCGCGGTCCGTGCAGGTAACAGCGATGGGGCCGGTTAAGGGGGGATTTTGAGGGATGATGCAGAGGGAAATTTAAATAAATATTTAATTTTCCCTCGACATAGTCCCTCAAAATCCCCCCTTAACCGGCCCCACTGCTATTACCTGCACAGACCGCGGCTGCATACAACCCCCATAGGTAAAGCAAGGTTGTGATATGAATCACAGATATAAGGGTAATCTATCCTGCACAAGTTGTCCGATCTGTATACAACTGTCAGGGAAAACCAAGTTCCTCCAGATACTATAGCCCTTTTACATAACTAATTCCCTTCTACTGCATTCTTTACCTGTAAAAACACATGACAGTCTCTGAACCTACATTGGGAAAAGAAGTAGATATAAGTAGAAAAGTGGCACTGTTGACACTGTTTACTATATGGAGATAATTTACTCTGTAACAGTTTGTTTGCAGACAGTGGAACTCTATTGAGATATACACCACAGAGTATTGAAGAGTATCTACTAAGAACAGTATATACTGTTTGCAAAACTTGTCAAAAGAGTCACTATTCACAAAAAAAAACAAGGTCTGAAGGTGCTAGTGGTCTAACTACCTGCAGCCTTCGTACTGTGGTGAAAACTTTATAGCTAGCCCATCATCTGAAGCAAAACAAGCATATGTACATAGGTTAGTTCCTGGTGCACACAGTCTTCTTTAAGTAGAACTTGTCATTCTGACACTACTCTGTCTAATAACTCAAGGCTGCTTACAATCCTTAGTATGTAGAATCTTTGCCCTGCTGAAAACATTTTCTACAGTACCAAAAACATGTGTAGAACAGAGGGCCACATTTATTGATCATTTTTGTGGTTGGAAATGTCCGATCGGTCCGTTTCCGACTGCAAAAATGATTTTACATATGTATGAAACACAAATTGCGATTCAGTAATACGTTACCAAATCGCAATTTGTGTTTGTGATTCACTATTTGGAAGGGGCATGTGTAGGGCATCCCTTCCAAATACCAAATCCGAATGACTTTTGCGACCAAATTACGGTCGCAAAACATTCATATTTTACTGACTCCTTGAAGGAGGTGGTATCCCATTCACAAATAGGAAGGAGTCCTCAAGGGGTCCCTTACCCTTTGAGAATTGAAAAGATTTTTTTTTAAGATTAGGCATTTTTATCGGAAGACCTGGGGGAATGCAGGGTGGTTGGAAATTTGTGGATGCACGTAGATTCCAAAACTTTCCCATACAGAAATTTGAGGAAAATGTGACATTATGAGGTGTGCAAGGGATTCTGGATGACAGAACCTGGTGAGAGCTAGTCAAGTCATCCCATCCTGGATTCCCCTGGGTGTCTATTGTTAAAAAAAGTATAGGTTTGCTAGGTTTCCCTAGGTGCCAGAAGAGCTAGGGTTCATATAGCTAGGCACTTTGCAAAATAGTGTCCGTTTTCACTGTAAAATGAAGTGTGTCCATGTTGTGTTTTGGGCTGTTTACTGCTGCTGGCACTAGGCCAACCCACACAAGTGAGGTACCATTTTTTTCAAAAGACCTTGGGGAATGCGGGGTGGGTGGAATTTTGTGGATCCACGAAGATTCAAGAACTTTCCACCACAGAAATGTGAGGAAAATGTGTTTTTTTTAAATACATTTTGAGGTTTGCAAGGGATTCTGGGTAACAGAACCTGGTGAGAGCCAGTCAAGTCACCTCATCCTGGATTGCCCTGGGTGTCTAGTTTTAAAAAATGTATAGGTTTGCTAGGTTTCCCTAGGTGCTGGCAGAGATAGGGTTCAAAATCTACAGCTAGGCACGTTGCAAAAAAAGGGTCAGTTTTCACTGTGAAAATGTGGTGTGTCCACATTGCGTTTTGGGCCTTTTGT
The DNA here is from genome assembly GCF_964261635.1 of Lissotriton helveticus. Classification (NCBI taxonomy): domain Eukaryota; kingdom Metazoa; phylum Chordata; class Amphibia; order Caudata; family Salamandridae; genus Lissotriton; species Lissotriton helveticus. The sequence continues at coordinate 440,596,614 of NC_136065.1, read as the reverse complement.
CTGTCGCTGGCCCTAGGCCTACACATACAAGTGAGGTACCATTTTTCTCGGTAGCCTTTGGGGAACGCGGAGTGGGTGGAATTTTGTGGATCCACGTAGATTCCAGAACTTTCCATCACAGAAATGTGAGGAAAATGTGTTTTTTGTGGACAAATGTTTAGGTTTGCAAGGGATTCTGGGTAACCGAACCTGGTGAGAGCTAGTTGCTAGTCAAGTCATCCCATCCTGGATTCCCCTGGGTGTCTAGTTTTCAAAAATGTATAGGTTTGCTCGGTTTCCCTAGGTGCTGGCAGAGTTGGGTTCAGAACCAAGAGCTAGAAAAGGGGGTGGTGATGAACAGAGTGTCTGAATTAAGCAGACCACTCTTACCCAGTCCAAAGATCAGGGCTTGATCCATCACCGTTATTTAGCTCACTGCCCCATCCCAACTCAGAACCTGGCTATATGCAAATTAGTCTGTCCCTGGCCCAGTGCATCATGGGAACAGGGCAGACCAAACTACCAAGCCAATTCTTCACCAGAAAGGAGACAAGCTTCCGGGGACCGGTTTCTGCCATTTCAGGCGTCGTCGGCCCGGCTTGCTTGAATCCTGATGGAGCAGTGAGCAAGGGACTCATGTCTGAGTATACCCTTCCACGCTTATGGTGGACAAAATGATTCAGAAAAGGGGGTGGTGATGAACAGAGTGTCTGAATTAAGCAGACCACTCTTACCCAGTCCAAAGATCAGGGCTTGATCCATCACCGTTATTTAGCTCACTGCCCCATCCCAGCTCAGAACCTGGCTATATGCAAATTAGTCTGTCCCTGGCCCAGTGCATCATGGGAACAGGGCAGACCAAACTACCAAGCCAATTCTTCACCAGAAAGGAGACAAGCTTCCGGGGACCGGTTTCTGCCATTTCAGGCGTCGTCGGCCCGGCTTGCTTGAATCCTGATGGAGCAGTGAGCAAGGGACTCATGTCTGAGTATACCCTTCCACGCTTATGGTGGACAAAATGATTCAGAAAAGGGGGTGGTGATGAACAGAGTGTCTGAATTAAGCAGACCACTCTTACCCAGTCCAAAGATCAGGGCTTGATCCATCACCGTTATTTAGCTCACTGCCCCATCCCAGCTCAGAACCTGGCTATATGCAAATTAGTCTGTCCCTGGCCCAGTGCATCATGGGAACAGGGCAGACCAAACTACCAAGCCAATTCTTCACCAGAAAGGAGACAAGCTTCCGGGGACCGGTTTCTGCCATTTCAGGCGTCGTCGGCCCGGCTTGCTTGAATCCTGATGGAGCAGTGAGCAAGGGACTCATGTCTGAGTATACCCTTCCACGCTTATGGTGGACAAAATGATTCAGAAAAGGGGGTGGTGATGAACAGAGTGTCTGAATTAAGCAGACCACTCTTACCCAGTCCAAAGATCAGGGCTTGATCCATCACCGTTATTTAGCTCACTGCCCCATCCCAGCTCAGAACCTGGCTATATGCAAATTAGTCTGTCCCTGGCCCAGTGCATCATGGGAACAGGGCAGACCAAACTACCAAGCCAATTCTTCACCAGAAAGGAGACAAGCTTCCGGGGACCGGTTTCTGCCATTTCAGGCGTCGTCGGCCCGGCTTGCTTGAATCCTGATGGAGCAGTGAGCAAGGGACTCATGTCTGAGTATACCCTTCCACGCTTATGGTGGACAAAATGATTCAGAAAAGGGGGTGGTGATGAACAGAGTGTCTGAATTAAGCAGACCACTCTTACCCAGTCCAAAGATCAGGGCTTGATCCATCACCGTTATTTAGCTCACTGCCCCATCCCAGCTCAGAACCTGGCTATATGCAAATTAGTCTGTCCCTGGCCCAGTGCATCAAGGGAACAGGGCAGACCAAACTACCAAGCCAATTCTTCACCAGAAAGGAGACAAGCTTCCGGGGACCGGTTTCTGCCATTTCAGGCGTCGTCGGCCCGGCTTGCTTGAATCCTGATGGAGCAGTGAGCAAGGGACTCATGTCTGAGTATACCCTTCCACGCTTATGGTGGACAAAATGATTCAGAAAAGGGGGTGGTGATGAACAGAGTGTCTGAATTAAGCAGACCACTCTTACCCAGTCCAAAGATCAGGGCTTGATCCATCACCGTTATTTAGCTCACTGCCCCATCCCAGCTCAGAACCTGGCTATATGCAAATTAGTCTGTCCCTGGCCCAGTGCATCATGGGAACAGGGCAGACCAAACTACCAAGCCAATTCTTCACCAGAAAGGAGACAAGCTTCCGGGGACCGGTTTCTGCCATTTCAGGCGTCGTCGGCCCGGCTTGCTTGAATCCTGATGGAGCAGTGAGCAAGGGACTCATGTCTGAGTATACCCTTCCACGCTTATGGTGGACAAAATGGTTCAGAAAAGGGGTTGGTGATGAACAGAGTGTCTGAATTAAGCAGACCACTCTTACCCAGTCCAAAGATCAGGGCTTGATCCATCACCGTTATTTAGCTCACTGCCCCATCCCAGCTCAGAACCTGGCTATATGCAAATTAGTCTGTCCCTGGCCCAGTGCATCATGGGAACAGGGCAGACCAAACTACCAAGCCAATTCTTCACCAGAAAGGAGACAAGCTTCCGGGGACCGGTTTCTGCCATTTCAGGCGTCGTCGGCCCGGCTTGCTTGAATCCTGATGGAGCAGTGAGCAAGGGACTCATGTCTGAGGATATCCTTCCACGCTTATGGTGGACAAAATGATTCAGAGAAGGGGGTGGTGATGAACAGAGTGTCTGAATTAAGCAGACCACTCTTACCCAGTCCAAAGATCAGGGCTTGATCCATCACCGTTATTTAGCTCACTGCCCCATCCCAGCTCAGAACCTGGCTATATGCAAATTAGTCTGTCCCTGGCCCAGTGCATCATGGGAACAGGGCAGACCAAACTACCAAGCCAATTCTTCACCAGAAAGGAGACAAGCTTCCGGGGACCGGTTTCTGCCATTTCAGGCGTCGTCGGCCCGGCTTGCTTGAATCCTGATGGAGCAGTGAGCAAGGGACTCATGTCTGAGTATACCCTTCCACGCTTATGGTGGACAAAATGATTCAGAAAAGGGGGTGGTGATGAACAGAGTGTCTGAATTAAGCAGACCACTCTTACCCAGTCCAAAGATCAGGGCTTGATCCATCACCGTTATTTAGCTCACTGCCCCATCCCAGCTCAGAACCTGGCTATATGCAAATTAGTCTGTCCCTGGCCCAGTGCATCATGGGAACAGGGCAGACCAAACTACCAAGCCAATTCTTCACCAGAAAGGAGACAAGCTTCCGGGGACCGGTTTCTGCCATTTCAGGCGTCGTCGGCCCGGCTTGCTTGAATCCTGATGGAGCAGTGAGCAAGGGACTCATGTCTGAGTATACCCTTCCACGCTTATGGTGGACAAAATGATTCAGAAAAGGGGGTGGTGATGAACTGAGTGTCTGAATTAAGCAGACCACTCTTACCCAGTCCAAAGATCAGGGCTTGATCCATCACCGTTATTTAGCTCACTGCCCCATCCCAGCTCAGAACCTGGCTATATGCAAATTAGTCTGTCCCTGGCCCAGTGCATCATGGGAACAGGGCAGACCAAACTACCAAGCCAATTCTTCACCAGAAAGGAGACAAGCTTCCGGGGACCGGTTTCTGCCATTTCAGGCGTCGTCGGCCCGGCTTGCTTGAATCCTGATGGAGCAGTGAGCAAGGGACTCATGTCTGAGTATACCCTTCCACGCTTATGGTGGATAAAATGATTCAGAAAAGGGGGTGGTGATGAACAGAGTGTCTGAATTAAGCAGACCACTCTTACCCAGTCCAAAGATCAGGGCTTGATCCATCACCGTTATTTAGCTCACTGCCCCATCCCAGCTCAGAACCTGGCTATATGCAAATTAGTCTGTCCCTGGCCCAGTACATCATGGGAACAGGGCAGACCAAACTACCAAGCCAATTCTTCACCAGAAAGGAGACAAGCTTCCGGGGACCGGTTTCTGCCATTTCAGGCATCGTCGGCTCGGCTTGCTTGAATCCTGATGGAGCAGTGAGCAAGGGACTCATGTCTGAGTATACCCTTCCACGCTTATGGTGGACAAAATGATTCAGAAAAGGGGGTGGTGATGAACAGAGTGTCTGAATTAAGCAGACCACTCTTACCCAGTCCAAAGATCAGGGCTTGATCCATCACCGTTATTTAGCTCACTGCCCCATCCCAGCTCAGAACCTGGCTATATGCAAATTAGTCTGTCCCTGGCCCAGTGCATCATGGGAACAGGGCAGACCAAACTACCAAGCCAATTCTTCACCAGAAAGGAGACAGGCTTCCGGGGACCGGTTTCTGCCATTTCAGGCGTCGTCGGCCCGGCTTGCTTGAATCCTGATGGAGCAGTGAGCAAGGGACTCATGTCTGAGTATACCCTTCCACGCTTATGGTGGACAAAATGATTCAGAAAAGGGGGTGGTGATGAACAGAGTGTCTGAATTAAGCAGACCACTCTTACCCAGTCCAAAGATCAGGGCTTGATCCATCACCGTTATTTAGCTCTGATCTTTGGACTGGGTAAGAGTGGTCTGCTTAATTCAGGCACTCTGTTCATCACCACCCCCTTTTCTGAATCATTTTGTCCACCATAAGCGTGGAAGGGTTGTGATAGGGACACGGCCCCGTCAACACGGATATCCCGTCTCCCCTCCCGATCACCACCACAATCCCCGGTCGCCCGGACTACCAAAACAACCCGGACTCCACCCCTTTCTCTTTCCCTACAGGAACCAGTACCAACGCGGGACGCAGCGGAAGTACAACCCCGCGACCCCGGATGTCCCTCCCCCTTTCCGGAGGCGGACCAAAGAAAAGCCGGAAGAACCCACAACACAGCGTTCAAGCAGGAAGACTCGTGGCAGGAGACGGCGTGCGAAGAACCCCCGGAGAAGAGAGACGAACCGGAACCAGGAGACGAGGTCTGGACGGAGGACTGGTGGAGTCCAGAGGAGGACGCTGGAGAGCGGCCGCAACTCATGGACGGAGTTGCGGCGGGCCAAGTGAGTACCAGTTCCGAGGGCGTTTAGATAATTAGGCGTTCCGTGTGTCTGTACATAAGTAACTTGTAAATACCTCCGTGTAAAATCTAGTCCCCTCCTCACGAATCACCGTGCACTGTGAATAGACTGTAGATACGTGTGAGAGCGGCACTATCACGAATGTAGATAAATATCCCCTCACGTCCTGACACCAACGTCACCCTATTCCCAGTCCACTCTATATCTTTACCTCTCTTCCCTTCCCCTCCCTTTCCTCACAGTCGTTCTCAACCCAAACACCCGGGTGAAGGACAAGGACCTTATCTTGTGTTCCGCCGACAGAGCTAACGGCCCTGTTTTCTCTCTCCTTTTCCCCCCCCTCCGAGGATCCACCGTCCGGGAGACGAGGCTGTTGAACCCCAAGGACCAGCCTGCCTACAGCCAAGACCGACAGCTGTCCCTGGAAGACCAACCCCGGAGGGCTCCTTACCTCGGTGCCGGAACCCTCAATCCTTTGGAACTCTCTGTTGTCCTGTGCCATACCATTGCACCCTTGTACATTAATAAAAACCGGCTACGAAATAGCCCACTACATTCGGCCTCCACGCTTGTCATTCCGGTTTGCTTCCCCCACCAGCCCACAAGGGTATACTCAGATGTGAGTCCCTTGCTCATTGCACCATCAGGATTCAAGCAAACCGGGCCGACGACGCCTGAAATGGCAGAAACCGGTCCCCGGGAGCTTGTTTCCTTCCCAGTACAAGAATTGGCTTGGTGGTTTGTTTTGCCCTGTTCCCATCATGCACTGGGACAGGAACAGACTAATTTGCATATAGCCAAGTTCTGAGCTGGGATGGTGCAGTGAGCTAAAAAACGGTGATGGATCAAGCCCTGATCTTTGGACTGGGTAAGAGTGGTCTGCTTAATTCAGGCACTCTGTTCATCACCACCCCCTTTTCTGAATCATTTTGTCCACCATAAGCGTGGAAGGGTATACTCAGATGTGAGTCCCTTGCTCATTGCACCATCAGAATTCAAGCAAACCGGGCCGACGACACCTGAAATGGCAGAAACCTTCCCCGGGAGCTTGTTTCCTTCCCAGTACAAGAATTGGCTTGGTAGTTTGGTTTGCTCTGTTCCCATCATGCACTGGGACAGGAACAGACTAATTTGCATATAGCCAAGTTCTGAGCTGGGATGGTGCAGTGAGCTAAAAAACGGTGATGGATCAAGCCCTGATCTTTGGACTGGGTAAGAGTGGTCTGCTTAATTCAGGCACTCTGTTCATCACCACCCCCTTTTCTGAATCATTTTGTCCACCATAAGCGTGGAAGGGTATACTCAGATGTGAGTCCCTTGCTCATTGCACCATCAGGATTCAAGCAAACCGGGCCGACGACGCCTGAAATGGCAGAAACCGGTCCCCGGGAGCTTGTTTCCTTCCCAGTACAAGAATTGGCTTGGTAGTTTGGTTTGCCCTGTTCCCATCATGCACTGGGACAGGAACAGACTAATTTGCATATAGCCAAGTTCTGAGCTGGGATGGTGCAGTGAGCTAAAAATCGGTGATGGATCATGCCCTGATCTTTGGACTGGGTAAGAGTGGTCTGCTTAATTCAGGCACTCTGTTCATCACCACCCCCTTTTCTGAATCAGAACCAAGAGCTAGGCACTTTGCAAAACAAGCATTTGCAATGCAATAGGTCTCGCATTATTAAAGTTAGAGCTATTGGCATTGTAAATGGCAATGCCTTTTATTTATGTTTTTGTTTTTAAACATTTACAATGCTAATATCTTAGCCCCTTCGCTGCGGGGGTAAGAGCTGTCAGCATGACCGTCAATCACAGAGAGAGTATCAAAGAGAGCAGCACTCAACAGAAAGTTAGTTTCGGTACCTGCAGGTCTGTGGACTGATGCTGGGGAATAAAATGTAATGTGCACTGTTTGTTTTAAATAGTTTCTTTACAATGCAATAGGTCTCGCATTAGGAAAGTTTGAGCTATTGGTATTGTAAATGTCAAATTTTTTATTTATGTTTTGTTTTTGAAAATAGCTAAATTAATAGCTATGTCATTTACAATGCTAATAGTTTTAACTTTCGCAAATGCGACACCTATAGCATTTCTAATGCAATATGTGTTGTATTTACGTGACTTAGATGTATTGATATTACAAATAACAATGGCTGTTAATTTTTTCAAATAATTAATACTTAAATAAGTTATTGTAACTTATAATGGCAATAGCTTAATCAGTGGAGGCATGAATAGGCAAACTGGTGACAGTACTCCTAACCCTCGCCCCACCATGAACCGGGCCGCTACAACACGCACAAACTAGGTATAATCCCGTGAGTGGACCCACAACAGCTTCACTCTAGTGTGCACCCCCTAACCACACCCCTCGGTGAAATCTTGTGAAAACGCCCACCACTGCATGGTCACCAGATAAAATTCACAAGAAGTAGTTACTACGAATAAGCTCATTACTGACAGGCCAAAGAAATGTACTATAAAGCATAACCCATGTGTAAACTATACAAGGTCCCCAAACAAATTAAAAAACACTCTGGGGAGCGAGTCACCCTCGGATCCTCCCTACCCAGTGTCCACGACTAGAGTACGCAATTTTGAGTAAGCACAATGTCCAGCAGTCTTAGGGACACTCGGCAGCGGACGCAGTCACGATCCAATATTATACATGGGCTCACTGCCCCCCCGCCCCCCTTATGACTTGCAGCACCCCAAAACAAGCAGTGCTTGCCTACATCTATTTTGTTTTAGACCCGGTCTTTTACTAGATTACTGTAGGTCTATCATGAAGCAGTGTCTCTGAATGGCACTCCGTTCCCACCCCCGCCGCATCCTCTGCCCCTCCCCCATGTCCACCCACCCGTGTCCTCTGTCAGCTGCATACAGTAACGCACGCACGTCTGGGGCCCTTCTTTACCCCATCCCCGCACTCTAGCGCCTTACCGCCTCCCGCAGCTGCCTCTCGGTGTCCCGCTCCCGCGGCGCGGATCTTCCGGCGCACCGCGTCCAGGGAGGTGCCCCCCCAGACATGTTGCAGGTCGGGGAGCAGGGGGGCCTCAGCTGGGCGGGTAAAAGGGCTGTTGCGTCTACACCGGAATAGGCGAGAGAGAAAAAGTCCTGGACAGGTCTGCACGGAGGACGGCAATCCAACCTTTGAGCTGGCGGAGGACGCAGGGACAGTGCGGTTCCGGGTAGCTCGTCTCATCCCCCCCCCCCCCGCGCCTGTAACCGCGCTGCCCTCTGACCCCACGGACGCTCGGACCGGCGACCCAGAGAAACTCAGCTGCTGGCACTTTATGGGGGCGCCACGCCTAGCTGCCCAGAGCGACGCGGATATGCATTCCTGGCAGACAGCAAGTTCTGGTGGTCCTTCGAACCCAATCTGTGGGCGGTATCCTGACGATGGGGCATGATGGTGACAGTGAAAATGATTTTGATATCGTCTGGTCACTGCGCATGCGCGTTTGAGCCAGTTCCTTTGGGCGGGACTTCCGTCTTCGGAAGTCCCGCGCACGCGCCCACGGAGTGCCTGAGAGCGGGGCTCCCATGCCCGAGGGAGAGCCCCGGTTACCGAAGTCCCGAATGGCGGTAAGTGGGGCTTAGTTCTAGGGGGGAGGGGGGTGCGCTTGTGTGTGTGTGTATGTGTGCGATGACGGCGGCGGGTCTTTGTATGTGTGCGTGCGTGTGTGTAGGTGCGCTGGTGTGTGTGTGGGGGGGTCTCTGTGTGTGCGTGTAGGTGCACTAGTGTGTGTGTAGGTGTGACGGGGGGGTGTGTGTGTGCCTGTGTATGCGTGTGGCTGTGTATGCGTGTGGCTGTGATGTGCGCATGCGTGAGTGTGGGTGCACGTGCACGCAGTCAAATCCAGCACAAGAGAAGCGCGTGGCACCCTCTTGTCCCTCCTTCCCCCGAGACCGGCAACATGAAGTCTCCAGCTGGACACATCCTTCGGATGCAGTACCAGCGAGACCTAAAAAGGGTCCATTTTCACTGTGAAAATGTGGTGTGTCCACGTTGCGTTTTGGGCCTTTTTCTATCGCTGGCCCTAGGCCTACCCACACAAGTGAGGTACCATTTTTATCGGGAGACGTGGGGTAACACAGAATTGTAGAGGAACTGTTATTACCTGTTGACTTTCGATGCATTTCTGCCTTCCAAATGAAAGACAATGTGTAAAAAAGAAGTCATTTTGAAAAATGACCTATAATTCTCATGCTAGTATGGGTACTCACAATTTCAGAAATGTGCAAATATCTACTGCTTCTAAACTCTATATTTTGTTCCACTTTCAGAAATACATAGGTGTCTTTCTTATCGATTTTTCCATGTATATATTTTCCCAAATGAAATGCTATATACCCAGTACATAATAAAAAACCATTGCAAGATACTGCTCAGTTATTGGCTCTGGGTTCGTTGGGTTCTTGGTGAACCTACAAGTCCTATATATCCCCACAACCAGAAAGGTACAGCAGATGTACTGGGATATTGCTTTCAAACAGCTGTTATAATTAGAAAAAGGTACAGGTGAAAATGTTGACGCAAATGGCTGTTTTTTTAAACTGATTTTCAATTTTTCCTATATTCAATGGTTAGTTTCAATAAAGAAACCTTGAAGGATCTACGCAAATGACCCCTTGCTGAATTCAGAATTTTGTCTACTTTTCTCAAATGTGTAGCTAGCCAGGACCCATTATTGCTTTCATACCCATTTCTACCATTAACTGTAAAGAGGTTGAAAGCACCAAAAATAGCAAAAATAGGCTATGTCCCAGAAAAATGTCTAAACTGTATAAAACGTTTTGGTTTTTTAGCAAAAGTCTGCTTGTCCCTGAAACCTGGGAAGATGGTGATATCTGAAAGAAACAGGTTAGTGTTAGATTCCTTACCTTAGAATATCCCCAGGCGTCAGACTGGATCCGGAAAGTTTTGCGTAGCAGTACTCCTGCGCTTCGGTAGGCGTCGTCTGTGGCTCCACGTCCGTCGTCGGCGTCCTTGGCGCCGGGATGACGTCGCCAGAGTACTTAGACGCCACCCTCGCGCGCTGACGTCAGTTCTTCTTTTTTCCGCGCCAGCAAGCACAGATCCGGAAAAAGCAGTACTGCTTAGTCACTGTTTGACTAACTTTTTTTATCCTTTTTGGGTCCTTTTTCGAGTCGGTAGACTCTCGGTGCCGGTAGGGATGCCCAGGTTGAAGCCCTGTGCTGACTGTAACCGTCTGATGTCGGTTACCGACCCCCACCGTCGGTGCTTGTATTTCCTTGGGGCCGACCACGACGACAAGACGTGCCCCGACTGCCCGGCCTTGACGTCGAAGGCTAGGCGGGAGCGGTCCCGTAAGCGCCTCGAGCTCCGGCAGTCGGCCCCGCGCTGTTCGCGGTCCAGGTCGAGGAGGAGGTCGAAGGACCGGTCGCGGGGTCACAGGCATCGCAGCTCGGCGAGTCGACACCATTCGTCTGGCTCCAAGTCCTCAGGTAAGAGGCACAAGAAGTCAAAGAGACTACATCGCTCTTCCGACTCCCCCCCGACTCTGGCACGATACGGCCGGGGGTTCGGGCGACACCGCCCACGCGGCTCCGCCGGAGCCGCAGGCGCCGCTGCCAGCTCCATACCCGCCGATCCCTGGGTTGAACGGAACGCCGGAGGAGATCGATGCCTTCCTCATGGCCATGAGGTCCCTCTCTCCTCCGTCGGGTCCCGCTGTGGCGCCTTCCCCAATTTGGAGCCCAAGCGGGCGGGGTGCTTCGACCCGGCGCCGTCGACGACTTCGGGCCCGACGCTGCAGGGCCCCACCGGATCCGGGTCGCCGCTGATCGACCTTACGACCCCTCCGCCGGCGCCGACCCCCAGGGTGCCGTCCCCGGATGCCGTTGTCCCCGGTCCCTCCCTCGGTCCGGATCCGGCGTCGGACCGGCATCGCTCGACGCCGCATTCGACGCCGAGAGAAGAGCAATTCTTCTATGATCCGGCCCCATCTTTTGCACCTGACTATCAGGAGATGGGAGGCGAGGAGGATTGGGAGGGGTCTGAGGACCCTCTGGCACAGGAGTGCCAGTCGTATCAGGACTGGGCAGTGGATCTATGGGAGACCAGTGGTTTGGACACTTCGCCCAACACTGGCTTTGTCTCCCCTCCTACCGTGGCCACGGAGGAAGAGGCTGCTTACAGCGTGGTGCTGACGAGGGCGGCCAAGGCCTTCGCTCTTGAGCTCCCCGTCGCGGCCCTGAGGACTAACCTCCTCCCTGAGGTCCTTAAACCGCAGGCAAGCTCTTTGGAACCTCTACTGCTGTTTAATGAGGCCCTTCCTGATGTTCTGTTCGGCACTTGGTCCAGGCCCCCTACAGGTTCCCCTGTAGATCTGAATGTGATCAGGCGCCACCGCCAGGCCCCGGGCGACACTAGCTACCTGTCCACCCAACCCACCCACGAGAGCCTGGTTATCCAGGCCTCTAACTCCCAGACCGCATTCCTGACTGCTCCACTAGATCAGGAATCCAAAAGGTATGAGCAGTTCGGTAAGAAGCTGTTCTCCTCACTAAGGGGCCTATTAGGATGGCGGACGGACTTGCGTCCGTCCGCCACCACCGAGGTGGAGGGACCGTCCGCAGGGGCAGCGGTGGTCCCTCGTGTGCAATTAGAATGTGACCGCCACCCTGGCGGTCACATCCCGTATCTTTAACCTTGCGGCGGGTGCTGCTTCAAGCAGCACCCGCCACAAGGTTAAAAATGCACGCTTTGCATTTACATGCACAAAGCGGCAGGCACCGCGCGGTGCCTGCCGCTTTGTGCATGCAACTGCAGGAGGGTACCATAGGTACCCCCCATGTGCACCCGCACCCCCACCTTCACTCTGGGGGCCCCTGCGGGCCCCCAGAAGCAAAGGACCACATGCTTTTGCCGTGGAAAAGCATGTTTCCCCATGCATCCCAATTTGGCTGGTGGTGTCTTGCAGACACTGCCACCAAATATCAGGCTACACCCCGCGGATCAGCGGCGGATGGACCTGCCGTCCGCCGCTGATCCTACCGCCATCCTAATCTGGCGGGGGGTCTTTGTAGCCACCGCAGCGGTAAATCTGCATCCTCCGGGCCGGCGGTGGCTTCCGCCGGCCCAGAGGATGCGGATTCACCGCAATCCTAATCGGCCCCTTAGTTTGGGGTTGCGGTCGGTCAACACCGCTTGCCTTTTGGGCCGTTAGACCCACTCTCTGTGGGACACGGTCGCGGACCAGCTGCCAGATTGCCCGGAGGAGGACCGGGTCAACCTCGCTCAAGCCCTTGCGGAAGGGCGAGATGCAGCATGGACTCGCTGGGCAGGGCGATTTCCACGACGGTGGCGGTTCGCCGCCACGCCTGGCTGAGGTCCGCCAACTTTTCGGCTGATGTCCAGAATTCCCTCATGAACATGCCGTTTGATGGCCGTCGCCTCTTTGGCGACAAGGCAGACAGTGCGCTTGAGCGTTTTAAGGACTCCAGCGCTACGGCCAAGTCCTTGGGCCTGTCGGGCAAGCGCCAGCAAACTTCTGCCTTTCGTGGCCAAGGAAGGGGCACCCCCTCATGTCCTGCCAGCCACGGGCCGCAGACTAACATCCAGCGCGGCGGTAGCGGCGAGGCCAGTCCACATCCACCCCCGCAGCATCTGCCTCAAAGCCTTCCTAGTCCGAGCTTTCAGGCCCATTGGACGCCAGTGGGAGGCAGGGTTCACCATCACCTCCTCCACTGGCGCATCATCACATCGGACAGGTGGGTGCTGCAAATCGTCCGAAGGGGCTATTCCCTCCCCTTTGAGGCGACCCCTCCAACCATGCCGCCGCAGTACCACCACGTGTTGGGGGATCACTTGGAACTTCTGCAAGAAGAAGTTACGGACCTCTTGGCCAAGGGGGCCATCGAGCGCGTTCCTGGGCCAGAACTAGAGTGTGGTTGTTACTCCCACTACTTTCTGGTTCCCAAGAAGGGCAAAGGGGGCCTACGCCTTATCTTGGACCTGTGGAACGTCAACGGCTTCCACCGGAAAGAGAAGTTCAAGATGCTGACTTTGGCTCAGGTCTTAGCTGCCCTGGACCCCAGAGACTGTATGGTAGCGTTGGACTTGCTGGACGCTTATATTCACATCCCCGTCCTGCCGGCCCACGGGCGTTACCTGCGGTTCACGGTAGGCCGCGAGCACTTTCAGTTCACCGTGCTCCCCTTCGGCCTTACCAGCGCCCCTTGGGTGTTCACGAAAGTGATGGCGGTGGTCGCAGCTCATCTGCGTAGATTAGGGGTGTCAGTCTTCCCCTATCTCGATGACTGGTTGTTGAAGGCGGGCTCGCCCCAGACAGTCGACAGCCACCTCCAGACTACGACCAACCTTCTGCACCTGCTGGGGTTCTCCGTCAATGTGCCGAAGTCACACCTGTGTCCCTCTCAGAAGCTCCTCTTCATCGGAGTGGTTCTGGATTTGGCGCAGTTTCGGGTTTATCCTCCCGAACAGCGGGTTCGGGATATTCAGGCTCTGATTCCGATCTTTCAGCCTTTATCCAGAGTCTCGGTGAGGTTGACGCTGCGGCTTCTGGGGCTGATGGCCTCCTGCATCCTTCTGGTGCATCACGCCAGATGGCGGATGCGGGCTCTGTAGTGGGACCTGAAGTTTCAGTGGGCCCAGCATCAGGGCAACCTGTCCGACCACATCCTGATCTCGGAGGGCACTGCGAGACAGTTGCAGTGGTGGCTCACTGACCGCAATTGGGTCAATGGCAGATCCCTCTCCCTACCCCAACTGGAACACGTAGTAGTGACGGATGCATCCCTCCTGGGATTGGGGGGGGCCACATGGGAGGAGGCGGAGATCAGAGGCCTCTGGTCTCCGGCGGAGTCCCGGCTCCATATCAACCTTCTGGAGCTGCGGGCGATCTGACTTTCACTGATGGCATTCCTTCCCTCTGTCCGGGGAAGTGTAGTGCAGGTGTTCACAGACAACACAACCACCATGTGGTACTGCAACAAACGGGGCGGGGTGGGGTCGTGGACCCTTTGCCAGGAGGCTCTGCGCCTCTGGGAGTGGCTGGAATGCCAGGGCGTCACCCTGGTGGTTCAACACCTGGCAGGTTCCCTGAACGCCAGGGCGGACGAACTCAGCCGCCGGTGCATGATGGATCACGAATGGCGTCTGAACTCGGATGTGGCGTAAGGTCTCTTTCAGCAGTGGGGAGAGCCTTGGTTAAATCTATTCTCCACCGAAGAGAACGCGCAATGTCATCAGTTCTGCTCGTTGGAATTTCTAAGGCGGCACTCGCTCGGAGACGCTTTTCATCACAAGTGGAGTTGCGGTCTGTGGTACACCTTTCCGCCTATACCACTTCTGCCCAGAGTGCTGAAGAAGATCAGGCGCGACTGGGCTCAAGTCATCCTTGTGGCTCCGGACTGGGCACGAAGATACTGGTATCTTGAGCTACTCAGCATGGCAGTCGATCCCCCGATTCGTCTGCCTCTTCAGGAGGACCTTCTGTCGCAGCAGCAGGGGATGGTCCTTCACCCAAACCTGTCCAGTCTCTACCTAAAAGCGTGGAGATTGAGCAGCGACAGTTGAGGCCATTTGACTTGCCTCCTGAAGTCTGTGATGTAATTCTGGCAGCCAGGAGTCCCTCCACAAAACCGGTATACGCCTGCAGGTGGAACAAATTTGACGCATGGTACACAGCAAAGGCAGTGGATCCTCTTTCTGCCCCCCCCTTTCAGAGGTTCTCCTCTTTCTTCTTTCTCTTGCCCAGCAGGGCTCTGCTCTGGGCACTATCAAAGGCTACCTCTCTGCCATTTCAGCCTTCTTGAGGCTTCCTGATCAGCCTTCTCTTTTCAAGTCCCCTGTTGTAAATAGATTCTTGAAGGGCATCACCCACATGTTTCCTCCTGTTCCTTTCGTGATGCCTCAGTGGGACTTGAACCGTGTTCTGACTTATTTGATGTGCGCTCCTTTTGAGCCACTTAACAATTGCCCTTTTCATCTTCTAACTCTTAAGACTGCATTCCTGGTTGCCATCACCTCTGCCAGGAGAGTGAGTGAGCTCCAGACTCTATCTTCTCAACCTCCTTTCCTCTCTGTCCATCCGGACAAAGTTGTCTTGAGAACGCCTCCCTCTTTCCTGCCCAAAGTAGTCACAGCCTTCCACATCGGGCAGTCCATCACCTTGCCCACCTTCTTTCTGCCTCCGCATCCCTCGAAAGAGGAAGAGAGGCTCCACCGTCTGGACCCAAAACGTGCGCTCTCATTCTATCTGGACCGCACACGCCAGTTCCAGGTGGACTACCAGATCTTTGTTGGTTACGTGGGCGCTAAGAAGGGACGGGCGGTGCACAAACAAACCATTTCTCGATGGGTCGTTTTGTCCATAAAGGCTTGTTATTCACTGGCTAAAAAGGAGCCTCCTGTGGGGCTGCATGCCCATTCCACTCGGGCCACAGCAGCTACTACTGCCCTTGGCCGGGGAGTCCCCTTGCAGGACATCTGTCAGGCAGCTACGTCGACCTCGCTGTACACGTTCGCTAGACACTATTGCCTGGACAGCCAACTCCGGAGAGATGGCTTTTTCAGCCGTTTTGTTCTCCAGGACTTTCTGGTGTGATCATTGGTTCGCAGACCCACCACCGTGGTTGGTATTGCTGGGGTATCTATTCTAAGGTAAGGAATTTAACACTAACCTGTTTCTTTCAGATGCACAAGTTACTTACCTTCGGTAACGATATATCTGTAAGAAACAGTAGTTAGTGTTAGATTCCTTACCGCTCCACCCATCCTCCTCGTTCTGTGAACCGATATCTGGGGTTAAGGTACATCTCTTTGAGGGCCTTAGTTTTATGGCACCAGTGTCGGTTTTTATCATGGCTCTGCGTTCCTGGCGCAGAAAAGCTGTGTATAAGAACTGACGTCAGCGCGCGGGGGCAGCGTCTAAGTACTCCGGCGACGGCAAAAAGCCACCCTCCTCTGTGAGCAGGTTCTGTTTTTCCTTTCCCATGAAAATGCATGCACATTGTAAAGCCTTATCACAAGTTAGCTGCAGATATTCTTAAGTAGTTCAGTTCTGAAAACATAAGCCTCCGTTCCTATAGGCATTGATCGCAGGTTGGTTGTCTAAATTAATATTTTACTGCATACACAATGAACTATCTTTAAGAGAAGAAACATTTTCTTTGCAAAAATACTGTGTAGTAATGCATTTCATTATTATGAACAAGTTCAGGCAAAAACTCTGTTCTTCCACGTAGCGGAGTCAGCTACTAAACCGTATCCACAAATGTTTTGATAAAGCAACTGTACATGCAAAAAAGCAAATAACCAATTCACAAAAGTGAACTTTGAAAACAAAATATATCAGGCAGTGAGAGAGGTGATGATTTTGGGGTCCCCCCTGGCCTGGGGGGAGGACTGAGCGGATGCCTTGAACACGGAGATCATATCGTGCTGAGCGGTTCGGTGGTGGTCCCATCCTCTTGGGACCGCTCCGGGCGCAGTTATGGGCAGGGGTGCAGACCCGACCGAAGGCCCTGCGGAGCATTGTGGGACGAGATTGACAGTGGGCAGTGGGTGTTGTAGTATCTAATATCAAAACATTCCTCAAGGGGCAGCAGCTCTCGGGCTGACAGCTAATACTATAAATTCTACAAAGAGCTGCAGTTCGGCTGGTTGTTGCTGGTTGTCCCTCAAGTCAAATGCTTTTGCATTTGACTCATAAGGGACACCTAGTAATGACTAGTGGACCTGCAGCTTCATGTTACCCTCCTTTCCCTCAAATTGTAAAGCGCTCTGATATCCTTCGGGATCAAGTTTGCGCTATATAAAACTTTATACATAAATAAATTCTATTCAGGAATTATGTGAAATAGGGTGAGAATCTGAAGTGTAATCATTACATACAATGTTTCTTAGTAAAAAAATAGTTGCTTAAAACTGGAACATTCTGCAGTTATGAGGAACATTTCTAAGCATGTCTCATAAAGGTCAGATTTCTAAATTATTTGCGCATAACTCAGCAATATTAGGTTCACTTCTAGTTAAAGGAAGCTTGTTTATTAGTATTTCTATGGCCTATACACATAGCTATGACTGCCTGTTGCAGTTTGCACATTTTAAATGAGTGTAATTTCAACTTTGGATTTTACATTAATCACTGCACATTTTAATTGTTAATCTAAATAATTTTGCTTTTTAATTAGTTGACCTTATCACCATCTTGGGAGACTTTTTTCAGATGTGGGACATGTTTGGCAAAAAATCAGAATGTTAGCACTGAAATTGCTGATTACAACACTGTGGTATAGCTCCTGATCACCAGGGAGTTAACTGTGAGTTTGCTGCTGGTGTTTAAAGTAGATGTTTTAGTCTGCATGTCATAATGTTTTAATGAAATAGAAGAGTAAGATACTTGAGAACTGATTTAAAATGTGTCTAAACTTTGCTTTCTACAACACTAGCTATAATTTCTATGAGAAAATTAACCCCCTCATGTTGTTCCTTTTTAATTGAAATGTTTTACCTTTTACTAGTTTGATTCAATCAAGATAGCTTCATGTGTGCCACAAGTTTTTCATAAGTAAGACTGTTAGTGCTATGGTTCTTTAGAACACTCTTGGAGGCGACAGAGGAATACAGGGGAACCAACTCACAGGCTGCTGCTGGAAATACATGTTTTACTGAGAATGTCAGATTTTACTCACACATGGTCGCGGAAGACCGTATGAATTTACACAAAATATGTTCTCATTTTAGATTCTTGAGCCCCTTCCTTAAACTCGAGAAAATTATGAGAGAAAACAGTTTTCTCTAAAACATGATTCATGGAATCCCAGCAGAAGGTCAGCATTTTTCATCACCAGCTAATGATTTATATTGTAAAGAAAACTGTTATCACCCTGTTCCTTTTTGTGAATCTCAACACCAGCCATTCACTGCAATGCATTTTGGACATTTTGTGACCAGCTAATAAAGAGGTGGTCCCTTTGGGTTCTGGGTCTGCACCCTGCAACCCCCTTGCATATAATTTTTAATTTATTTTCAGTGCACAGGGACCAAGTCCCTGAGTCTTGTAATGGCTGCCAAAACATATTGTTCAGCTTGAAATCAATCCGAATTGACAGGTCCCTTTAAATTGGCTAATCACAGCATATCTCGACACCAACTGTCCAGACATACAATTATTTATGAACCCTAATTTCTCAAACATTTCTGAACGGATTTGCACCAAATCACAAAAAACACAATCTGTGGACCAAGATCTAGCTGCCTGACAAATTTGGTGTAATACTTTCAACAGTTTTTGCTGTATTTTACATTTTGGTACCCCGCTTTTTTCTCAGCCCCTGCTTGACGGATCACCCTGAAACTTTCCAGGAAGGAGCTGAGGTGGATGTGCCTTTTTTAGGGGGAAATTTTATGAAGGTTTGTCAAACGGGGCCAAAGTTATTAAAAAACACAAAAATGCTCTTTCTGTAGAAAAGCAGACCTAAACATAAATACCTAGTGGCATACGACACTAGGTTAAATATAATATATATATAGTCACTGAAAAAACAAAAAAACAACGGTTAAAGTAACATTATAGTTAAGTAAATTTGTCAATAACAAAAATAACGGTCTGAACTAAAAGAAACCATAGAAATGCATCAGTTATATTTAGCAGCATTAACTATAACTTGCGCCCCCGCCCCACCACTGCTAATGATCTAACATATGACATTACTCATGGCGTTCTTGGACATCATGCATGGCTTCACTGATGACATCTCAAATGATGACATATCACTGATGACATCACTAATGACATCATCCAAGCTAAGTTTTCTAGCATATTGGTCTATAAATTACTATGGCATTAGAGGCCTGTCAGTAAGTACAAAATAGCTCAGGGGAATATCAGCCATCATTACTGCCATCACAAACACAACTCCTTAGGTGTAGAAAGCATGTATTATGTGCAACATTGACACTATAGCATGCATAGTTCACATTAAAAATTAACCACAGATATATAGGAAGCCCTCATTAAGTGTTGTGTTCAATCTGTATACAAATGTTCACAGAAAGTCAAGTTCCTACAAATAGTGAGCCAGTTCCAAACCAAATGACCTACTACAAACAGCTTTTACCTGTATCAAACCCCTGAAACTCACCGAACCTACACTGAGAAATGAGGTTGATATCACTAGAGAACTGGGCCCTGTAAACAGTGCTTACACTATGGAGGGAGTTTACTCTATACCACATCGTTTGCAAACAGTGAAACCCATGAAAATAACACCACAGAGTATTACAAAGTATCTGCTAAGGACAGTATACACTCTATGCAACAAACATCAACAAAGACAATATTTGTGAAAAAATAACCAACATTTGAAGATGCTAAACATCATACTACCTGCACCCTTCATACTGTGGTGAAAACTTTACAGATAGTCAATCTTCTCAAAAAATCAAGGACATATACATAGTTTAGCATCTAGTGCACGCAGTCTATTTTATGTAGAAATTCTCATGCTGACACAAATCTGTGTAATAACTCAAAGCTGCTTATAAAAGTTAGCATCTACTATGTAGAATCTTATTCCTGTTTTAAACATGTTCTGCAGAAGCAATAGACACACAGAGTTACTCTTGAATACAAAGATATATAATGTGTTGAATATCTCATTGGCGCATTAGGAGCACATGTATTTTGTAGACACTTACACCCATTAACAGGACCCAGGCTGTACAAAATTAGGTAGAAGAGTAGTATGGTAATCACCCGCCACTATATGAACTGTAAAACAAACTAGCACACTCATTGGATTATGCCATCAGTGATGTTATTTGACATATCAGTGATGTCATTGTCATAGAACAGGTCATGAGTGATGTCATATATTAGGTCCTAGGCATTGCAGGGCTGGGGCACAAGTTATAGTTAGTGCTGCTAACTAGAACTGGTGAATTTCTGTGTTTTTTTGGTTAAAAAGTTAGTCATTGACAAATGTACCTAACTATAACATTACTTTATCCTTGTAAACTTTATATGGTGTCTTCAACGCAAATTAATAATTACCATCCGTAAGTGCAACCCCCCCCCCCCCCCGCTGCAAATGGCTGAAGAGGCCCTGCAGCCAATCTCCCATCCATACAGCTAACACCACACCGCACAAGCCCGAAGGTGCTACGCAGTGGTGGGGTTGGCCATAGGGCCTGACAGTGGGGACCCCACCTCCCAAGCTCATTTTGAACTATAAAGGTGACGGGGTCCACACAGCTTCCCTCCCCAAGCCTCTTTTATGAACCCCATCCCCCGATCAGGTATTTTTCCTATGGGTATGGGGGCCACGCAGATCTCCCTCCTGAACAGTTATCAGCCCTGTCCCCCGAAACTGATAACCCGTCCCCATCTCCCAAAGCCCGATGTAATTTTTAGGTGGAGGGGACACATGGCCCCCATTCCCCAGGACCTTATACAGTAGAAGGTGGGTGCCCTGGTTTGAAGAGACTTTGAGAAAGTGGGATCCCGCATGTACTTACATACGAAATAACTGTAATGCTTGAATTGACATCTGCAATAAAAATTGTTTTACAAAAAAAAAAAAAAGGTGGGTGCCCTGGTGTCCACCCAGGTCACCCACCATACTCTTGTTGGGGCCATGGAGGGTGCCCCAAGGCCCCAGCCGGCTCCTCGCATATAGTGAGAGCTGGCATTCCTCTAGCTTGCAGGAAGCAGCTCCTAAAGCTGCTCCCTGCGGGTGGGAGCAATATTTTGATCTGTTTCCCTGCTCACAACACTGCGGGCAGAGCAACAGCTCAAAAGACCAGTACCAGAAGGCATTAGTATTTTTTGAAGCTCCCATCCACTGGGAGCAGACTCAGTGCTTGCTCCCTCTTGGCGGTAGAATTGAAAGTGCTCATGCCAAGTGAGAGCAAACACAGGTGTCCCTGTCCCTGTGGCTGCGGGTAGGGAAACTGCTATGCCCCAGGGTTGGGCTCTACGAGATATATCGTCTGAGCCAGCCATGGGGGGCTGGGGTCCCTGTGGCCCCTAGAGGCTCAGGGAAAGGGGACATCTCCTTTCCCCTCTACAACACATTTTGACCACAGAGGTGAGCTCCCTGTGGCCTTAGAGACTTGAGGAGGGGGGAGTGTGCTGCTTCACTCTCCTTTATCAAAGAGTACGGCCCCAGGGGAAATAATCCCTGGGGCCTCTGGAGCCTCTGGGATGGAGGGCCTGGCGGCACTCTACCCTTTTTTGATGATTTTCATAATGGGGTTGGGCTCCCCATGCTATAACTAAGGAATGAGGACAGGGTGGCATTTTTTTCCTGATACCACTAGAGTCTGGCTGGATTATGGCATTTTTCTCCAGTTCTTTTTGGCGTCTGGGGGAGTTCCTGTAGGTCTCCCCAGTGGGGCCTAGGGAGTCAGGATATCCCTACCCTGCCCCCATATATCTTTAATTTTTTGATAAATTCAGGACAAGGTACTAAGGCACACATGCATCAAGCTATTTTGCAATCGCAAAAAGTGCAATTCGCTAAAGAAGTCAGTTTGCGATCACAAAATAGCCCTAAGCAATTCATCATCAAAAAACGCAGAATATCCGTAAAATTCGCAAAAATAAAGAATCACAAATTTGCGAATACCAAAATACCGAATCTTTATTTGCAAATCGAAATTTGAGATTCGCATATCAATGCATTAAAAATCGCTATTTGCGAATTTGTGGGAAATCGCTATTTTGCAATCGCAAAATACCAAATTATTCAGGCAGGTTGTAACCAGGTGAAAACAATTAAAACAGGTGGGAAACATTGGCAAAATATTTAAACAGGCCCAGAAGGCCTCAGAATGTTTCACAATGGCAGCAATCTACGTCATGGCGAGGAGGATGAGGCTACGAGCAGCAGCACAGAGAAGAAGGAGGATACAGTAGCGCATTTTTAGAGTGCGCGTTACATTGTTGGGGCAGACAGAGGAAGAGATCTATGTCAAGTATAGTTTAAATGCAGACATGATCTATGATCTGATTGCTGAATTAGATCCCCTACTGCAGCATCAGACTCGCAGGACACATGCCATGTGCAGATCCTAAGTTCCCTGCACCTCCTAGCTTCCAGGGTGTAGAAGCTGTAGCTGTGTCACAAAGTGCCCTATCGCGCTTTTCCTTTCATTTGGAAACTTTCAAATTCAGCTCCAGTCTTCTCAAGTGTGCTACTCCTCCTTGCCTTCAAAATGGTTGGAGTGTGGATTGTGGGTCAAAGCTTTGTGTTTTGGCCATACAAGGACTTGGGTTCATCTGATGTGGCCATTAAAGTAGTATCGGTAGCAATGAGAAAGGAGATTTTACATATGTTTATTTTTTAATGAAGCTTGCAATTTAGAATGCATTAATGTTGATAATTAAGCTAAGTATGGCCATTGGTATAGGTTGGGTGCATCATGGGATTTGAAGTGCAAGGAAAATCTTCGCATTGCCTTCAGTAGCTGCTGCACTGTCTTTCCGCGGCGCTACCATGGTAAGTCCATCTGCCCTGGTTGTGGTTGGCGTCCCTCCCGCGCTCTGTCATTGCCCTCTGGCATTACCAGCGTCAGTGTGAGACATCCTTGCATGCTGCTAAATACTAGATCGGATGGCAGACATGCACAAGACATCTATGAGCTGCTGGATACGGCTAAGCCACTGTGTCTCATGCTTACTGAGACATGGTGGGGAGAATTCTCGAATCCAGATATTGCCATGGCAATTCCGCCTGATTACAATGTTTTCAGGAAGGACAGAGCTAAGGGAAGGGGCGGGGGAGTGGCGCTGGTGGTGAGGAAAGGCACGGCCTGCACTATTCTGCCGGTGGAGGACATTCGGGGGTCGGAGGCCCTTGCTTTTTCTATCGTTTTGGCTGCACATCAATCAGTCAAGGGACTTTTGGTCTACAGACCACCTGGCCCACCCGGAATGTTTTTTGAAGATCTTGATTCCGTTTTACTCAGACTGGCCCTGAAAGCAGAACACTGCATAGTGGCTGGGGATTTTAACTTTCGGATGGATGATCCTTTGGATGCGGCCACTATTAAAATCTTGGAGGCCATGACACCATTGGGATTGCTCCCTTATCTGCAAGGGCCGACACACGACAAGGGGCATACTCTAGACCAGGTGTTCTCGACCTCCCTCTTAGAGGAGGTAGAGATTATCCCGGTACTATGGTCGGACCACCTGCTGGTGAAATTTTCCATCATAGGTACAGCTAAATTGGCTGTTGCCGGCTTACAGCAGCATGGTCGAACACATAGGGCCTATCATCGAGTAACCCCTGAGTTGCTGGCTCAGGCTGCTTTGGACCATCCCTGTCTGCTCTCTGGCGACCTGACAAGGGATCTGGATTCTTTGCAGGTATGGCTGTGTGATAGACTTAGCGATCTGGCCCCGGAACTACCCCCTCGTCTTACTCCTAAACGAGTTTCCGCCCCCTGGTTCACCGCAGCACTGTCGGCTAAGCGGCAGCAGTGCAAGGCGGTTGAAAGAGCGTGGCGGGTAAAATATGAGGTAGAGGCTAAGATGGCTTATAAGAGGGTGGCCAAAGAGTATCACCGGGACATCCGCATGGGAAAAAAAGTTTATCTGGCAGAGAGGATTGAAGCTGCCTCCAACTCCTGCAAGGAGATTTTCTCTATAGTCAGGGAATTTACATCTTCACGGACTAACGCGGATGAGGAGAGGCCCTCTGACTCGTGGGCTGCAGATCTTGCTAGTTTTTTCACGAGCAAGATCCAACTTATTCAGGACTCTCTTCCGGCTGTGTCACCCATTAAGCGGATTGTCTTGGAGGTCAATCGATCACCCCCGGATTCGCCAGGCTTGACATTGGGCACATTTCCACCTTTATTGGCGCCCGCTTCTTTAGCACTTATGGGCAACTTGAAATCGGGTTCGCCTTTGGACCCCTGCCCTGCTAAAATCCTGGCGAAATTGGCGGAAGTGATCAATCCACTGGCCAACCCGCTACTGAATCTCTCTCTGAGTCTGGGAGTGGTCCCGCAGGCTTGGAAGCAGGCTATGGTCATTCCACTGCTCAAGAAGCCTGGCTTGGACCCTAAGGCCCCTGTTAATTACCGGCCGATCTCTCTGCTGCCGGCTCTTACGAAGATTGTTGAAAAGCACGTGCAGACGGTGCTTTCCAATTTTCTAGAGTCGAATGAGATTCTGCATGCCTCCCAGTCGGGTTTTCGCCCCAATCACAGTACGGAGACTGCGCTTCTCGAGGTCTCCGAAACAATCAAGGAGACCCTGGATTCTGGTGGCAAAGCTATGCTGGTGATGCTGGATTTGTCGGCGGCTTTCGACACCGTCCCCCATGATGGTCTTCTCACAAGACTCTATGAGATAGGACTACGGGGGACGGTGCTCAGCTGGTTTTCCTCCTTTCTAGCGGGCCGCCGGCAAACGGTCTGGGCCTCGCCAGACTCCGCCGTGATGCCGCCGCTGGGTGTTGGGGTCCCTCAGGGCTCTATTTTGAGCCCGACCCTCTTTAATATCTTCATGACCCCTTTGGCGGCGTTGGCGGAGTCGTTTGGGGCCCGGATCGTATCGTATGCAGACGACACCCAGCTCCTCTTCTCGTGTAAGAGAGGAGGAGATTTTGAGGGGGAGAGTATCCGGGATTGCCTTGGGGCTGTGTTTCAATGGTTCCAACTGCACAGCCTCAAGTGCAATTCCGATAAATCTGAGGTACTCTTCTTTGGGTGTGATACGGAGCCAGACTGGCGGGTTTGGTGGCCTACTAACATGTTCCCCCCAATATCCTCCTCCCAGATGGCTAAGAACTTGGGTGTCAAAATGGATAGGGGATTGTCCATGAAGGCCCAGATCCTGGGGGTGTCGGGAATGTGTTTCGGCCTCCTCAGGATGCTGCGGAGGTTTCTTCCCCTACTATCGGAGGAGCACAGAAAGCTGACTGTGCAGGCCCTGATAGGCTCCAGGTTGGATTATTCCAACATTCTATACCTGGGCCTGCCAGAGTACCTGCTACAGCGGCTCCAAGTTGTGCAGAACGCAGCAGCGCGGGCAATCTATGGATTGAACAGACGGGCCAGTGCCACGGCTCTGCTCCAGACCTTGCACTGGCTTCCAATCCGTAAGCGGATCGCCTTTAAGACCTTAACTTTGACATATAAAGCCCTTCATGCGACGGGAGCTAAGTATCTTCAGAGGAGACTTGCCTTCTACCAACCGGCGCGCTCTCTGAGGTCGGAATCTCTATTTCTGGCGACGGTCCCACGAGTGAAGAGAGCGCGTCTGGGAGGCCGCTCCTTTGGATTACTGGCCCCCCAATTATGGAACTCTCTGCCTCTTACTCTTCGGGGAGCCACTAGTTTACTAGCCTTTAGAAAGGATCTTAAAACCTGGCTATTTACCCAGTAGGTTCTCCTGTTCTGTTGTCTGTTTTGTTATTATTCGCTATTCTCATCTTTTTTTTAAATGTGTTATGTTTTGCAGCCTACCCTAAATAAAAGCGCCGGGACACTCTTTTTGAGTAGCCGTGCGCTCTATAAAAACCAATATAACATAACATAACATAACATAACAAAATGTCACAGGTGCGAGGGATACGTTTGTCATCACGTGGGGAGGAAGGTGGAGTTTGTAGGGTTTTAAACACCTAGGAGGGATGGGAAATATGTTACACCAAAGGAAGGAATCTAAGATGCGGGTCGAACGAAAAATAGCAGGTATGCAGGTGAACGAATGATAAGAATGAGCGTGCAGCCTAGAAACGTGGACGATTCATAAAGCGCTACGCGCATGTTTAAAACGGGAGGCACGAAGCGGCTATTTTTCAAATAGAGTAGAAACAATGTGGTGTCTTTGATTATAAGGTGCTAGAGTTATGGTGATTGGGTATCGAGAATGAGTAACGCAAATAGATGTGGGTGGAAGACCAAGGGTGGAATAAGGTGAAATTCGCCTGATATTAAGATGACTGACGTATTTCATAGATAGATTAGGAAAGCATGTACAACAGTGTGTGTGAATATGAATCAATTACTAACTTATGCTGATATTAATCGACACTTAACTTTTTAAAATGCATTATAGTAATTCTTGTAAATATTGACTTTCAGTGTCCCCTGACGAAGGGCAATTACTTGCCCGAAATGCATTGGGTTAAGAATAAAGAACAACTGCTTCGAACACTCTGTTGTACTGGGATCATATTTTCGTAATGAAAGCCTGGATGGGCCCACGTGAATATTAGAAACTTCTCAACTACAATTTGTAAATATGTGGATCAGTCAAAAGAAATGAAGCTTTGACATTTATAATCGTGGACAAGAAAGAGTAATGATAAAACATGGATGAAATTGATCAAAAACGGTTGGAATCATTCCGAATATGCAGTGCAGCCAGGGAGTGGAGGGTGTTTTCCACCCTCCCCATTTGTTTGCATTAAAGTAGTATCAATTGTTAAAAGCATTGCAGATTGCCAACATCCACACCCCATGATTGTGCACTGTGACACAGACACACTTACTGGGGTAGGACTGGAAATCCTAATGAAGAATACCTTTGGTCAATTAATGGCATTTTCCCTCACACTCCCTTGGTGTTCCCCAACATTTGTCAAAGGCAGAAATAGAAGTGGTCAAACTAAATATTTCCATAGATAGACAAATCAAGAAAACATGTCAATAAAACTGTTTCTGCATTTCTCAGAGACAATCACATGAGCTCTATATAGAGAGTGTTAGACCTGTCAGCCCTTTGGGTGGTCCCTCCTTATTTTTCTCCCTTTTTGCCTTCTATTTTTGTGTCCGCTGTGATTTTTGGATGCTGACTTTAGGTCTCTGGGCGCCTCATTATTACTAATTAGTAATGAGGCGCAGGTGCTCTTTTAAAATGGAGGAAGAGTAGGTGCTCTTCTACAAAATGGAGGCCTGTCAACTGTCACCTCAGAGCCTTGGGCCTTAGGATGACATGAGGGGTTCCAGACCTTCTGGTCCACTCTAGTCACTCAGGGCCCAGACTATATATAGGCGGGATATGGGACGGCCATTTTGTGTAGAGAGTCCAGTCAGGAGTTTAGGCTACTGAGTAGGGGGGTTAGTGCACTGAGGAGGGGTCTGACTGTCCCTAGGGGCTGCTACCTCTCTCTGCTGACGCTACCCCCTGCGCGTTGACCTAGCCCTGCCATCATCAGCTTGGTGAGGCCACATCATCCCTTTTGTGCCCCTCGTGAGAGGAAACCTGGATTGGATCGGGGGGTGAGGGCATTCAAACTGGCAGATGGGGGTGAGTGCTATAACCTCCTGTAGGGGACTGAGACTCCTGCCATTAAATCCTCGCCCTTGCTGTGCTGCCGCCGGAGCCCTTATTGCCAGACTCCTTGCTGCCCTGACAAAATTCCCCGGAACCTGCCCCTCCGGTGCGGGTCTCAAGTCACTGCCGCGGACCCTGGCTTGACCGGCGCCCCGGCGCGTGCCTTACCTTTCTGCCGCAGGCCTGCCTGATGCCCCTTCAGCGGGATTGCTTCTCCCTAAGTGCCAGAGCTGGTGGTGCTTTTATCCCCGGTCCGGCGTGTGAGAGAGGAGTGGCGCAGGAACTGCCAGACCGCCGGGCCCCCACTGAGGTGAATCTGGGGACCGGCGTGAGAGAGAGAAGTGCCGCTTCCGCGTGAGGGAGTCCGGATTGAGGCCGAGTGAAGTCCCGCCCCAGCGCTGACAGGAAAGAGCGCCGGAGAGTAAGGGGCGGAATTGCAGGAGGCCGGTCTCGGGGGAGGTTCCTTCCTCATTGGAGAGCTGGAGGGAGGGACGCGAGGGTTAGGGAACGCCAAACGGAGTCAGCTGAATTCCCCTAAGTGAGCCCAGCCGCTACGGGCCCTCCTCCGCTGAGCAGGGTGTCGGAGGAGGAGGCCTCATACCTCAGATTACCAGTATCGCCTGGATCAACTATTAGAGCCTCAGGCACTGAAGTAAGCTGGGAGTTGGGCTGATGGGAGGGAAGGCAGTGCACACAAGACATCTGTTGGGCCTTAGTTCTGATCGCTCCCTTTGGCCCAAGTGGGAAGAGTGTGAGGAGGGCCCTGGGAACTAAAACCAGCAGAACTACACTGCAGGTAGAATTCATTGTTCAACAGTTCTGAGAACCCAGGCACTGCTTTAGTCTGTCTTCAGCTGACCTGGAACTACTAGCGCTTGACAAGTTAACAGACTGGGGCATGTTGGTTTGCTTAAAATAATGTGTAGCCATGCATATTTGAAAGTATGATCCCCGCTACTTTGCTAGATTAATTCATGATCTGGCTTCATTAAGTGAGTGTATTACACAACCAATTCAATGCCTGTATGAATTACTGTACTGAACTGCTTTCTTTAAATGAATGTAGTACAAATTCAATGGATATATGATTTATTCTGTTGGCCTGCATTCATCATTCTAGGCATTCTGCTGCTTGATTCCTTTTCAAAGTACAATTGCTGCAGAATTGCCACTAGAGCTTGTTTTCTCTCAGTTGTGTATTGAAAGGGACCATTAACAGGAATGTATCTTTACATCTAACCTGCTTTCTAATGCTATGATTGAATAAGGTTCGCTTATGAAATGAAATCTTATGCTTTGACATGTGTTTACAAATGCAGGTGTTCCAGGGGTAATGCCTAAAATGTTAATTCATTAAATTGTGTGCAACTGATAACCTAATTGAAAGGAAAGTTAAAGTTTTTCCACCTTTTCTGAGTTACTGTGCTGAGTGTGTCGCAAGTACAACACAGAAGTCCTGGAGTTAAGCCTTTCCACTTGGTGCCAGGCTACCCTAGGTGGACCGGTGATCCCGGGTCCAACAGAGAGGATGTGGCCTAATGGCTAGAGTATTCGACCTCAAAGCTGGGGATTAGGCAGCACACCCGACATCCTGTGATTCTGGGCAAATCACTTAATCTCCCCCTACTTAACAAAATTAATTTGTCCTTCTGTAACGCACCTGGAGGTTAAGTAAAGTGCTCTGATACCGTCGGTCTAGATCGTGCTATATAAAACTCACAACATAAAAAAATACCACAAGGATTTATGCTTGGTTTATATAGACGAGATAGAGTTCATTTAACAGAGAAATGCAACAGGGTGTTCCTCAACAACTTGAAAGACCGCATCCTGTTTTATGTGTAGTTATCATCTAGACAAAATAAACACAAAAGCTCTTCTCAGAGTCATCCCTTTTCCCAATCACTGGTTCATTTTCTTTTTAAAATATTTTTCTTGTTTGAATTTGTGCATCCATCGGGAATCCACAAAAGAAAGCACACATTCAATACAAAGCAGCATATCATGGATTCTTAACTGTGTGAGTGACTTTGTGTGTGTGTGTCGATGGCTGTGGGAGTGGGTGTGTGAATAACTGAGTACATCTCTCAGTGTCTTATTCAGTCTATGAGTGGGTGCATGAGTGTCTCACTGGGTCTGCAAGTGGGTGTGAGAGTGTCTGACTGGCTCTTGGAGTGGATATAAGATTGTGTGAGTGGGTCTGTAAGTGGGCTCCTGAGTGGGGGAGTGGGTGTATAAGTGTCTGAGTGGGTCTGTGAGTTAGTGTGTCAGTGACTGATTGGGTCTGTAAGTGGGTGTGAGAGTGTCTGAGTGGGTCTGTGAGTAGGTATATAACACTCTGCGTGGGTCTGTGAGTAGGTGTGTGAGGGTCTGAGTAAATCTACCAGTGGGTGAGTGAGTGTCTCAGTGGGTTTGTGAGTGGGTGTGAGATTCTCTGAGTGGCTCTATGAGTGGGTGTATGAGGGTCTAAATACGTCTGTGAGTGGGTGTGACAGTATCTGAGTGGGTCTGTGAGTGGGTGTGACAGTGTCTGAGTGGGCCTGTGATTGGGTGTGCGAGAGTCTGAATGGATCTTTGCATGGGTGTTAGAGTGGGACTCTGAGTAGGTCTGTAAGTGGGTAAGGGTCTAGGTAAGTCAATAAGTGGGCCTGTGAGTGTTTCAATGAGTCTGAGTAGGTGTGAGAGAATCTGAGTGGGTCTCTGTATGTGGGAGTCTCTGACTGGGTGTGTGAGTGCCTGAGTCGGTCTGTGAGCCAGTGTGTGAGTGTCTCAGTGGATCTCTGAGTGGGTGTCAGAGGATCTGAGTGGGTGTGAGAGTGTCTGAGTGGGTCTGTCAGTGGGCGCATGAGTGTTAAGTGACTCTATGAATGGGCGTAAGAGTGCTGAGTGGGTACTCCAGTGGCCAAGGGAGTGTCTGTGTGTATCTCAGAGTGGGCCCATGAGTGCCTGAGTGAGTCTGTGAGTAGGTGGGATTGTGTCTGAGTGGGTCTGTGACTGGCTGTGGAGTGACTGAGTGGGTATTTGTGTAGATGTGAGAGTGTCTGAGTGGGTCTGTGAGTGAGTGCATGAGTAGATATCTGAATGGGAGTGAAAGTATTAAAACGGGTCTATGAGTGGGTGCGAGAGTGAGTGAGTGGGTGTGAGAGTGAGTCTGTGAGTAGATGTGAGAATTTCTGAGTGGGTCTGGGAGTAGTTATGTGAGTGGGTCTTTGAATGGTTATGTGAGTGTCTGAGTGGGTCTGTGAGTAGGTGTTCAAATGTTTATATGGGTCATTCAATGGTTGTGTGAGCGTATCTGAATGGGCCTGCCAGTGGGCATCTGAGTGTCTTAGT
Organism: Lissotriton helveticus; assembly: GCF_964261635.1. Taxonomy (NCBI): domain Eukaryota; kingdom Metazoa; phylum Chordata; class Amphibia; order Caudata; family Salamandridae; genus Lissotriton; species Lissotriton helveticus. The sequence continues at coordinate 440,565,936 of NC_136065.1, read as the reverse complement.
GGGTCTATGAGTGGTACAGGAGTATGTGAGTGGGTATATGAGTGTCTGAGTGGATCTGTGAATTGAGTGAACGTTTTTAAATAGGTCTGTGAGTGGGTTGAGAGTGTCAGAGTAGGTGTGAGAGTATCTATGACTGGGTGTGTGAGTCTCTAACTGGGTCTATTAGTACGTATGGCAGTATATGAGTGGGTCTTCTAGTGGGTATGTGAGTATCTGGGTGGTTGTATGAGTGTTTGACTGGGACTGAGAGTGAGTGTCTGTGTGGGTCTGTGAGTGGGTTCGTTTTAACAGAGAGGGAGGTCTGACTGACTCTTTTCCTTGTAAGAGTGGAGTCAGACAAGGTTGTATCCTTGCCCCTTTTCTGTTTTCCCTTTATATCAATAACTTGGAACAGTTTCTTTTGGGTTTAAAGGCTGACTGCCCCAGGGTTGGGCAGAGACATATTCCGGTCCTGCTTTACGCGGACGACGCGGTTTTGCTCGCACGCACCCCGCGAAGTCTACAAATTCTGATAGACGGTTTCGTAAAGTTTATGAGCACTCTGGACCTATCTGTCAACCTGGGTAAATCTTATGTGCTCCTGGCCGGTAAAAAACCGTCCTCTAAGTTCACCTATACAATAGGTACCCATATTTTAGAGGAGGTCAAAACGTTCACTTACCTGGGAGTGACCTTTGATGGTTCTTTACAGTTTCACTCCTTGGTGACGGAACGTTGTAGCAAAATGATTGCCTCCAACGGGGCAATAGCAGGTTATGGCAGGAGACTAGGTCGATGGAGCCCGGAACAGGTAGTGAATTTGTATCGCTCCGTATCATGCTCCAAAGTAATTTACGGGGCAGAAGTATGGGGCTTTGTGAACACTATCAAAATCCAACAGGAAGAAAATAAATACCTGAAATCTGTCCTGAGGGTACCACCCAGCACTGCTGGATTTATAGTACACAGGGAACTAGGGAGGCCATATTTGGATGACCTGTTAAAACTCAGGCCAATTGTGGCCTGGTTAAAAATATGGGCTAATCCAGAGGCGTACCTAAGTAGAGAAATCTTACTGGATTGCTTAGACAGGACCAATTGTATGCGTATCCCTTGGCTCAAATATGTGAAAAAAACCCTCGAAGATCTAGGTTTTGGAAACCTCTTTACGAACCCAACAACAATCTTAGCCCAGCATAAGAAACAAGTAGGGGAAATTTTTCTAGAGCGGAAAACCCAAGAAAGAGCTGAGGCAGAAAGACTCAAAAAGACTGTGAGGGCTCATAGTCTGGTAAAGAGTGTGGAGGGCATGGAGCCTTACCTGTACCTAATGCATAATGCACAGGACAGATTTCTCATGTGTCGCTTTAGATTGAATCTATTGCCTTTTGTGTTGGCTTCACCAGTAGGCTTTTCTATGTCAATCGAGCAGAAGGGACCCTGCGGCTGCGACAATAGGTCTCCGCAGGACTCCCTTCATTTTGTTTTGCTCTGTCCCTATTATTCTATGCCCAGGCGCTGTTTTCTTGTAAATATTTTAAAAAATGCCCATCAGGAACATGCTAGGGATGCACTAGTCTTTTTACAAAAAGCCTCCGATCCCCTTACTTTGTGCTGTGTTATGAATTTTATTAAGGTTGCGGTCCGATTAAGGATGACCAGGGGATAGCTATGAAAGTCTTTTATTCTCATTTGTATGCTTATGGATTTGTACATTGATATCCTTTATCTATGTTAATTTTGTATAAGGATCTTGACTAATGTTTAATAATTTTTAACAGTGTATATATGTTTGTGCTTTTATGGTGTTTTTTTTAATCACCGAATAAAGATTCTTGAAATGAAATGAAATGAAATGAGTGGGTGGGTATGTGAGTGTCTGAGTGGGTCTCTCAATGTGAGTGCCTGAGTGCATCTGTGAGTGGCTACATAAGTGTCTTAGTGAGTCTGTGAGTCAGTACAAGGGTGTCTCAGTGGATCAATGAGTTGCTCTGTGAGTGACAGAGTGGGTATTTGAGTGGGTGTGTGAGTGTCAGAGTGGGTCTGTGAGTAGGAGTACCAGTGTTCGAATGGCTCTGCTGGTGACTGTATGAGTGACTTAGTGTGTCGTTGAGTGGATGCATGAGTGTCTAACTATGTTTATTAGTGGCTGTGACAGTGTCTGTGTGGCTGTATCAGTGTGTGTCTGAGTGGGTCTGTGAGTGAGCACATGAGAGACTGATAGGGTCTGAGAGTGAATGTGTGAGTGCCTGTGTGGGTCTGTGAGTGGGTGTGTCTCTCTATGGGGCTGTGACTTGGCTATATGAAGGTTTCTGTGGGTCGGTGTGAGAGTGTTGAAGGTCTGTGAAAGTGGGTAAAAGTGACTGAGTAGGCCTGTGACTGGGTATGACAGTGCCTCAGTGAATCTGCAAGTGGGCGTATGATTGTGTGAGTGGGTCTCTGAGTGGGTGTGTGAGTGTCTGCATGCCTCTGTGAGAGTGTATGTGTCTGAGTGGGTCAGTGAGTAGGTGTGAGATGTCTGAGTAGGTCTGTGAGAAGATAAATGAGTTTCTGAGTAAGTGTATATTTTTTAAATGTTCTGTCACAGTGGGTCTGAGAGTGGGTATGAGAGGGTCTAACTGAGTCTATTAGTCGGCGTATCAGTGTCTGAGTGGGTATCTGAGTGTCTGGGTGGGTCTGTGAGTGGGTGTATATGTATCTGTGTGGGTCTGGGAGTAGATGCGACTGTGGAGGTCTGTGAGTGGGTGTGTGTGTATCTAATTGGGTCTGTGAGTGGCTCTGTGAGTGTCTGAGTGAGTCGTTGAGTGTTGAATGAGTATATCACGAGGTCTTTGAATAGAAGTGAAAGTATTTAAATGGGTCTGGAAGTGGATGCGAGAGTGAGTCTGTGAGTTGGTATGAGAGTGTCTAAGTGGGTCTCGGAGTGGGTAAAGTCTGTGTGGGTCTGTGACTGGGTACATTAGTGTCTGAATGTGTGTGTGTGTGTGTGTGTGAATGTCTGTGAGTGGATGTGTAAGTGTCTCTATGTGTTTGTGTCTGTGTGGGTCTGTGAATGGGTGTGAGGGTGTCTGAGTGGGTATGTGAGTGTCTGTGTTGGTCTATGAGTGGGGGTGTGAGTGCCTGTAAGGGACTGTTAGTCAGTGTGAGAGTGACAGAGTGGGTCTATGAGTGGGGATATGTGTCTGAGTGGATCTGTCAGTAGGTACATGAGTGTCTAAGAGGTTCTATGAGTCGATGTGAGATTGTTTGAGTGGACCTGTCAATGGGTATACAAGTGTCTGAGTGCATCTGTGAGTGGGTGCCTGAGGGTCTTAGTGAGTCTTTGAGTTGGTGTGAGAGTATCTGCATGCACCTGTGATTGGCTCTGTGAGTGGGTGTTCAAGTCTCTTAGTGGGTCTGTGAGCGGGTATGAGAGTGTCTGTGTTGTCTGTGGGCAGGTGCATGAGTGTCTAGCTGAGTTTATTATTGGCTGTGACAATGTTTGAGTGGCTGTATCAGTGTGTGTGTGAGTGTCTGATTGAGTCTGTGAGTGGGCACATGAGAGACTGACAGGATCAGAGAGTGAATGTGTGAGCGCCTGTGTAGGTCTGTGAGTGGGTGTGTATCTCTGTGGGTCTGTGACTGGCAGTGTTAATGTTTGTGTGGGTGTTTCCGGGATTGTCTGTGTGGGTATGTGAGTGAGTATGATAAAAAGCAGCGAGACTCCCAAGACTTTCGATGCCGCTTGGTGCAAACCACCTCTAATTCACCTTAAGATTAGCGATCAAAATAACGAGGCAGGCGCTGGACACTGGATGGCGAAGAACAGGTTTATTTCTCCAGAGGAGAACACATCACATCAGACACCGGGGCTATCGTCAGGAGGTGCTCTAACTGCATCTCTGTGGCGCGGCCTTTTATATGCTTTTTCGTCAGTTTATTACATGGTCAAACATTCCTGGCAGCAGTTTATTGCATAGTCAAACATCCTTGGAATCCCCGCCTCAAACTAGTTCCCACACAAACCCAGCAGCAATCTTCCCTCCACCCAGATCTAACAGATGATCGCTATTTCGCAGCTGGACATTCCGACAGGATCTAAAACATGTGGAATCGGTCAGATCTAAGGGGTTGTGTCACTGATTAAATTTCGGCCCCTTTGTTGGTGAAGCAAGTTCTGTCGTATGTGGGTAATAAACTATGTCCACAGGGGTCGGTTAGTGCCTGGGACCGGATTGAGTGGTCAGGTGCAGGGAAGGAGGTTATCAAAGGGGGCTTGCCCGTGCGTGGGGGATGAAAGGATGAGCGGGTTGGGTGTGGGAAGTGACTCCGGGGCATTGTCATGTTGACAAGGTTTTGCGACCCTGGTACATGTGTTCAGGCTTAGTCAGAGCGCGGGGGATGATAGCGAGGTCGGGGTGACTCACAGGTGACCAGCAGAGCATGAAATGGCCACGATGCCTAAAATGGTTGCCGCTTATGCGCTCGCAAAGGACTTCGCTAAGCAAGATGGTGCCGGCAATGTTCATATTTGTCGATTTATTTTCTACAGTCCTCCCTTTGAACATAGTCCCGCCAGCTTGCTGGTCTATTTCAATGTCCATAAAGTCCTGTATCTCTCTATCGTTTATTACTCTCATCTTCGTGAGCTCAGTGTCCATAGTCTTAGGGTGCAAGTAGTTCAGGCAAATAGAACACAAAAGTGGTATACAATGTATCCCCAATCAGCAACCACATATTATTAATATTGGAACCAAGAGGATCATCATTATTTTCCAGCCCCATTCTTTCAAAATGCCCCAAAACCAGCTTCCAAGTGTCCAAGTCTCTGACGCCAGCCTGTGAAGGTGTTCAGTTGCCTTGAAAACAGAGGTGAGTAGTCAGGGACGTAAGTACAGCAACTGGCTCCGATGATGCGGCATGCTCCTCCACGATCCGCTAGTACCACATCTAGAACAATGCGGTTCTGTAAAGCCACCAGGTGGACCGCCTGAAGCTCAGCTGTGCTGTTGGTGAGGATGCCAGCAGTGACGTTCAAGGCTGTTTCAACTGCTTGAGTTAGGTGCCGGATGGCTCGGCTGTTTGCCATCGGACCCCATAGCGGGACGAGTCCTTTTGCTGCGTCGAGGAACTGTGATGTGGCGGAGTCTGCTTGTTCTGTGTCTTTGGAAAGCCTTTCTCTGTGGTGGTCTGCAGGTACTGTGTAGGTTGGAGGCAGAACAAAAGTGATGTAGCACGTGCCCCCAGCCTTTTGGGAGCCAGGTGTAGGCTTTGGTACCACAGATGAAGTACATGTTGGTTGATGCAACATATGAAGGGGGGGTCAGCAATGTTCAGAGTCTTAGTTATTTGGCAAGAGCTGTGACCCACGATCTTAGTCCCATGGTCTTTGATGCAGACAAGGCCTGAGACGTTCACCACAGATAGGGCCACTGTCAGAGTTGCGGCAGTTCGTTTCTTTAGATAGGAAAAGGTAGGTCTGGCGGGGTTGTTGTACACTTGCATTTCAAACCGTTCTTTGGCGGGAATGTTCATTGGAAAGGTTGCATTTGAAGTCAGAGGGCAGAAGGGAGCGAATGTTCTTCCCGTTTTGTTCAGCCAGAACTCATTGTAAAATTGTTTGATTGCCCCATCAGATGTGGCGTTGTCTTTGTAGCTCTATTGCAGGAGCATTAACCAGGCGAGGCAAGATCCATGAATAGAAAAGGGTGAAGGGATGAAAGGAATGGAATGTTCGGTGGCATGAGGTAGCAACCCACAGATCCAACAGTTCGTGGAATTTGGGGCAAGATTGTGTTCGTGCAATAATTGTACGAAATAATTATTCCAGAATTCTTTGCGTCGTTCTCGGAGGCGTGGTGACAGTGACACCAGATAGTGTTCTTTCTTGGTGGGGGGTTGCATGGTGGGTGACATTGTCCTGTAAGCGGGAGCACTCTCTTCAATGATCCAGACTGTGACCATCAGCAAGAGGCAGGTGAGAGATGCTGCCACGAGGGTTATTGTCTTTGTACTGTGCAATTTGGCAAGTTTGGAGTCGTCGCGGTGGTTCTTCGGTCGTCCGGGTACTTCCATCACCTTCAAGAGGCTCGACGACTGGCAGGACCAAATACTTTTGTCTAGCGTTTCTCCTGGTAGCATTTGTAGTATTAGCTACCAGTCTGAGACTTTCGACTCAGTTAGTGGCCTGCTTGTCGGAGCACTCTCCTTTCCTCGATCTCAAATTGTACCCTTTCTTGGATGGTACCGTGGGGTCGGGAAACTCTGCCAGTTCAAGTGTCTCTGTCTGTGGGTAGCAACTCAGGGCTGGTCGGTCTTTTGTCAGGAGCTCTTCTTGGCTGTTCACTTCTTCGGGGGCCGTCAGTGTTGGAGATATCTTCTAACAGTGGTGCGCATGAAGCCAGTTTCATTTTCCTTCCACTCGCAGGGCTGTTCGGGTGGTGATCAAGACTTGCCAGGGGCCCGTCCACCTGGATTCCAGACTCTTCGACCTCTGAAAATTTCACGTCAGCACGAAGTCCCTAGGCTTGATATCGTGTCCCGGGCCCCTGGATACGTCTGGTATGGCTTGCTGCACCTGTTGGTGAATAAGTGTTAGTTTGTTCGTTAATTTGTACAAATAGTCGGACATTAGTATGTCCGGGACATCATTAATGGAGGTTGGCTTTGGTGCTGCCCAAATGTTCATAGGCCTGCCGAAGACTACTTCGTAAGGGGTCAGTCGGTGTTTGGTTGGGGTGTAGCGCATTGACAACAATGCCAGGGGGAGGGCGTCGGGCCATTTTTACCAAGTCGTGGCCACTATTTTTGCTCGCTTCAGTTTTAGCGTGGCGTTGTGTTTTTCTACCAGGCCCGCTGACTGGGGGTGGAAAACGGCACGGAACTTTTGCTTTACCCCCAGTCCTTTCAGTATGTTCTGTATAACTTCTGCTACGAAGTGGGCGCCATTGTCGCTCCATAAAATTCTAAAAAGGCCATATCGGGGGAAGAACTCTTTCAGTAATACCTTCGCAGTAGCTAAGACGGTGTTGTCACGGGTGGGGTAGGCCTTCACCCATTTGCTAAAGGTGCACACGATCACTAGAACGTATTTTAGACCAAAGCACCTCACTAGCTGGATGTAATCCATCTGTAGGACTTCGAAGGGGTGTTCAGGGACTCCAAACCCTTCCCGTAGTATTACGGTCCCTTTCCCTGGGTTGTGTTGCAGGCATACTATGCATTGCTGTACTAGGCGTTTTGCTGATTCTGCTATCTTGCTGTTATGCCATACTCTGGTGATCAGTTCGGTCATGGGGGCAGATCCTATGTGTGCTGGTAAATGTGCCATGGTCAATATGGGGATCAGATAGGCATTAGGTAGCAGCTATTTGTTTCTGTCTTTTGTCCTCCAGCAGCCTTCCTCGTCTCTCAGTCCCACCCGAGCCCATTCAGTCAGTTTGTCCTGTGTGCCTGTCGTTTGTATGTCCCTTACAGTTGTTCTAACGTCAGTCCATGGTTCTGCTTGTGACCTGGTCACGTACATTCGTGTCGTGGTTCTGTCCTGGGCTGTGGTTCGGGCAGTAATGTCGGCTAATGCGTTTCCCTATCCAATGAGGTCGGTCACTTTCTTATGTGCCTGGCATTTAATCACTGCTAGCTGCTTGGGGAGGAGGACTGCTCTGTCAATGCGGAGACTAGATCTCCATGTAGGATGGGTGTGCCGTGTGAAGTCAGGAACCCTCTTTCTCTCCACAGGAGCCCAAAATGGTGAACCACCCCGAAGGCGTACTGGCTGTCGGTGTATATGTTTACTGTCGTACCAGCTGCTAAAATACATGCTCGTGTGAGGGCAATGAGCTCTGCTGCTTGGGAGGATCATTGGGCAATGCGGGCTGTCTCTAGGATGGTTTGGGCTGTGGTGACGGCATATGCAGCTGAGGTGGTGCCATCGGGAAGTTTGATGCATGAGCCGTCTACCCATAGTTCCCCATCTGGCTCTGGAAAGGCAGTGTCTCGGAGATCTACTCTACTCTTGGTTCGTCGTTGAGGGTTACACAGTCGTGCAGTGGAGTCACACCAGGGTCAGTTTCGGGTAGAGGTCACAGTGTGGCTGGATTGAGAGTGGTGCATCGCTTCAGGGTGATGTGTGGTGCTAGCAGGGTCAACTCGTAACCTGTCAGTCGTGCGCTAGGTAAGTATTGGGTTTTGGTCTGGTTTAGTAGCGTGTCGACTGCATGGGGCACTAATACAGTGATTGGATTGGAGAGCACTATTCCTTCGCTCTGGTGTATGGATACTGCTGCAGCTGCCACAGCGCGCAAGCACGCTTACAACGCTCTAGCTACTGGGTCGAGGGTGGCAGAGAAATATGCACAAGGGCGATGTTTGTGACCAATTAATTGCTTTAAGACAGACAATGCACATCCCTCCCTTTCATGTGTGTAGAGGAAGAATGGTTTGGAGTAGTCTGGGGTTCCTAGAACAGGTGCTGAACAAAGGCCATCTCTTAATTCTTTGAATACTGACTGGCATTCGGGTGTCCAGGGGAAAGGTGAGGGGGTGTCTTTGGCTAGGAGGGAGAGAAGGGGTTTGACAATGAGGCTAAAGTTCGGTAACCACTGTCGGCAGAAGGAGGTGAGGCCTATCAGAGAGCGGACTTGCTTCTGATTCTTGGGAACGGGAGTGTCTAGAATTGCCTGGATCCTGTCGGGTGTGAGTTTCCTCCCTTCTTTCGATAAGAGGTGACCTAAATATGTTACCTGTGGTTTGCAGAACTACAATTTCTTTCGAGAAACTTTGTGGCCATTTTCTGCAAGGAAGCGTAGGAGTTGGATGGTGGCTGTGACGGCTAGTGGAGTGGTGTCTGCTGCTAGGAGGATATTGTCTACATACTGTATCAACACCACCCCATCTGGTAATTGAATGGCATCTAACTGTCTTTTGAGCGCCTGGCTATAGATGCTCGGGCTCTCGGTGTACCCCTGGGGTGCTCAACAAAATCTATATGAGCGGGATCTTAGAGTGAATCCGAAAAGATAGCGATTGTCTTGATGAATGGGTATGGAGAAGAAGGCATTCTTGAGATCGATAACGGTGAAAGTGGTAGCAGTTGACGGAATTAGGGTCAGGATGGTGGGGATGTCAGAAACTACTGGGTACTGTGGTACTACTATTTTGTTTTTCTCCTGCAGGTCGATGATGAAGCGGTAGGCTTTTCCATCTCCCTCTCCCTGTCTCTTTATGATCGGTAAAATAGGACTATTACAAACATTGCTCACTACCTCTTCTACCACTCCTGCCTCTACTAGTGACTGTATGATTTCGGTAAAGGCTTTCTCGCCCTCTGGCGATATCTTATACTGGGGTATTTTCGGCAAAGGTTGCGTCTTGTGGTATTGTCACGTGTACTGGGTCAATCATCATTCGTCCTACGTCTGAATCAGCCCTAGCCCACAGATGCGAGGGTAAAGTGTCTAGTAGGGTATGTCTGTCTCAGAAATGGGATACATGTGTTGGGATTGATTATCTCTCGGGTGTTGGTGGTTGTCATATAAGATGACTCGTACTCCGTCTGGCGAACATCTGATAGTCGCACGGAAATGCTTCAGTAGATCGAGACCCATAATGGCGTCTGGAGTGTTGGAGGAGAGAAGGAACGTCGTGTCGATAACATTGTTTTCAAGTTTAAAAGGGATCGGTCTGGACAAAGGGTTGGTGGAGGGCGTACCGTCAAATCCTATTGAGGTTATATGTGAGCCAGACATGGGTGCCCTTGGAATCAGTCGTTTGGCTAGCGCACTACGTGTTGCTCCTGTGTCTACCAAAAATGGCGACTCTGTGCCAAGGACCTTTGCGGTAACATAAGGGCCTTGTTGGTCAACATAGAGCTCGACTGGATCCCTCCCTTGCCCCTGGCTGTCCTATGCAAAGTCATACATGTTGTCGTAATCTGTCTGTTGACACTGGTTCTGTCTAGGGCGGTCAAATGCATTCACTCTTCCTGGCCTTCCTTCGCTAGCTTCACTTGCGTACCCTCTCCCACGTCCTCTTCCTCTCTGTTCATTGTTATTTCCTTTATCCCTCTGCCCCTACCAACTCCTGATAAGGCTGGGCATTGGGATTTCCAGTGTCCGTATTCTTTGCAAAATTCGCATTGATCCTGTCCTAAGTCCTGGCGTCATACATATGGTGCCATTTCTAGGAGGCTGTACCCTAGGGACATTCTGTTGGTATCCTCCTTTATATTGTTCTCTTCCTGTATTCACCCCTTGGAGCTGCGCTATCTTTACTCTTTCCTTCAAGTCCTTCTTTTTCTTTTCTGTGGCTCTGTCATTCTCGTCTTTCTGATGTTCATAATACTGGGCAATTTGGAGAATAGCCGCTGGCTTAGAGGCTGCCCAACTACTTTCACTAGTTTGTAATTTCTGTGTTACCTCTGGCAGCAGTCCTTTGACGTAATTTTGCACGAATAAGTGGTGTCTGGTCGCAGTGGACATGTCCTGTCCACTGTAATCAGAGAAAACTGTTTCGAATCTCGAGAAATACTCAGAGACATCCTCTGGTGGTTTCTGGCAGCACGCTGTTACTATGGACCAGTCTATCTTTTTCTCCGGTACCAGTGTTTTTACCTTCTGCACTATTTTATCAGGGAGGTCCAATATAGCTTTAACTGTTTTTTGGCCAGGATTCCGCTGTTTATCTAATGTGCTGAGTTGTTCCCAGGTATGACCGAGCAATTCTGTGTGGTCCATCCTCCTAATCTGCTTCCACACATCGGCTGGCAAACATAACCCGAAGAACAAGTCAATGTCGGCAAGTGTCATTATTGTGGACCCCAGAGCAGTACCTAGTTCTGTGTAAAAGGCGGTGGGATTCTTTCACAAATCTGGAAGAGATTTACGGAACGTCAGGATGTCCTGTCTGTCCCATGGCTGATACACCCAATTGTAGACCACCCTCCCTTTAGCGTCTTGGTGGTTTATGTCGTAATTAGTCCCTTGTCCCCTAGGGGGGACCCAATATGGAGCGGCTTCCTTTATCGGCATCATGATATCTAGCTTCTCTATTGGGGGTGTTACTGGCTTCGATGCTCTGTCTGTATCTATCCACCCTTGTTCTATGAGTTGGCGGAATACGTCTAACGTGGACAAAAAGACTTCTGCTACATCGTTGTTGTTTTCGTCTCCTATGTCGACTTTTCTATAAAGAGCCATTAGCCTCCCGGGTCCTACATCCTGATATTTCTCTTCATAGGCAGTAAGTGTGTAGTAGCAGAAGCACACAATGAAGAATCGATTGTGGCTCTCGACATAAGAATTGCATATGTCAGTCACATACTCTTCCGTTTCTCTTCTCTTCACGAGGGTTTTGACTATCTTGTCAATGTTTGCCCGCTCGTGCGTACTTAATCGTGGAACCCTGGGCAACCCTTTTTCTATTGATCCTATTTCTACTAATACGTTCGTTGATGAGGCACTTGGTGCAAGTGGCTCGACTGGAGCGGAAACGGTTGTGGCGTCTCCGTTGGTACCTTGCTGTTCTTGGTGCTGTACTACGGGATGAGTAGGGGCATAAGGAGGTGGCATGTAGATGATCGGGGGACCTAACAAGAGGTGATCATTTATTCTCTGTTTAGCCGGTAACACGGGGTAAAGAGTTGAAGACGTTCTAACAGGGCACTGGCCTGATATTTTCGTTTCTTGTTCATTTTTATCGTTTTCTCTTTCTTTTATATCTTCTTCTAACTTTTTACAAGCTTGGTGAGCTGCTTTTCGCATCTCTTTATCTAGTCTAGCTTAGTTTCTTCTCTTTCGTTGGGTTGCTTCTTTCTGCCACAGACCAAAGTTGTCAAGCATGGCTGGCGTAGCTTTCTTTTTGTGGAGCGCTATTTCTAAGATTTCTATTTTAGCGAGACCAAAAGATCCCATCAGTGGCCACTGATTTACCCGGTCCTTTCTAGTGTATTTGTGCCATAGTTTGTTATAAACAACGATGGCTACTCCATATTTACCATACATGTCCTTGTTAGGGGTACATTCCGGGGGTGCCGGATGACTGACCTCTAACAAACGGTCCAGTCCAAAAAAATCAAACAGTTTTGAGAAGACAGGCATGACGTATAAGCGGTCAATGTAAATATCTCAATAGGTCATGGACAAAGGTCCGCACTACCTGCCCTTCGCTGCCTGCAAAGAGGGAATATTCCTATTCTACGTTGTTTGCTACCAATAACTTCAAAGAGCGGAATACTAGTATTCGAGCAAACAATTTCAATACAATCAGACAATCAATTTTGGCGTATATCACGACCTTACCCGGACCGTTATGGACAGTTTCTTAGTTGTCCCCGTCCAGCTCCCGTTTGTCCTCTCACTCCAAAAATGCGGCGTTCCTGTAAGGCCCCAGTCAGGAACGCAGGTCACTCGAGAGAGGTCCGTTCGGAACCGGTGAAGTTCAGTTGATCGGCCGCCAGACGAGGGTCTCTTTCAGGCAGGTGCACTTCCCGATCATTTAGATGTTCACTCCGTCGTTAGGTCCTCTCTCACCGGACCCACGTGTCGCTGATGGGCCCAACGTTGGTGCGCCAATTGATGAAAAGCAGCGAGACTCCCAAGACTTTCGATGCCGCTTGGTGCAAACCACCTCTAATTCACCTAAAGATTAGCAATCAAAATAACGAGGCAGGCGCTTGACACTGGATGGCGAAGAACAGGTTTATTTCTCCAGAGGAGAACACATCACATCAGACACTGGGGCTATCGTTAGGAGGTGCTCTAACTGTTTCTCTGTGGCACGGCCTTTTATATGCTTTTTCATCAGTTTATTACATGGTCAAACATTCCTGGCATCAGTTTATTGCATAGTCAAACATCCTTGGAATCCCCGCCTCAAGCTAGTTCCCATACAAACCCAGCAGCAATCTTCCCTCCACCCAGATCTAACAGATGATTGCTATCTCGCAGATGGACATTCCGACAGGATATAAAACATGTGGGATCGGTCAGGGGTCGTGTCGCTGATTAAATTCCGGCCCCTTTGTTGGTGAAGCAAGTTCTGTCGTATGTGGGTAATAAACTATGTCCACAGGGGTCGGTAGTGCCTGGGACCGGATTGAGTGGCCAGGTGCAGGGAAGGAGGTTATAAAAGGGGGCTTGCCAGTGCGTGGAGGATGAAAGGATGAGCGGGTTGGGTGTGGGAAGTGACTCCGGGGCATTGTTATGTTGACAAGGTTTTACGACCCTGGTACATGTGTTCAGGCTTAGTCAGAGCGCGGGGGATGATAGTGAGGTCGGGGTGACTCACAGGTGACCAGCAGAGCATGAAATGGCCGCGATGCCTAAAATGGTTGCCGCTTACGCGCTCGCAGAGGCCTTCGCTAAGCAAGATGGCACCAGCAATGTTCATATTTGTCGTTTTATTTTCTACAAGTATGAGAGTGTCTGAGTGGGCCTGTGAGTTGGTTGAGAGTGATACAAAAGGGGATGATGGACGGAGCGTTTGAGCAAATCAAACACTCACCCCCAGTCAACTGATCTGGGTTTAATCCATCACCATTCTTTAGCCCACTCAGCCACCCCATTTCAGACATGGCCATATGCAAATCAGTCTGACCCTGTGCCTCATGGGAACAGTCCAGCCCGAACTGCCAAACCATGTTTCCATGGACCGGAAACAAGCATCCTGGGACCGGTTTCGGATTCATAAACCTCATCAGCCAGGCTATCTTGAATCCAGTGGCCAAGTGAGCAAGGGACTCACGTCTGAGCATACCCTGCCACACTTAGGGCGAACAAAGCGATACAAAAGGGGAGAGAGTGTCTGAGTAGGTCTGTGTAAGGATGTAAGTGTCTGAGTGGACCTGTGAGGGTCCATGTGTCTGAGTAGTTGTGAGAGAGTCTGAGTTAGTCTGTGAGTGGGTATATGAGTTTATGAGTGAGTGTAAATGTTTTATTTTCTGTCTGTAAGTGGGTGTGAGAAGGTCAAAGAATGTCTACCAGTCGGTGTATCAGTATCTGAGTGGGTCTAAAGAGTGGGTGTATGTGTGTCTGAGTAGGCTTGAGAGTGGGTGTATAAGTGTCTGAATGGGTCTGTGAGTTGGTGTGACTGTGACTGAGTGGGTCTGTGAGTGGGTGTGTGAGTGTCTGAGGGGGGTCTGTGAGTGGCTATGAGCATCTCAGTGGATCTGTGAATCGAGTGAACGTTTTTAAATAGGTCTGTGAGTGGGTTGAGAGTGTCTGAGTAGGTGTGAGAGTATCTATGACTGGGTGTGTGAGTCTCTAACTGGGTCTATTAGTCCGTAAGCAGTATCTGAGTGGGTCTTCTAGTGGGTATGTGAGTATCTGGGTGGTTGTATGAGTGTTTGACTGGGACTGAGAATGAGTGTGTGAGTGCCTGTGTGGGGGGTCTATCAATGAGTGTGTACGTTTCTCTGTGCATCTGTTACTGGCTGTGTGGATGTCTGTGTGGGTCTGTGAGTGGGTGGGTATGTGAGTGTCTGAGTGGGTCTCTCAATGTGAGTGTTTGAGTGCATCTGTGACTGGCTACATAAGTGTCTTAGTGAGTCTGTGAGAGGGTACAAGGGTGTCTCAGTGGATCAATGAGTTGCTCTGTGAGTGACAGAGTGGGTGTTTGAGTGGGCGTGTGAGTGTCAGAGTGGGTCTATGAGTAGGAGTACCAGTGTTCGAATGGCTCTGCTGGTGACTGTATGAGTGACTTAGTGTGTCATTGAGGGGATGTATGAGTGTCTAACTAGGTTTATTAGTGGCTGTGACAGTGTCTGAGTGGCTGTATCAGTGAGTGTCTGAGTGGGTCTGTGAGTGAGCACATGAGAGACTGACAGGGTCTGAGAGTGAACGTATGAGTGCCTGTGTGGGTCTGTGAGTGGGTGTGTCTCTCTGTGGGTCTGTGACTGGCTATATGAAGGTTTGTGTGGGTCGATGTGAGAGTGTTGAGAAGGTCTGTGAAAGGGGGTAAAAGTGTCTAAGTAGGCCTGTGACTGGGTATGACAGTGCCTGAGTGAATCTGCAAGTGGGGGTATGATTGTGTGAGTGGGTCTCTGAGTGGATGTGTGAGTGTCTGCATGCATCTGTGAGAGTGTATGTGTCTGAGTGGGTCAGTGAGTAGGTGTGAGATGTCTGAGTAGGTCTGTGAGAAGATAAATGAGTTTCTGAGTAAGTGTATATTTTTTAAATGTTCTGTCGGAGTGGGTCTGAGAGTGGGTATGAGAGGGTCTAACTGAGTCTATTAGTCGGCGTATCAGTGTCTGAGTGGGTATCTGAGTGTCTGGGTGGGTCTGTGAGTGGGTGTATACGTATTTGTGTGGGTCTGTGAGTAGATGCGACTGTGGAGATCTGTGAGTGGGGGGGGGTGTATCTAATTGGGTCTGTGAGTGGCTCTGTGAGTGTCTGAGTGAGTCGTTGAGTGTTGAACGAGTATCTCACGAGGTCTTTGAATAGAAGTGAAAGTATTTAAATGGGTCCGGGAGTGGATGCGAGAGTGAGTCTGTGAGTTGGTATGAGAGTGTCTAAGCGGGTCTGGGAGTGGGTGAAAGTCTGTGTGGGTCTGTGACTGGGTACATGAGTGTCTAACAGGATCTATTAGTGGCTGTGACAGTGTCTGAGTAGGTGTGCCAGTGGGTGGGTATGTGAGTGTCTGAGTGGGTCTGTGAGTGGTTACATGAGTGTCTGAGTGTGTGTGTGTGTGTTTGTGTGAATGTCTGTGAGTGGATGTGTAAGTGTCTCTGTGTGTTTGTGTCTCTGTGGGTCTGTGAATGGGTGTGAGGGTGCCTGAGTGGGTATGTGAGTGTCTGTGTTGATCTGTGAGTGGGGGTGTGAGTGCCTGTAAGGGACTGTTAGTCAGTGTGAGAGTGACAGAGTGGGTCTATGAGTGGGGGTTTGTGTCTGAGTGGATCTGTCAGTAGGTACATGAGTGTCTAAGGGGTTCTATGAGTTGATGTGAGATTGTTTGAGTGGACCTGTCAATGGGTATACAAGTGTCTGAGTGCATCTGTGAGTGGGTGCCTGAGGGTCTTAGTGAGTCTTTGAGTTGGTGTGAGAGTATCTGCATGCACCTGTGAGTGGCTCTGTGAGTGGGTGTTCAAGTCTCTTAGTGGGTCTGTGAGCGGGTATGAGAGTGTCTGTGTTGTCTGTGGGCAGGTGCATGAGTGTCTAGCTGAGTTTATTATTGGCTGTGACAATGTTTGAGTGGCTGTATCAGTGTGTGTGTGAGTGTCTGATTGAGTCTGTGAGTGGGCACATGAGAGACTGACAGGATCAGAGAGTGAATGTGTGAGCGCCTGTGTAGGTCTGTGAGTGGGTGTGTATCTCTGTGGGTCTGTGACTGGCAGTGTTAATGTTTGTGTGGGTGTTTCCGGGATTGTCTGTGTGGGTATGTGAGTGAGTATGATAAAAAGCAGCGAGACTCCCAAGACTTTTGATGCCGCTTGGTGCAAACCACCTCTAATTCACCTTAAGATTAGCGATCAAAATAACGAGGCAGGCGCTGGACACTGGATGGCGAAGAACAGGTTTATTTCTCCAGAGGAGAACACATCACATCAGACACCGGGGCTATCGTCAGGAGGTGCTCTAACTGCATCTCTGTGGCGCGGCCTTTTATATGCTTTTTCGTCAGTTTATTACATGGTCAAACATTCCTGGCAGCAGTTTATTGCATAGTCAAACATCCTTGGAATCCCCGCCTCAAACTAGTTCCCAGATTGTTTGAGTGGGTCTGTCAATGGGTGTACAAGTGTCTGAGTGCATCTGTGAGTGGGTGCCTGAGGGTCTTAGTGAGTCTTGGAGTGGGTGTGAGAGTATCTGCATTCACCTGTGAGTGGCTCTCTGAGTGGGTGTTCAAGTCTCTGAGTGGGTCTGTGAGCGGGTATGGCCATATCAGTGTGTGTGTGAGTGTCTGATTGAGTCTGTGAGTGGGCACATGAGAGACTGACATGAGGATCAGAGAGTGAATGTGTGAGCGCCGGTCTGTGAGTGGGTGTGTATCTCTGTGGGTCTGTGACTGGCAGTGTGAATGTTTATGTGAGTGAGTATGAGAGTGTCTGAGTGGGCCTGTAAGTTGGTGTGAGAGTGTCTGAGTAGGTCTGTGTAAGGGTGTAAGTGTCTGAGTGGACCTGTGAGTGTGCATGTGTCTGAGTAGTTGTGAGAGAGTCTGAGTTAGTCTGTGACTGGGTGTATGAGTTTATGAGTGAGTGTAAATGTTTTATTTTCTGTCTGTGAGTGAGTGCGAGAAGGTCAAAGAATGTCTACCAGTCGGTGTATCAGTATCTGAGTGGGTCTCTGAGTGGGTGTATGATTGTCTGAGTAGGCTTGTGAGTGGGTGTATAAGTGTCTGAGTGGGTCTGTAAGTTGGTGTGACTGTGACTGAGTGGGTCTGTGAGTGGGTGTGTGAGTGTCTGAGGGGGGTCTGTGAGTGGCTCTGAGAGTCTGAGCGGGTTTGTGAGTGGGGCATGAGTGTCTGAGGGGGTCTTTGATTGGGAGTAAAAGTATTTAAATGGGTCTAGGAGTGGACGTGAGATTGAGCCTGTGAGTGGGTGTGACTGACTGAGTGTATCTGTGAGTGGGTCTAAGAGTGTCTGAGTGGGTCTGTGGGCGGGTATGAGAGTATCTGTGTGGGTCTGTGAGTGAGTGCAATGGAGTCTAACTGGGTCTATTAGTGGCTGTGACCGTGTCTGAGTGGTTCTGCCAGTGGGTGTGTGAGTGTTTGAGTAGGTCTTGTAATGGATGCATGAGTGTCTGACTGGCTCTGACAGTGAGTGTTTGAGTGTCTGTGACTTGCTGTGTGAATGTCTGTGGGTCTATGAATGGCTGTATGGGTCAGTGAGTGGGTTTGTGAGTGTCTTTGTGGGACTGTGAGTCAGAGTGTCAGTGTCTGAGTGAGACTGTGTGTTGGTGTGAGACAGTCTTGGTGGGACTACCAGTGGGTATGAGACTGCCTGAGTGGGTCTGTGAGTGGGTTTAGGAGTGTCTTATTGCATCTGTGAGTGGCTAAATGCATGTCATGGTAGGTCAGTGATTGGGTGTGTGTCTGAGTGGGTCGATGAGCAGGTGTGAGAGTATCTGAGTTGGTTTGTGAGTGGGTGTATGAGTATCTGAGTGAGCATGTGAGTGTATGCTTTTAATTTTCAGTCTGAGTGGATCTGTGATTGGGTGTGAGAGGGTCTAAGTAAGTGTAATAGTGGGTGTGTGAGTATCTCAGTGGATCTGTGAGGGGGTGCAAGCATGTCTGGGTGGGTCTTTGAGTAGATTTGAGAGCCTCTGAGCGGCTCTATGAGTGGGTGTATGAGTGGGTATGTGAGTGTGTGTGACAGTGTCTGAGTGAGTCTATGAGTGGGTGTGTGATTGTTTGATGTGCTCTGTGAGTGGTTGTAAGTATACTGAGCATTGCCGCAGGTTCACAAATTCTCACACGTAAAGCACATCAGAATTCCCTTACAGATCCCTATATTGCTCCGATAGGGTCAGGGTACCTCTACCCTGACCCTTTCTACTACTTTGCAATCTCACATTTTACAGCCATTGACAGTTCTCCGATATCTAAAATTGCGGCCCCAACTTTCTAACTAGGTTGCGGCCAGCCAATCACAGCATTGCTGTTGGCGCATTGATTTGTGATGTACTGCAATGGATTCATGATGGATTCTCGTCTTTAGATATACAAATTAGTTTTCCCTTTAATATCTTGAAAACTGAACAAATTTACACCAAATCACAAAATTCACGCTTTGTGGACCAATATCTAGCTTTTTGCCTAATTTGATGTAATTCTGTTCACTGGTTCGGGCTGTAGTTGTGTCTAAAACTCCATGCCAAAGTTAAAAGCAAATTAAAAAAACACTTTTCCTCTGGAAAGGAGAGCCTAACTGTAACTGTAACTATATTACCTATATATGTGTACATTACCTACTGGCGGTCGCCAGTAGGTAGTTATAGTTAGGATTGGCTACCATAGGAAATCCGCAACATTCTATTGGGAATAACTCTGGCGTCGGTTGAGGAATTTGTGTGTAATTTTCCAAAATTTTGGCCAGCTCCGCTGCGCTCCTTCCCTGAAAGTTTCGGGGGGATTCGTGAAGTGGGGGCTGGGAAAAATGGGGGTCCCAAAACGTGTTTTCCCCATGTTAATTATTATAGGACGGTCTGACAAGTCTACAGCCCGAACCGCTGAACGGAATTACGCCAAACATGGTAAAATTGTAGGGACTGGTACGCAGATGTGCCTTTGCTATGTTTGGTGAAAATTGCTCCAGTGGTTTTTTTGAAAATGAACTTCAAAAACACATATATATCTATAGGCGCGCTCCGAGCGCTCACCGGTACGCGTACCGGGGAGCGCACCTGGCGCGCTACGGGAGTGCGCCAGCGGAAAGCTGATTGGCTGTCGGGTGTTTGTCAACATTCTAAACAGTCCGGAGAGTCCGCCATCTTGTGTCTCGGTAGAATCGAGACACAAGAGGTGAAAAAGAAAGGGGGACATAATTAAAAGGGGGCAGGGTAGACACCCCCTGACCTCTAGGTTTTCTGAGGGGGGCCTAGAAGGATTCTTAAGGGCAAAAAATGTTTTTTATTTTTTTTTATTTTCACGGGGTAAGCGCTGGGTGCGCTCCCAGGTACGCTCTCCGGTACGTCCTTTCATATTTTTGTCTGGGTGCATATTTTATTATTCTGCATGCATTTTCTGCTTGCACCCATGTCAAAAATTGCGCAAGAGTCTTGTAAATATGCCCCTCTTTATCTTATATTCCATCTCAATGGATACCATTACTGAAATACTTTATGCATCTCCCACACCATTTCATATGGTTTTCTATCTGCTATTCCTATCCCTCTCCATACATTCACTGCTTCCACCCATGCTAAAGGTTGCACAAGGCGCTTAAAAAAAAGGAGCATATTTACAAGTCCAATGAAACCATTACACAATTTCAATTTATCATAATAATGAACAACTAGAGTGCTAACATTCTGAATTTATGGAAAATGTGTGACACATCTGAATGCCTTGTTGATGGAACCAAAGTAAACAAGCATTGAAAATGCAATAGATCTCGACCTCGTTGTCAGACATACTGTTGGTAGAGACAGACATGGTACATTATATCTAAAATTCTACTAATCTGCCTAAAATCACACTGTAAGTGAAGCTTGATTCACCCATCATTGTAATCTTAGGCAGAGTCACACATACTGTTGGCAGAGGCAGATATGGTACATTATATCTAACATTCTGATCATGTGCCTAAGATCACACTGTGAGTGAAGCTTGATTCACCCATTACTGTGATGTTAGGCAGAGTCACATATACTGTCGGCAGGGACAGACATGGTACATTATATCTAAAATCCTATTAATCTGCCTAAGATCACACTGTGAGTGAAGCTTGATATAATGAGCAACTGGAGTGCTAACATTCAGAACTTATGGGAAATGTGTGACACATCTGAATGCCTTCTTGATGGAACTAAAGTAACAAGCATTGAAAATACAATAGATTTAGTGTGATCTTAGGCACATGTGCACCATATTACATGTAATCTACCATCTCTTTGTCTGCAAGCAGTATGTGTGTCTCTGCTGATATTATTTCAAAGTATCTACAGGCCAAAAACAGACAACCTATATATAAACAAGACATAACATTAATTAGTTAATCGTTTTTGACAGAAAGCAAAGCACATGTAATGTAAATGAGCCTTTTGTTTTATACTAGTGTTTATATTGTTTACTAATTGCAATTGATGTGTAATATGTTTGTAGTGGTCTATAATATGTTATTTTTTCTTTACTACAGATTATAATCATCTATACAAACAAACTAAAAGATGCCTTCTAAGGCAAGAAGCGAGAACATTTATAAAAGAAAATAAAGGACTAAGGAAAAAGAAAATCAACAACCAACCAAAATAAAATCTTCAGAGAAAAAGAAAAATACTCCTGGTAAGCAATCTAAACATCTTCTCAGGAAGTTACTGAAATGTCAAGAAAAAAAAAGTTTTTGTAGAAAAAACAATGAAACCCCTATAACTTCAAAGAAAACAGGATGTCCTTCTAAAAATGTTAGAACAGTACAAGGAGATGTTACTTTGCATACCAAAAGAAGAAGCAAGCAATTTTCTGAAATACGTAGACAAATGTTTTACAACAGAATAGTAAAAAATGTATTAAAAAATGTAAAGAGGTATAAAAAAAAGACTGCTTTTTACTAGAAAAAAAATAGTTAAGATCGTGGATGAAGCATTTAAAGTGAAAAA
Source organism: Lissotriton helveticus (assembly GCF_964261635.1). Lineage (NCBI taxonomy): Eukaryota > Metazoa > Chordata > Amphibia > Caudata > Salamandridae > Lissotriton > Lissotriton helveticus. Next base: position 440,544,730 of record NC_136065.1, on the reverse strand, counting down.
TAAATTGTTTTGTTTAGTAATGAATAGAATTCGTACACTTGATAAGATAATGAATGTGTTTAAAACAAAATGTAAGTGGAGGAGAGTAATTAATCAAACTAATCTCTGTGATGTTTTTTCTGGAGAATGGAAGCATAGTTCAAGTTCTGAGCCATTTTTTAATGAAGAAAGTTACTTTCAAGATAATGATTTGGTGCATGCAGTTGACACCAGTGGTCGAGCATATGAGGTGAAGGACGGTTGTCCGGTTGAAAAAGAAGAGACTGTGTCTAGAAATACAGAAGAGGTGTTACCAAATGAAGTTTTAGGGAGATGTCCTAAGGCTCCAGTGTATACATGGAATTGTAGTAGTGTTTGTAGTGTCCAACAGGAATCAATTGATTTGTTTCGCAATTTCTTACGGACATACACTAAGAAAAGTGTGAAACAAAAAATGAAAATTTTACAAGAGTTAGATCCTTGTAGACTGAGAGAAAAAACAGGTTTGCAGGGGCATTCATTGGCTTGTCTTTCAAGAAAAGTATGTCAGAGTGTTTTTCACCATTTTAGGATGTTAGCAGTGCATCATAATAAAGTGAGGAAATTAGTGAGAAGGTTGTACTATGCAAAAAGTCCAGCACTTAAACTAAAACAGTTAAACAGTGCTCTTTTGCATGGAACTGAATTAGATGTCAAAAACATTTGTAATGAAATTGAGTTTTGTTACTTTGGTGAAAAAGAGGTCAGTGCAGAAATTGATACAGTAATAGAAGGTAATGTAGAAGAGAATGAAGAGATTTTAAGTACAGAACATTTTGAAAATGAAATTATAAAGTTTAAAGTCAATTCAAGTGAAAGGCCTAATTTTTCTTGTGTTTGTTGTCGACGAACTCATTATAAGCATCAGACTAGATTAGTTGATTTATATGTAAAAAGCGAAAAGATAAATAATAATGAGTGGAAGGATTTTGCAACTTATTTGTTGGTTGAAAATTGTTTTGATTTGGGCTCTGATCAACGTATTTGTACATATTGTTATAATAAATTAAATGAAAATAAAATGCCTGCTAGAGCTGTTCATAATAATATGGAGTTGGTAGACATTCCTTCTGAACTGATGGATTTAAATACCTATGAGTCTATTCTGATTCAATATGTGCATCCTTTTCAGGCTATTGTTCGCTTGGAGCCTAAGACAGGGAAATTGCCTCCTTCAGATTTACAGAGAGGATTAAAGGGAAGAGTTGTTTATTTGTCTCTAGATTTTAAGAAAAATATTGATACAATTGGTGTTGAAAAAGTAGAAGAGGAACCTCTGGTTATTCTAGTTAATGGTGTTCCGACAAAAAGTAAGAAAATCTGGCAATAATTAGTGGATGTTAGGAAAGTCAAGAAGGCAACGTTGTATTTGGTAAAAAATCATCAGTACTATAGAAATGTGTATGTGGGAGAAGAAGAAACAACTGTAGAAGAGGACACTGATGTCTCTGCTGGGCAAATAGAAAAAGTCTCTAGAAGTGAAGAAATTTATGAACATTATGGTGTTCATCCATTGCATTCAAAAGAAGTAATGGGGAATGCTGTTGACTTGTTTCAGATGAAAAAAGCCGAAGGAAGTCCGATTAGTGTTTAGGAAGAAAGTTTGGAAGCTCGTTGTTTTCCACAGTTATTTCCAACAGGTGAAGGTGGACGATATGACGACCGACCTGTTCAAATTCCTGCATCTGAATACCGGACTTCAAGATTATATGCAGAAGATCCAAGGTTTCGTCGATGCATTCCATATTTGTTCCATCTACTGTTTGAGAGGGACTTGTCTGGACTTTCTTATGCAGTAAACCATATACTGAAAAGTGGACCACATCTACAAAATGTTTCGGCAAGGGACTTTATGGATAAAGTCAAACTGCAAGACAGTATTTTGGAATCTCAGCTAATTAATCTCATGGCATGTCAGCGTGGTACTAACGAGTATTGGTACCGTCGTCATGGGGAATTGAAATGTATGCTAAGAAACTTAGGAACTCCTACATGGTTCCTCACTCTTAGCTGTGCTGAGTATGCTTGGGAAGACTTACTTGAATTTCTATGAGAAGGCAAATAAAAACATTGAAAATATTGAATACAAGACACCTGGAGAACTGTGCTCTTTGGATCCAGTTAATGTATGCAGGTATTTCAATCATAGCTTTGAAGCTATGATGTCTTTTATTACAAACAAAACAAAAATCCTCCGCTTGGAGAGGTGTTGGATTTCTTTTGGAGAAAGGAGTATCAAGCAAGAGGTGCTCCTCATATACATATGCTGCTATGGATTAAAGATGCACCTAAATTTGGAACAGATTCAGATGAGAAAGTGATGAGTTTCATTGAGCAGTATTCTACATGTGCTGTTCCAAAAAGTACAGAAGAAAACAATTTAGGACACCAAGTTTTACGCTTTCAAACCCATCGTTGTGGGAAATACTGTAGTCGAAAATACAAATCCAAGGACAAATTCTACACGGAATGTCGTTTTGCATTTCCACGTCCAGTAACATTGAAAGGAAGAGTCAACAATTTTATGTCTTCTCTGCGACATACTGTGACAAGGAAATCACCCAAAAATACATACAATCTAAGAAGAAATGAGGAATCCAAATACATAAATGACTACAACCCAGTCATTTTGTTCATGTGGAATGCTAACATGGATATTCAATATGTGGCTGACAACTCTATTGCTGTGGCTCGATATGTGACGTCTTACATCACAAAATCAGAAAAGACGGAACTGAAGGAAATGTTGGAGGAAATTTCACATGAAAAGAGTCTAAGCAAGAAATTATACAGTTACAGTCTGAAGATGTTGTCGCATCGAGAAATTGGAGCATATGAATGTTCTGATCGGTTGTCATCAGCAAGTCTATATGCCAAATCTAGAACCATCATTTGGGTGAGTCTAGGTCCTGCTGCAACACGAAACCGAGTTTTGAAATCTGTACAAGAAATTGAGTATTCGGCGGAGAAAGAACCAAACAGTACAGATATTTTGAAGACAAACATGTTGGATACATACTATGCAAATAGAAGTACTCACCTTGAGAACGCTTGTCTCTATGAAGTTCTGCAAACCTACATTTTTAAAAAGAACGTCACAGAAGACATCAATAAAGGTGTATATGCTGTAATTGGATGTGAAGGCTGTCTAGTAAAACAAAGAAAAGGCCATTTGATTAATCATCTAAAATTGAGTTGTGATTCTCCAGACAAAAGGGAATTTTATTACTTAGCTCTTTTACAACTCTTTAAACCTTGGCGTAGAGAAGAGGAACTACTTGGAGATTTTCTTACTTATGACGATTCGTTCAATGCAACCAAGGATACGATAGAATGTCCTGTTTTTTCAAATTATCTGCAAATGTTGAACGAGGAAATACAGCAAGGAGCTACAATTGCAGCGGAGATTGCTAGAGACAGTTCTCAAGACAGTCAGAGTTCTGCTTCATTGAGTCAGGATCCACTAGGAGGACCAATTATACAAAATTAAGCTGCTACTGCCATGGATGAAGTTGAAAGAGCCATGGAACAAGCTCAGGAGGATGTAGTTGACTTAGAAGATTTGGAAAAAGAACTAAACGTTGAGCAGAGACCAAGTCACAGAACAAATTGAGCATGGTTTATCTCATGAGAAAAAAGAGTGCTCATTTACATCATTTGTACCTATCCGACTGTATGTGAGTGGAGAAGCAGGAACTGGAAAAAGTTTCCTGATTAAAGCGATTGCAACATATTTGTAGAAAACAACGGAGTCATCGCTCTCTTGTGTTGTTACTGCTCCAACTGGGTTGGCAGCACACAACATTAAAGGGATTACTTTACATCGCTTATTGATGCTGCCAGTGGAGCATGATAACAAATTACAATACCACAAGCTATCTGGAGAAGCTTGTTGTGAAGTTTCAAGTGTCCTAAAGAAAATGAAACTTCTTATCATTGATGAAGTAAGCATGGTATCAAATGTAATGCTTGCTTTTGTGCATTTAAGAATGCAAGAAATTCTTAAAACAGACTATGATGTATTATTTGGAGGCAAACACATCATTGTTTTTGGAGATCTACTGCAACTAACTCCAGTGAAAGGACAGCCAGTGTTTAAAATGCTTACGCATGAAGATACCAGGAAGTGCTTAGGAAGCATTGGAAATGTTAACATATGGTTAAATTTCAAATATGCAGAACTACTTCAAAATATGCGACAGGCAAAGGATGAAGATTATAAAAATATTCTACAAGATGTAAGAATTGGAAAACTAACTGAGCATGGCAAAGAAGCTTTACATGGACGATTAATTTCAAATTTGTTTCCAAAGGAAAATATTCTCCAAGATAATATTTTTAAGAAAATTCCTGAAAACAAATCTGTCATATGCTTGATGCCAACTCTGCAAGAATGTTCAATCTTCAACACCAAAATGTTAAAGTTGGAAAATTAATAGATTGTGAAACTGGAAGCTTTTGAAAAAATAGAACATGAAGGAGCAACTATTATTTTGTCAGAAAAGTTGAAAACAAAATTGGATTCTTTAGAGAAGACAATATCTAAAACTGCTGGTATGGAAAAGACTCTGTATGCATCTTTAAATTGTCGTATAATTTTACGACGTAATTTACATGTGGAAAGAGGTTTAGTAAATGGAGCAATGGGTCATGTTGTGGATTTTGTGAATTACCGAAATAGAGATGGAATTGAAATTATAAAAATTTAATTTGATGGTATTGAAGAAGTACAACAAATCAGTCGTTGTTCTGCTCGTTTTTTGCAGAAAACAGTTTCCTGTTTCTTTGGCATATGCAGTAACTATTCATAAATCTCAAGGTTTAAGTGTAGATACTGCTTTGGTGAATATTGGAAATTCTGTGTTCAAGGAGGGCATGGCATATGTTGCTTTATCTCGAGTCAGAACTTTATCTAGATTGTACTTGATTGATTTTGATGAGACAAAGATTAATGCAGATCTAAATTGTGTAAAAGAATATAATAGGTTAAGAAGAGAGTATGCTCCAATTTACCTCAATATCCTCTGTTTGAAAAGCGTGTGGTAGGCCAAAAAAGAAGAAATGAGAAAAATTGTAGTGAAGTTGTAGCAAAAAGAAAAAAAGTAGATGAAACAGTAATTGTAAGCAGAAACGAAATGGATTCAGTTAAAGATGTTGTTGGATTTCAGTTTGAAAATAGTTCTGGTGTCAACTGCTATGCTAATGTAGTGGTTAATGTGTTTTTTTTCTCCAAACTGTAAAAGAACAGGTTGCTGAAAATCGTGATCAAACACTTTGTTGTTTATTAAATTCTGTATTAGAGAAATGTAGCAGTGATAGAACAAAAATACAAAGTGTTTCTGAAATTCGAAAGGTTTTAGACACATGTTCTGGTCTAAATCAATTTACACAGAATATTCAGCACGATTGTCAGGAATTTCTAATGTATATGATTGTTGTTTTGCAAGATGAAGGTGTAGATGTAGAACATCTTTTTGGCCTTTCTTATAAATGGCAACATGACTGTGACAATTGCTCCTTTTCAAGTAGTACTACAGTAGACACTGAAAGATTTATATATTTGACTTTACCAGACTGCAAATCAGTGTCTTTTAATAATGTAGTTAGAGCAGCAAATCAAAACATGGTCTGTAGTCAATGTAAATCTGCAATGCTATCAACTTTATTTTTAAGAAGATATGGACAGTGTGTTATTTTAATGTTCCAACGATGTAGACCTGATGGAACTAAATTGACAACATTTATTAAAAATGTTGTGGCTTCTCAATTATCAATTTCAGGAAGAAACTTTACAACTGCAGCAATTATTTACCATGATGGTCCTTCAACAACATCAGGACATTACACATGTTATTTAAAATGTCAAAAAGGGTGGAAGCTCTGTAATGATACTCAATTGACTTTCCAACAACGTTTGCCTTCTGACTTACTAAATTCTTACCTAGTGTTTTTACAACCAAAGTTTTAGGGAAGGTAATTGGCCTATGAAGATTGCAGCAGTTAATATAACTTAGTTTGCTCTTCAAAATTACTTTCTGAATGAGAGTGATGAAGATAATAAAAACATGTAGTTCTCATAGAGATAGTATATTTGTATCATATAGTGTGTGCTGTGAGTATTATACAAATTATTTATAAAAAGTAAGGTAGAGGTGGAAGTAAAACTCTTGTTTCATAATGTAAAAGGTGTTGGAGCTTTTCTTTCAGAAAGTCGGGTAATTGAGACATTAAGAAAACAGTGGACTAATTTACATAGAAAAGGACTTTCCATATACTATTTGGCCTCGTGGAAAAGTGGATGGATCAAAATTGAGTATAGATATGGTTTTTAAAATTTTACATTATTTAAGAAATTATTCAATGGGTTTTTTAAACACAATCATTTTGATTGTGTTTTTTTTTGCCCGCTGTTATATGATGAGTACTATTGAAGTCACTGTTTTAAGTGAAATTCAATATATTCTGAGAACAGCAAAAATAAACCATTTAACATGATGTTGAAATAATTTTGTAATATCAATTATTATTAAATATATATTATTTTCCCATTCTCTTATGCTCACTCACCTATTTCCACCCTCTATCACTCCTCTTAACTCACTTCCCATATTCCACTTTCCTCACTTATTCTCATTAACCACTCCTTCACTGCCTTTTCCCTCTCTCCCATTCACTACTTTCGAGCTGTCAGTCACTCTACTTCACTCCCCTTCCCCTTGTTTTCTTTCTTTGTTTCCTCAATAATTCCCTTTCTCTCACTCACCTTATTAAACTTCTCTCACTCCTTCTCTCACTTCCTCTGTCCTCTCACATCCTCACTCCCCTTCTCTCACTCCCTGTCTCTTAGCTTCAGTCGTCGATCCTGTTATTCTCTCACTCCTCTTCCGTCATCCTTACTCCCTAAAACTCACCCACACTCCCTTACTTATCTTTCTTTGATCTCTTACTCAGTTTCTTTCTGCCAGTGTTTCCTTCACTACCTCTATGTTCTCACTCTTTCACTTCCTTTGTCTCAAGCTCATTTGCTTGTATTGTAAAATATATTATAAATATTCTAATTTTTTTTGTCTTTCACAGATATACAATTTAATGGAAATATGATATTAAATTTACATTACTTATAAGGTAAGTTTGATGTACAATATTGATTTTCTCTATACTGTTTTCCATAACCTCACTACTCTTCTTTGATACTCCCACACCTCTGTTCCCTTATTGCGCTTGCCTCACTTATTCTGAATCCCCACATTTACTCTCTTTTTTCACACTCTTCACTTACACTCACCTTCGTTCAGGCCTTCTCTTTTACTTTCTTTCCTCTCTCTTCTTTGTTTTATTTTTTTCCCTTCCTTTACTCTCCTTACTCCACTTCATTAACTCCTTCTCTTACTTCCTCTGTCCTCTTACTTCTACACTCCCCTTCCCTCAATCTCTTTCTGTTAGCCTCATTCTCTCCATCCCCTTAGTCTCTTAATTCTCTTCTGTCACGCTCACTGCCTATAACTCAGCCATACTCCCACACTCACCTTCTTTCAGACCTTCTTCTTTAGTTTGCTTCCTCTATCTTTCCTTCCTTACCTCCTTCACTCTTTTCTCTTCCCTTACTTTTTTATTCCACTGTACTAACTCCTTCTCTTACTCCTTCTGTCCTCTTACTTGTACACTCCCCTTCCCTCATTCTCTCTCTGTTAGCATCATTCTCTCTGTCCTCTTAGTCTCTCACTCCTTTTCTATCATGCTCACTCCCTATAACTCAGCCAAACTCCTACACTCACCTTCTTTCAGACCTTTTTCTTTACTTTCCTTCCTCTCTTTTCCCATCCTTCACTCCTTCACTCTTTTCCCTTCCCTCCTTCACTCTTTTCCCTTCCCTTACTCCCCTTACTGCACTTCAGTAACTGCTTCTGTCAATCCCTCTGTCCTCTTATTATTATTATTAAACTACACTTGTATAGCGCTATCTACCCGGAGGCCTCGTAGCGCTTGTGACTGAGAACTTACTTTGCGCGGGCTTAGGGCAGATCAGCAGGATTCAACATACAAGTGAGTTTTCAGGGCTTTCCTGAAGGAGAGATGATTAATAGTTCCCCGGAGGGATAAAGGGAGGGTGTTCCAGAGCCTGGCCGCAGTGTATGAAAAGGAGCGGCCTCCCCAACGGGATTTCCTAACTCTGATGGAAGTAGCCAGCTGGAGGGCACAGGAACGGAGGGAGCGGGGCGGGACATAGGGAGTAACCAAGGACTGTAAGATTGCAGGGCCAGTATGATGAAAGGCCTTGTGTAAAATACACATAGCCTTGAATTGTACTCTAGCCGCAATAGGGAGCCAGTGAAGCTCTCTCAGGGCATTCCTTGCTGACTGCCAGCGAGGAAGATTGTAGAGAAGACGGGCCGCACTGTTTTGGGTGACTTGGAGCTTCTGGATGACAAAGGAAGGGGATCATATAAAGAGGACGTTCCCGTAGTCCAGGCGAGATAGTATAAGGGCCTGGACCAGGATCCTCCTAGCCTGGAAGGGAAGCAGGGGGAGCACCTTCCGCAACATCCTCATCAACCCAAAACAGGTAGCCGCGATCTTTGTGGCTTGGACCGAAAAGTTCAAGGCTGTGTCAAACCAAATCCCCAGGCTTTTTATTTGGGGCTTGGGAACGGGGGGCGGGCCCAAACATGGTGGCCAAATGGATGCAAAGACAGAGGGAGAGGAGTTACCCAATAAAATGACATCTGTCTTCTCCCCGTTGAGTTTTAAACAGGAAGATTGCATCCATCTGGCAACAGCCTCCAGACAGGGCCCTAAGGTGTGGGACGATCCCTCCGCATGGTCTAAGGAGACTACCAGTTGGGTATCGTCCGCGTAGGTGACAATACGCACTCCGAAGGGCTGGACTAACCTGTCTAGGGGTTCCATGTAAACATTAAACAGAGTGGGGCTCAGGGAGGAGCCCTGAGGAACCCCACACCTGAGTGGATGTTTAGGGGATACTGCCTCACCCTCAAAGACCTGGAAGAACCGGTCAGCCAGGAAGGATGTCAACCATTCCAGGGCCGCGCCCGACACGCCCATGTCCGCCAGTCGTTGTAACAACGTGACATGGTTGACCGTGTCGAACGCGGCGCTAAGGTCCAATAAGATAATGGCGACTTTTCCACCCCGGTCCAGCACTGCTCTTGCTTCTTCCGTTACCGCTAGGAGAGCGGTTTCAGTCCCATGTAAAGGACGAAACCCTGTCTGAGAGGCACGCAGAAGACTATTTGACTCCAAATAGTTCGTCAAGATGTTATTTACGTGCCTCTCAAGCAGTTTGCTCAACCAAGGGAGCAAGGAAATAGGACGGTAGTTCGCCAAGTTGTTCTGGTCAAGATTGGGCTTCTTCAGCAAGGCCCTCACCATCGCGCACTTCCATAAAGGAGGAACGGATTTAGCGGAGATGGAAATGTTGAGAACGTCCAATATGACCGGGCGAATCAAGTCTATAGCCTGAATGAGAATCTGGGGAGGTGCTGGATCGTTAGGAGAACCGGAGGTAATTTTGGAGATAAGTTTATCTAAGACTGGGACATCCAGGAGTGGAATTATGTCAAGGCTACAAGAGACCGAGGCACTAACTTACTCATTCCTCTTTTCTTACTCTCTCTGTGTTACCCCCATTCTCTCCATCCACTTGGTCTCTCACTCCTCTTCTATCACGCTCACTCCCTATTAGTCAGCCATACTGTCACACTCATCTTCTTTCAGACCTTCTCCTTTACTTTCCTTCCTCTGTCTTCCCATCCTTCGCCCTTTCACTATTTTCCCTTCCTTTACTCTCCTTACTCCACTTCACTAATTCCTTGTCTTACTCCCTCTGTCTTCTTACTTCTACACTCCCCTTACCTCATTCTCTCTCTGTTAGCCTCATTCTCTCCATCTCTTTAGTCTCTCACTCCTCTTCTGTCACGCTCACTCCCTATAACTCAGCCATACTCCCACACTCACCTTTTTTTAAACCTTCTCCTTTACTTCTCTTCCTCTCTCTTCTCATCCTTTGCTGCTTCATTCTTTTGCCTTCCCTTACTCTTCTTACTCCACTTCACTAACTCCTTCTCTCAAACCCTCTGTCCTCTAATTTACTCACTCCACTTTTCTCACTCTTTCTCTGTTACCCACAAATAATTTCCAGCGATGCATCCTTTCGCATGGGGCAAGTCCCATGTGAAAGGGCCTGCGTCAGTCTTACGCCTGCTGTGAGGCAGACGCAAGATTTTGACGCAACGGCGTCCTAAAAGTGACGCAGTGAAATCTCATAGATTTCACTGCGTCACTTCTATGACCTTTCCTTGCGTCAATACGCCCCCTTTGCATACATTATACGTGGCGCAGGTATAATGTGGCACAGGGGTTTACAAAGTGACGCATCTACCTACATGCGTCACTTTGTAAATATGACTCAACAAGGTGCAATTTTTACACCACTGGTGCGTCACAACAAGTGACGCACCAGCGGCGTAAAAGTGACGCATGGCCTCATAAATGAGGCCCTCAAGCGCACCACAGGGCAAAACAGGGTAAAAAATTGTAGTAAAAAAATAATTTCTAGCAGTGCATTCTTTCACATGGGGCAAGCCCCATGTAAAAGGGCCTGCGTCAGTCTTACGCCTGCTGTGAGGCAGGCGCAAGATTTTGACGCAACGGTGTCCTAAAAGTGACGCAGTGAAATCTCATAGATTTCACTGCGTCACTTCTACGACCCTTCCTTGCGTCAATACGCCCCCTTTGCATACATTATACCTGGTACAGTTATAATGTGGCACACGGGTTTACAAAGTGACGCATCTACCTACATGCGTCACTTTGTAAATATGACTCAACAAGGTGCAATTTTTACACCACTGGTGCGTCACAACAAGTGACGCACCAGCGGCATTAAAGTGACGCATGGCCTCATAAATGAGGCCCTCAAGCGCACCACAGGACAAAACAGTGTAAAAAATTATAGTAAAAAAATAATTTCCAGCAATGCATCCTTTCACATGGGGCAAGCCCCATGTGAAAGGGCCTGCGTCAGTCTTACGCCTGCTGTGAGGCAGGCACAAGATTTTGACACAACGGCGTCCTAAAAGTGACGCAGTGACATCCCATAGATTTCACTGCATCACTTGTGCAACCCTTCTTTGCGTCAATATGCCCCCTTTGCATACATTATACCTGGCGCAGGTATAATGTGGCACGGGGTTTACAAAGTGACTCATCTACCTAGATGCGTCACTTTGTAAATATGACTCAACAAAGTGCAATTTTTACACCACTGCTGCGTCACAAAAAGTGACGCACCGGCGGCGTAAAAGTGACGCATGGCCTCATACATGAGCCCCTGAAAAAACAGGGTAAAAAATTGTAGTAAAAGAATAATTTCCAGCAATTCATCCTTTCACATGGGGCAAGCCTTACCTTACCTTATGTAATGTGAGAGATGTTAACATTGTGAGAGTCTACCTTATAAACACACAGCTATGTCAAAGATTGTGCACGCAGCTTGTAAATATGCACCCAGACAAGAATATGAAATGCTGTGAGAGATGTTATCATTGTGAGAGTCTACCTTATAAACACACAGCTATGTCAAAGATTGTGCACGAAGCTTGTAAATATGCCTCTCTTTTTTTGTATATTCTATCTCAATTTATTCCATTTAAAAAAAGCTTTAAACATCTCTCACAGCATTTCATATTTTTTAAGAATACAGCTCTTTGATGAGAATTGGAGGTAGTTCTTCTTTTTTCTTTTTTTTCAACAAAAACAAAAATAGGGAATGGGAAACTGCTCAACAGGATCAAAAAATATTATCCAAATTAGGGCTGGGGACGGCAGCGGTGGTTCTCTAATGCTCGAACAATGATCATACTACTTTGTTCCCCGTAACAAATTAGGGCATCACAATGTTTGCATTTGATGGAGGCCTCATTAAAAACAGGCTGAATATTTGGGATCAGCTGCTCTGGTCGCCCCCTCACCGATGCAGTTGCTCTTCCAGTTGAAGTAGAGGCACCATCTCTTGGAGCCTCTCGTGCCAGAGCCCTGACACTCTCCCGGGCATAGTTCTGGGGGTGCCTCCTCTGGACGTGCTGAATCATAGTAGAATTACCAAAACTGTACTTCCTTTTGGGGTCTCCTCTGGAAAGTACAGTATGGCAGATCTTGCACTCCACCTTTGGAGCATTACATTTCACTGTCTTCTGAAAGTACACAAAATGGCGGTGATAGTGTACATTAGAGAGAGAAAGTGAGAGAAAGAAGGCATGAGATGAAGAAGAGATGTGAAATGCACATTGGAGAAAATATAGTGGGAGAAGGGAAGTAACTGTGAGTAAACTTACTATGTAACACAGAAATGTTGCACTCTATACTATAAGTCTCACTTTATACCACAATCGTTTCGCTACTATCTCATAAATTACAAATAGAATAATAAAAAATGTCTCAAACAATTTATAATTTCTAAATATAAATGTATTCTTCAGAATTTTCATAATTTAGAAGAACTTCTAACATTAACTGATCAGGAATCTCCTCATCAGAAGTCTCCATACATGAGTCCTGGAACTCAATATAGTCCAAACATTCGATTAATTCAGCATCCAAAGTCTCATCATTAAAATCCCCCATTCCATCTTCTCTCAAAAAAAAGTCTTCTTCGTGGATAGTGTTATCAACAGGATCATTCAAGCCCTCAATAAAACTTGCCTCAACAAAAGTCGCAGAAATTTCTAAATTAATATCAACGGTTTCCTCATTCAGATCCATATTCTTTTCAAATTTCAAGCTGTAAATTGCAAAAAAAAAATCACTTTAATTTATCGTTTTTAGTAATAGATAATATAAAACTAGCTTTATCAAGTATTAAATTCCCCTTACAAATTAACAACTCGCCTTTTTGAAAGCAGTTGAAGAGTTAGTACTGTGTAAATTTCACACCAGAAATAGAACACCAAAAATTCCTCATAAATGTACCTCAAAGAGTACTATCACAAAATGGCTGTGTTTACCTCTCATTTTTCATGTATATTCATGTAGAAAACCAATGAAACTTCATCACACACAAATTCAAAACCAAAGAAACATTTTAATTGGTTCTAAATTTCAAAAGCTAATTGGCTCTTGGGTGTCTGTAAACATTCTAAATGGTCTGCATAGTCCGCCATCTTGTGACTCTGAAGAACAGAGACACAAGAGGTGAAAAATAAAAGTGGAAAACGTTGATAGGGGGCAGGGTAGAGACACCCTGCCCCCCTTATGTTTATCAGTTGGCCTAGGAGGACTCCGAAGGGCAAAAAAAGTTTTAGTTTTTTTTTGAAAATTTCACGGAGTAAGCTCAGGGTGCGCACACATGGGCGCTTACCGGTACGCGTACCCTGAGCGCACCACGGGGAAAAACTGTGTAAAAAATTAGAGTGAAAAAAATAATTTCCAGCAATGCATCCTTTCACATGGGGCAAGCCCCATGTGAAAAGGCCTGCGTCAGTCTTACGCCTGCTGTGAGGCAGGCACAAGATTTTGACGCAACGGTGTCCTAAAATTGACGCAGTGAAATCTCATAGATTTCACTGCGTCACTTCTACGACCCTTCCTTGCGTCAATATGTCCCCTTTGCATACATTACACCTGGCGCAGGTATAATGTGGCTCAGGGGTTTACAAAGTGACGCATCTACCTAGATGCGTGCGTCACTTTGTAAATATGACTCAACAAGGTGCAATTTTTACACCACTGGTGCGTCACAACAAGTGACGCACCGGCGGCGTAAAAGTGACGCATGGCCTCATAAATGAGGCCTTCAGTTTTCTACTCATGTGTCATATTTAATGTATGACGCATTATGTCGCAAGGAGTTACAGATACTTCAGTATTTCTGACGTATCTGTAAGCACAAAAGTGATGCATTGCTGGAGTGTGTCACAAAAGTGACGCAACTCCAGCAATGCATCCTTTCACATGGGGCCAGCCCCATGTGAAAGGGCCTGCGCCAGTCTTACGCCTGCTGTGAGGCAGGTGCAAGAATTTGACGCAACGGTGTCCTAAAAGTGACGCAGTGAAATCTCATAGATTTCACTGCGTCACTTCTACGACCCTTTCTTGCGTCAATACGCCCCCTTTGCATACATTACACCTGGCGCAGGTATAATGTGGCGCAGGGGTTTACAAAGTGACGCATCTACCTAGATGCGTCACTTTGTAAATATGACTCAACAAGGTGCAGTTTTTTACAGCACTGGTGCGTCACAAAAATTGACGCACCGGCGGCGTAAAAGTGACGCATGGCCTCATAAATGAGGCCTTCAGTCTTCTACTCTTACTTTTTCTTTCACTTTCTCTGTTTCTTCACTGCCTTACTTACCTTGTCTCACACTCACTTGTTTTTATCCAGTCTGTATCTCCACTCTTTCCTAAACATCACTGCTCTTTTCTTACCCTTCCACACCCCCATGTTCCTTTACTACATTTTCTTCACTTATCCACATTCCCCATGTTCACTCTCCTTCTCCTCACTCTACTTCCCCACACTCACCTTCCCCACACTCACCTTCTTTCAGTCCCCCTACTTCACTTCCCTTCCCCTCTCGTCCCTTTCTTTGCTTTCGCACTCATTTTCCTCTCCTCTCTCACTGCACTCCACTTCAGTTACTCTTTTTCATTTTTTTAAGAATACAGCGCTTTGATGAGAATTGGAGGTAGTTCTGAAAAGAACTTTTTTTTTCTTCTTTTTTCCTTTTTTTTAACAAAAACAAAAACAGGGAATGGGAAACTGCTCAACAGGAGCAAAAAAAAAATTATCAAAATTAGGGCTGGGGATGGCAGCGGTGGTTCTCTAATGCTCGAACCATGAGCATAACACTTTGTACCCCATAACAAAGTAGCTGATCACATTGTCTGCATTTAATTACGGCTTCATTAAAAGCAGGCTGAATATTAGGGATCAGCTCTTCTGGTCGCCCCCTCACCGATGCAGTTGCTCCTCCAGTTGAAGTAGAGGCACCATCTCTTGGAGCCTCTCATGCCAGAGCCCTGACACTCTCCAAGGCATAGTTCTGGGGATGCCTTCTCTGCACGTGGCAAATCATGGTAGAATTACCAAAACTGTACTTCCTTATGGGGTCTCCTCTGGAAAGTACAGTATGGCAGATCTTACACTCCACCTTTGGAGCATTTACTTTCTTACGTCCCTCAGGTATATCAAAAAAATTCCAGATAAAATGCTCCTTAACTCTAGGCTGAGGAACCTCTTCATCTATAAACCCATCTGTGTCATCACTGCTGCTGGATGCTCTGGCAGCCATGATAATCCAACAAAGATTAAGCAGCAAAAAGACAGGTCTTGCAGTCACAAAAGTGAAAGAATAAGTGAAGGAAATGGGTGGGGATTGTAAAAAAAACTGTTGGCAACCAATAAAAAGTGTTATTTTAAGGTCACATGACTTGACACGCTTACGCTGCGCGCACCGGAGCGCTTCCGGGGGCGCTTACGCGGCGCGAACGTAGGCGCTTCCGGGGGCGCTTACGCGGCGCACCTGAGTGACGTTTTGGTAGCTTTACGGAAATGCAAAATCATTTTTATTTTGTAAATCAAAAATACTGCTTTTATAAGTATGGTACTGAATGTCTTGCATTAATATTTACTTTTCATACATATTTTTTTTTACGAACGCAGAAATAGCGCTCTCGCTGCGCTCTCAGGTGAGCTTACCGGTGCGCGCACGCTGAGCGCACCAGGAAAAAATTATTAAAAAAATATATACATTGAACAAATATATATATATTTTTAAAAAAATATAATTAATACTTATAAAAAACAGCTAATAAAAAATAAATAAATCGTAGGTTACAAAGTCAATATACAAAGGAATTTGCTTTTGAAAAAACAATGAAATTCACTGAAAAAAACATAGGTTTCACAATCGTTATAGTTAGGAATTAGCTTTTAAAAAACCTGTGAAATTCACTAAAAAAAACATAGGTTTCACAATCGTTATAGTTAGGAATTAGCATTTAAAAAACTTGAAATTCACTGAAAAAACCATAGGTTTCACACTCGTTATAGTTAGGAATTAGCATTTAAAAAACCTTTCAAATTCACTGAAAAAACCATAGGTTTCACACCAGCTATAGTTAGCTGAATCATTTTACTCATACAAAACCATTGAAATTCCCACGTTATAGTTAGTTGGACTTACTATAACTCGCGCGCCCGCAATCCACTGCTGATGATGTCACATATTACATCATTCATGACATGGTCAGTGACATCACTGATGACATCTCAAATGACATCACTGATGACATCTCAAATGACATCACTGATGACATCACGGATTACATCATCCATGTGATAATACAATACACCTCCTCACACTCTAATCTAACTTATGATACACCTAGTGTTAAATACAAACTACCATTCCTGAAACCATTGACAGAGTAAAACCACTTACCACATACGCACTCACTGATTTCTAGGTCTACACACACATCCACTCATTCACCCATACAATCTTTCATACATACAGTCACTCATCAATACAACACTATCATATGCACTCTTACACGGGGGCGTGGCTTAGCACGCAATGGTGGAAGACGTGCTCGGGTAGAGCTCCTGCTTGAGCTCCCCTACCCTGGGCCATTTCTCCGACAACATTTGCCCTGCCTGGCCTGAAACCTCTGGCGGGTCTGCCCGTGACCCTTGGCAACATCTGGGCCGAGTTTGGCGAAACTCGGCGGCGGAGCTCCGCACCGCGACCGACGGCGACGTTGTGGCCGGCCTGCCTGCGGCGCGGCCGGATACTACACTACGCGAGGCCGCGGCTTCTCCGGGCCTACTGGGCCCCGCCCTGCGACCCACCTGAGGCGACCGACCGCCACTGAGGGCGGACGAGGACAGATGCGGTGACCCCCACGCGGAGGCGCAACTGACGGCCCCCACGCTCCGGGCCCTGGTGACTGCAGGTGAGGAGGCGGGTGAGCCAGAGACGGCCGGAGTCAGACGCGGGTCGGGCCGGCCGGCCCTGCGGAGGTGCGGACGAGGGGGAGCGAGCACCTGCCTGCTGCTGCCGAGGCCTGGGCTACAGCGAGGGAGCAACACGAAGGCGCTAGTGGATGAGTGGGGCCTCCCTTCGGCCCTCCCGCTGCTGCGTGTCACCCAGAGCTGGTGGGCCCACACGGCGACACAGTGAGTAACCTCCCCCCCATTATCAAGGGGATTGACGGCGGAGGGCTGCGGAGCCACTGTCGGGACACACCCGCCCACGGCCGATGCCTGGCCCCCTGCGCGCCTGCCCCGGTGAGGCCCAGCTGCTGTTTGGCGCTGTCTGCTGGATGCGGCCTTCCCTCTCCTGCTCCTTCTGTCGCTGCATTCTGCCCCACGCTGATGCCACGGGCTGGGGACCTGGGGAATAGCAGGCCCTTCCAGAAACGCAACGGATGCTTGGGCAAGGGAATCCCCCTCTCCCCCCCATCATAGCTGGGACCACGAGTGGAGGGCCACATAGCGACACCAACGGGACACGGTTACCCACGGAGGCTGACTGAGCCCCCACGCGCCCACAGCACCAATATTCCAGAGAACACCCTGGCACCGCTGCTTGCTCTGGTGGAACACGACTGGCGCTCACAGAGGGCGAAGGTCCCCCCACTCTCTAAGTCTGGACTAGCGCTTCGCCCTCCTGCAAACGGAACTCAGCTACACTGCAGACCCCTGGGCGCCTGGCTGACATACGCGCCACGGAACCACGGTTTGGAGGCTGGGGGAGTGGGTGCACCCACGAGGCTTCCGCACCACACCGAAGCAGGAGGCGTTGGGGGTTTAACATGACGACGTCGCTAGCCTGCGCAGCCTGACACACCTTGGACGTCTCCTGCGAACTTGCCCCCCCCCCAGACCACACGACCGTGAGCAAGAATCGCCCCTGCTGCTGCCCACACATGCAGCCAACCCCATGTCTGGTGGGGTGAAAACGCGCACCGGAACAGGTGGCATGTCAGTGAAGGGGAGGGTGGCGAAAACGCCTTCCAAAATGGACGCCGACCACGTGGCGTCGAAACTGGACTCTGTCTTGGCGGCCATGGAAAGGATGGAGGAATCTCTTCAACAGACACGCACCTCTCTAGAAACCAGGATAGACGGTGTGGCAATTGATCTAACTCATCTCAGAGCCGACCCCAAGAAATTGCAGGAACGCACCACGGCGCTGGAAGGAGCGGTGGCGACCATGGAACCGACGGTGTCGCAATCGGACAAACATATACAGGACCTCCTTAACAGGGTGGAATTTCTAGAGGATCGCGCGGAGGATGCAGAAGGGAGGGCAAGAAGGAACAACATCCGCTTGGTGGGCATTCCGGAGAAATGGGAAGGGATGGACCCCACGCAGCGAGTGGAGGACTGGCTCCGTGAACTACTACCGGAGGGAGTGCTGTCGCCCCATTTTGTGGTGGAACGTGCCCACCGAATACCCACGAAACCCCTAGCCACTGGCTCGAACCCCAGACCAATAATCCTCCGAGTCCTCAACTACCGAGACCGCGACACGATCTTGCGGGAAGCCAGGAAATTAGGTGAGATCAGGATCGACAACACCACCGTGATGTTCTTTCCGGACTACACTGTACAGGTCCAAAGGCAAAGACACTCCTTCCTGGAAGTAAAAAGGCGATTGCGGCAGGCTGGACTTAAATACTCGCTTCTCTTCCCGGCCAAACTACGGGTGGTAGCGAAAGACAAAACGCACTTTTTCACGGACTCTAATGAGGTTGAGGCCTGGCTGGATGGGAACATGCCGGATGTGCCCAGACGAGCGCAGGGAACTGCTACTGCGGAACGCACGCGTGGGGCGCGGAGACGCCGCAGACGGAGAGCTCCTACACCTCCCAGGACAAGGGAACCACCAGCTCACTCCCCGACTGCGAGCGAGATGCTGCAGGAACAACGAGACGCCCTCCGCAGGGTGGTGGAAATCAGCAGCTCCCCGACCCCGTCCCCTGCCCCAGACACAACTCCGACGCCTCTCCCAAGCGACGACGAGGCGATATATGGCCTACAAGACTCCCAACACACCGAAGACCTTCCGGACGTCACACCGCAAACAGCAGACTTGTTTGGTTAAGGGACCCATGCCGAATCTAACTTCCTCGCGCTGGGAACGATGGACCTGTGCGAAAGCTATGCAGGCCTCCACAGTGGGGGGAGCATCAAGCAACTCTACTATGCTGAATCCTGTTCGCCTGGAGACGCTGAACTCCGACCAGGTATTGTGCTTGTTCTGTACACACATGGCCCAGTCGCTCACTGTTGAGTACTGATCACCTGATAGACAACTACACACGAGCTGACCAGAGACAGCCGAACTGTTTGAGGAGAGACCTCGTCCCCCCCCTGAGAGCCCTGCTCTTCCAGCTCGATACCTGACGAGCCGCTGTAGCTCTGCGGAAAGATGAGACCTGGGCAACTGCCAGACGGTAATGGCCTCCTGACCCTGCCCGGGAGGGATGCTGCATCCACTATGGTTAATACTGTTTATTGTACTGTTACAGCTTAAGCCACAGAGCACCCCTTAGAACTGTATAGTTTACGAGCTCATACGAGCATTTGGACGGCAACATGTTTAGTAGCCGACCTTTTGGCATTCTAGGTTATGTAGCCATGTTGAGGCCACAAGTTATCATCCCTTCCCCTACCCGTTTCCTTCCTCGGAGATCACCACACACAACACTGACACTTTGGGGCGCATTTGTATTGGGAGGGTGGCTCTGGACCGAGCGAGGAGCACTTCTTGGGGGTGTGGGGGTGGGAGGGGCGGGGGGCCTCACAGTCAGCAACACAATGGCTGAGATAAGGCTTTGCACTTGGAACATCAGGGGAATGCACACACCGGCTCGGCGCTACCAGATATACTCATACCTGAAGCGACATAAGATAGGCATAGCACTGCTACAGGAGACACACTTGAACGAGACAGAAGTCCGGGCACTGCGCCGCAAATGGCGCGGACAGCTTTACGCCACGTCCTATTCCTCATACGCCCGAGGCGCACTGATATGGGTCCGCCCTGGGATCCCCTGGACAGCTACAGACACCACGATAGATCGGGAGGGTAGATTCGTTGCGATACAGGGCAGACTTGATGGGCACCAGATGGCACTGGTGTCACTGTACGCTCCAAACACTGATCAAAGTGGCTTCCTAGCGCGCCTCTCTGCGATACTGGCACCCTGGCTTGGGATCCCCTGGCTCCTGGGTGGGGATTACAATTGCACACTAGACACTGCGCTAGATCGCTCCTCCCCGCCCCCGGTTGGCACTCCGACACGCGGGGCCACGAAGGCACTGCTGGAATGGGCCGAGCAGTGGGACCTCCATGATGTTTGGAGGTCACACAATCCTGGGACGCGAATCTACTCCTACTATTCGGGCGCCCACGACTTACACGTCCGCCTGGACCGATTCATGTCCACTACTGACCTCTTACCCCTTGTGACTGACACGCTATACATGGGCCGCACGCACTCTGACCACAATCCACACTTTCTGACCATGGCCTGGGACCGACCACACCCTCCTGTCCCCACCTGGAGACTACAACCGGCATTGCTGCTGGATGCGGAATTTCGCGACTCCCTTCTCACATGCACTGCACAATATTTCGAGGATAACACGGGCACGGCGTCCTCCCCACAAGTAGAGTGGGACGCCTTCAAGGTAGTGATCCGGGGCCACTGCCTGAGGACGCAGGGCCACATAAGACACCAGCTAGAGAGCGAGCTCACCAGATTAGAAACTACTCTGCTTGAGAGGGAGGGGGAGGCCGCTGAGGGTGGCACTGACTTGCTCCAGGAGGCTCACACAGTCCATGCGGGCCTCATGGAGCGACTCCGGGACATTAACTACGCAGCGCATTCGGCAAGGACACATTACATGAGTGACTGACCTGGCAAGTTACTGGCCTGGCTGATATCGCAAGAGACGCGCTCAACCCCAGTGGCAGCGATACGGGTGGAGGGGAGAGGCCTACTATACTCGCAGCGCCAGATCCACGACGCATTCACCACACATTACACCGCGCTATACCGCTCACGGCTACCTCACCCGTGCCCCGACATTGCTGGCTACCTTGCCCCCCTGCCAATGCCGCAACTGACTGCTGCGCAGCAGGACGAGCTGGGAGCCCAGCTCGACTCTGACGAGGTTCGCGACGCAATATTTAACTTGTCTAATAGCAAATCCCCGGGCCCGGACGGGCTCCCAGCCGAATTTTACAAAGCAGGCTCGGCCATACTCATCCCGGAACTCCTGAAGATGTACGCTGCGGCCTTAGAGGACGCTGCCTTGCCCCCGACGCTGAATGAGGCGACCCTGATCTCCATTCCTAAACCGGACAAAGACTGCACGCAAGTGGGCTCCTACCGCCCGCTGGCGCTGCTCAATACCGACTACAAAATACTGGCCTCCACTCTGGCTCGGAGACTGGCCCCCTATGTGCCCCGGCTGGTACACCAAGATCAAAATGGCTTTGTCCCAACGCGCCACACCTCCCACAATATCCGCCGCCTCTTCCGAGTGCAGGAGTATGCCACCCTGCGGTGGCCTAGAGCGGGGTGCTTGATATTGGACCTGGAAAAGGCTTTTGACTCGGTGGAGTGGCCGTACCTGGGAGCGGTATTGGAAAAATTCCAACTAGGAGGTGGTTACGAAGCTATGGTGGAGTTGCTTTATGGCAGACCGACAGTTCGGGTACGCACGGGTGCGCTGCTCTCGGACACACTCCGAGTCTGCAGGGGCACTAGACAGGGCTGCCCCCTGTCGCCTCTACTGTTCTCCCTAGCCATGGAGCCCCTGGCCACGATACTTAGGGCACGGGGAGCCGACTGGGGCATCCCACTGGCGGACGGTCTCCACGCAGTGTCGCTATATGCGGATGACTTACTGTTGTACGTCAGAGATATCACCAACATCCCGGACTCGCTGGCCGACGTCTTCCGCACTTTCGAGGGGATGTCGGGACTGCGAGTCAACTGGTCCAAATCGGGGGCTTACTCCTTCCACCCGGATACGCCTGAATGCGACGTGCGACTGGGCGGCGGCAGGCTGCAGTGGTATCCCACCACGTTCCGATATCTGGGGATACGAATCTATCGGACTCCACTGAACGTCCTGGAAGGGAACCTCCTAAGAGCGATTGCCTCGATCCGGGCGCAGATCGCGTTCTGGAACACCCTACCTCTTAATGTCCCAAGTCGGATAGCACTTATCAAAATGATAGTACTGCCTAGACTCCTGTACTATTTCGCTAATGTACCGACATACGTGCCGAACAAAATTTTCCGAGACCTGGAGACCCTACTGAGAAGCCTTATCTGGAATAAGGGCCGACCCAGGGTGGCGTTGACTAAACTCTACATGCCAACGGAGCAGGGAGGCCTGGCGGTTCCCAACATGGAACTGTACTACCTCTCGGCGCAAATGCAGTGGGTGTCGGAGTGGCTAGGCGGCAGACACCTTGAGGATACTGCCTCGGACGCAGCTGCCTGGACGCAAACGCAAATAAATACCCTGTTCCACCCGCTAGCCCGAACCCCCCGCTCCCCCCAGATACACTTAGAGGTGGCACGCAAATGTTTCCTACGCTGTTTGAAGCTTACCCGGGCCGTGACGCCATACGCCCCGACCATGCCCATTCTAGGCACTCCGAGCCCTACAGGAGCGCTGACTGTGACTTGTCTGACCAGTTGGTCACAGGCCGGGGTGGATACCCTGGGTGACCTGTATGCTGAGGGAGCACTGCTCACCTTTGAGGACCTAACTGCTGCCACGGAGCTCCCAGCTGGCCAGTTCCTGCTACATGCGTCCCTTTTGCACACACTCACTACCCACTGGGGAGATGTGATGGAGGAACCACCGATGCATTGATTTATGCAGTACCTCCATGTTATGGGAACTGGCTCACACATCATTCACTGGCTGGCGCAGGCTCTACAGGCACACTCGAAGCCATCTGCGCCGCGGTTGCGCGATGGGTGGGCAACGGACAGAGGGCGGGCCTGGACCGACAAGGAATGGGCAATGATATTAGCCGGACCGACATATATCCCACGCAGCCCCCGCTTTAAGATCATACAATTCTACATCCTACACCGCGCATACCTAACGCCTGACAAGATAAATAGGTACTTCGCCACCACGGACGCTGCCTGCCCGCGCTGCTCTCTGACTGGGGCTGACCTCTTGCATATGTTGTGGCATTGCCCTGAGGTGGGCGCATACTGGGGTGAGGTCGTGATGCTCCTCACACGCAGCGCTGATGAGCAACTACCACACACGTGGGAGGCATGCATTTTGGGACTGTATAAACGCACGAAGCTCAACAAAGTGCGGACCCGCTTCTGGGACATGGGGCTTATAACAGCTAAACGCCTGATCACCAAGCATTGGAAGGCGGCGACCTCCCCCCATGTTCGACATTGGTGCGCTTCCTTCACTAACTGGGCACGAGCAGAGGGCACGGTTCTTCTCCGGGAAGAAATAGCGGGACTCCGCAAATTCCCCATCGCCCAGCTCTGGAACGACCTCCTAAAGGCGTTCCACCACGCCTGCCAGGAACGGGGTGTTACATGAGCCAAACGACAACATAACCATGGTGATGCTGGCTGATACTGGGGGAGGATGCAGGCCTGCCCCCCCCCGTTCCCCCCTCGCACACTCGACGCGCGGCCCTGGGAGGAGATGCTACCGCCTCCTCACCACGCATTGGACACCTTTGAGACACTGACAGCGTGCTGCTGCCCTGGCCCTGGCACGCCTGCGACAACGACAGACATCATCGCTGAGGGAGGCACTGACCCCCCCCCCCGTCCGCCTGTTCACCGGCAGGAGACGGATCATCACATAGCTGGCCTGCGCCGCCGCCCCGCACATTGCCGACTTACGCCCTGACCCTGCACTACAGACGTCGCACACATGCCCTTGAGGAAGATAAGAGCCTTGCACCCCTCCCCCCCGCCATGCTTCCCCCCCCTTCTCGACTGTCCCCATACTTTACATGTGGCCTCGCTGGGCCCCTCCCTGCAATAGACGCCTTGCATTGAAACCGGCAGTGATCTCCCCCCCCCCCCCCCTCCCCTGCCTTTTACTCTTTCCCCAACCCCCGGTTCTCCCTGCCGATATACGGGCGTAGGGAACAGTTTGTTTACTGGTCCAGTTCCCGGACTAGACTCCATTTCCAAGTTTTCTTTTCTTTTTTAATGAAGATACAGGAGATACTATGTTACTACCATGAGACAATCCCTTGGGGCCACATGCCACCTGTGAGGTGCAGGGACGTGACACCATTCACATACCACAGGAGGTACATACAGACACCTGCTCACAAACGCGTGGTACGTGGATAAGACACACTGCTTATTGGTTGCTGTCATGTCCCTAGCGCCCTCTCAATGATATGCCTGGGAGCGCACGTAGGCACTCTACTACTGAGTACTCTGACCCCAACCCAACTTGGCTGCAGACTAACCCAGCTGACTCCAACTGCGCACTCCTATGCCTCAGTGAGCTATACTAAAGCACACATCGCCAATACAAGAGCAGCAATACTGACTCGGCATCGTAAACGCGCACATAATTGACCCCCCTCCCCCTTTCTGACTACCCACAGCTGATTAGTACACGACCTATGGGACTTTGGGGAGACACATACGGGAGGCAAATGCTGGATGATCATTGCGATATGAATATTGAGGAAAAAATGTAAAAACATGAGATCTACCATTAAAGTCGCTAGTCAACAAATGATCATACCAATTAACACATGAAACTCGCCGCCGGACCCCCGGGTTGTCGGCTAAATGGCTGTGTCATCCTGCTCAGTATCTGACTAACTAATGTCTGCTCATGCAGTCTTTATCGAGATGTGGATTGTGAATTGTATGATAACCGCATATTGTATAATAAAGATCTTCTTAAAAAAAAAAAAAAAAAAAAAAAAAATCATATGCACTCATACACCTATACAGACACTCACACACTGCCACTCATCCATGGAGTTACTCACACACCTAGTCAGTCATGCAAAGAATTAATCACACTCCCATTTCCTCATCTATACAGTTATACAGACAACACCTCAATTATACAAACATATACTAACACATACTTACTCTCTTATACAATTACTGATACAAGTACACATTGATCCATACAGCCACTCGCACAATCACTCGCTCTTATGTATAGTCATTTATGTATGCCAACTCTCACATGCACTCTGTTTTACATATGTACTTTCTTGGACATGTAGCACTGAGATATCCATTCACTCACCAACACAGCCATGCACACAGTCAACCACCCATACAGCTGTTTTCTCATGCACTCTTGAACCCATACACCTAGTAAATCAACTGCTCGCACAGAGTCACACACCTCCCAGCCACCCACCCACACACACACTCAGTCTCCCATACAAATACTTGGGCAACCAATCAATAACCCATATAGCCACTCATATAGCTACTGATCAACACATGCAGCAGCTTACACAACAATAGACATACTGATGCACACATTCAGACAGATTAGTCACTAACCAATGCATTCAGTAAGACACATTTAATCACTCACTCATACAGTCAGTCACGCACCAACTAAATCCTTCATCAAGACACTTATACACCCACTCATTCTTAAATATGTAAAACATATTTAAACCTTACAGAAACACACAGTCACTGGATGATCTCATCAGTGATGTCATTTGAGATGTCATCAGTGATGTCATCAGTGATGTCACTGACCATGTCATGAATGATGTAATATGTGACATCATCAGCAGTGGATTGCGGGCGCGCGAGTTATAGTGAGTCCAACTAACTATAACATGGGAATTTCAATGGTTTTGTATGAGTAAAATGTTCAGCTAACTATAACTGGTGTGAACCCTATGGTTTTTTCAGTGAATATATATATATATATATATATATATATATATATATATATATATATATATATATATATATATATATATATATATATATATATACACACACACCTTTACCACAAATCTAGACCAAGTGGGCAGAGTCATCCATGCAGTTGAAATGCATATATATATATATATATTACCTACTGGCGGTCACCAGTAGGTAGTTATAGTTAGGATTGGCTACCATAGGAAATCCGCAACATTCTATTGGTAATAACTCTGGCGCCGGTGGAAGAATTTGCGTGTAATTTTCCAAAATTTGGGCCAGCTCTGCTCCGCTCCTTCCCTGGAAGTTTCGGGGGGATTCGTGAAGTGGGGGCTGAGAAAAAAGGGGGGTCCCAAAACCTGTTTTCCCCATGTTAATTTCCATAGGACGGTCTGACAAGTCTACAGCCTGAACCGCTGAATGGAATTACGCCAAACTTGGCAAAAATGTAGGGACTGGTACGCAGGTGTGCCTTCTACTATATTTGGTGAAAATTGCTCCAGTGGTTTTTTTTTAAAATTAACTTCAAAAACACATATATATCTTTAGGCGCGCTCCGAGCGCTCACCGGTACGCGTACCGGGGAGCGCACCCGGCGCGCTACGGGAGTGCGCGAGCGGAAAGCTGATTGGCTGTCGGGTGTCTGTCAACATTCTACACAGTCCGGAGAGTCCGCCATCTTGTGTCTCGGTAGAATCGAGACTCAAGAGGTGAAAAAGAAAGGGGGAAATAATTAAAAGGGGGCAGAGTAGACACCCCTTGACCCCCTAGGTCTTCTGAGGGGGCCCAGAAGGACCCTGAAGGGCAAAACTAATTTTTTTATTTTTTTTATTTTCGCGGGGTAAGCGATGGGTGCGTTCCCGGGTACGCTCTCCGGTACGCGCACCATGAGTGCACCTCGGGGAAAAACAGTGTAAAAAAATAGAGTAAATAAATAATGTAGAGTGTTTAGAGGTAAGTTAGCTCTGAAAAGAGCTGTTGTGTTATGTGGGTGTTTTTTGTACCTACAAGTAGCTACCAATGCAGAGTCTTATATTCAAGAGGAAAACTCTATTCCCCTCATCTGTAAAATGCACACCATCTCTCCTACACATGCCATGCATGTTGTAACGCAAGTTGTTGTGGTAAATGGAACCCATACCATAGTCTCTGAGGAAAGCAGAAACAGATGTATTTACATGTTTCCTTGCTTTTTCAATCTGTGGACAAAATTGGTTGGACCAGTTCCATTTTTGCCTTTGGCATATATTAGAAAATACCAAGGCAGTTTTTGGAAAAAGTGACATCAATTGCCCAAAGATGTCCTTTAAAAGCATTTCCAGACCTGCCCCACTCAAAGTGCCTAGGTCATTTCCGCCACAGTGCACAAATATAAGGTCAGGGTGTGGTAAATGCATAAAGGATTTTACCAATGGTATCAATTGGTGACTCCTCAATCCTCTCTGTCCAATCCATACAATGTCCACATTTGGTAAATCAAGATTGTAAATACCTCTGTTGCTTGCAAATGTTTTACTCCAGAAGACTTAGCTATGAACCACAAACCAGACTTTTTGCATGTTGAAGGTAGATGTGCTTCTAGTCAGATGAGTTGTGTAAATGAAATGGTAGTTTGATTATGAAAAAAAAGTGTTTGGGAATCAGTGCAGTTGAATAACCAGAAATGATTGGAGCTTTCTTAAAAATCTCCACTGAAAATTAGGGTGCATGCTTTTTTTTTGGTAAGAAGTCATTTCAATGGTTGCGAAAAAGTCATATAAACAAACATTGCATTTCATTAGCTAGTAGATTGAGAGGTCAAACACCCTTGATGGATTTTTTTGCAACTTAGTATGATGAACTTGTGAACTGTGTGCTGGTTTAAGAGGGAGTTACCATGGTTACTTGGTGAATGAGCACTGGGGGGAGGGGTGAATGTTATGTGAGTTTCAAAGTCTTAAAATGTACAACCAATTAAAATGTGCAGTTTGGTTTTGAATTTGTGTGGGAACAATTTTCATTGGTTAGGTACAAGAATATGGCTCTGAAATGAGAAAGAATCTATGCCATTATTCTCTGGCTCAAGTGAAGGAAGCATTGTTCAGAGATTCTGCTTAAGAATATCTGTTGACTGTGACTGACACTGTTTTATATCTTCAAAAGCATTTTTAAAGGTGAGTAATGATTCTTTTAGAAAAGATAGACAGCATAAATATTTTTGACAAGTATCACAGTGAGTGTGTGAATTAAGGAATTATATTTTTACCTTTTTCCATAATGTTAGCTGTAAAGTAAAGTCCACATTTGTAAAGCGCACAATCACCCGTAAGGGTCTCTAGGCGCGGGGGGCCGTCGGGAAGATTAAGCGAGCTATTGCCCAGAGTCACATGGTGCTGGGCTAATCTGCCGCCGGAGCCGGGGATTGAACCGTGATCCCCAGATTCCAGCGTCAGTCGCCCTGGCCGCGGCGCCACACCTCTCCCCTGTGTGTTTATAAGGTAGACTTCTTTTTTAAAAAAATGTATGCTTGGATTCAATGCTGGTTTAGAAATTGTGTAATGGTTTCATTGGACTTATAAATATGCTCCTTTTTTTGAAGTCCCTTGTGCAATCTTTAACATGGGTGGAAGCAGTGAATGTGTGGAGAGGGATAGGATTAGCAGATAGAAAACCATATGACATGGTGTGGGAGATGCATAAGGTATTTCAGTAATGGTATCAATTGAGATGGAATATAAGATAAAGAGGGGCATATTTACAAGACTGGTGCGCAATTTTTGACATGGGTGTAAGCAGAAAATGCATACAGAGTTATAAAATTGACACCCAGACAAGAATATGAAATGCCGGGAGAGATGTTTAAAGGGTTTTTTTAATGGCATAAATTGGGATAGAATATACAAAAAAAGAGAGGCATTAATGTGAAACATTGCGCACGCGGCTTGTAAATATGCCAAGGAAACCAATACAGTATCTCTGGACCAGCATTAATGTCAAACATTGCGCACACGGCTTGTAAATATGCCAAGGAAACCAATACAGTATCTTTGGACCAGCATTAATGGTTTCATTGGCATATTTACAAGCCGCGTGCCCAATGTTTGACATTAATGCTGGTCCAGAGATACTGTATTGGTTTCATTGGCATATTTACAAGCCGCGTGTGCAATGTTTGACACTAATGCTGATCCAGAGATATTTTATTGGTTTCCTTGGCATATTTACAAGCCGCGTGCGCAATGTTTGACATTAATGCTGGTCCAGAGATACTGAATTGGTTTCCTTGGCATATTTACAAGCCGTGTGCGCAATGTTTGACCTTAATGGTGGTCCAGAGATACTTTATTGGTTTCCTTGGTATATTTACAAGCCGCGTGCGCAATGTTTGACATTAATGCTGGTCCAGAGATACTGTATTGGTTTCCTTGGCATATTTACAAGCCGCGTGCGCAATGTTTGACATTAATGCTGGTCCAGAGATACTGTATTGGTTTCCTTGGCATATTTACAAGCCGTGTGTGCTATGTTTGACATTAATGCTGGTCCAGAGATACTATATTTGTTTCCTTGGCATATTTACAAGCTGCGTGCGCAATGTTTGACATTAATGCTGGTCCAGAGATACTGTAATGGTTTCATTGGCATATTTACAAGCTGCGTGCGCAATGTTTGACATTAATGCTGGTCCAGAGATACTGTATTGGTTTCCTTGGCATATTTACAAGCCGTGTGCGCAATGTTTGACATTAATGGTGGTCCAGAGATACTGTAATGGTTTCATTGGCATATTTACGAGCCGCGTGCGCAATGTTTGACATTAATGGTGGTCCAGAGATACTGTATTGGTTTCCTTGGCATATTACAAGCCGCGTGTGCAATGTTTGACATTAATGCTGGTCCAGAGATACTGTATTGGTTTCCTTGGCATATTTACAAGCCGCGTGCGCAATGTTTGACATTAATGCTGGTCCAGAGATACTCTATTGGATTCATTGGCATATTTACAAGCCGCGTGCACAATGTTTGACATTAATGCTGGTCCAGAGATACTGTATTGGTTTCTTGGCATATTTACAAGCCGTGTGCGCAATGTTTCACATTAATGCTGGTCCAGAGATACTGTAATGGTTTCCTTTTCATATTTACAAGCCGCGTGCGCAATGTTTGACATTAATGCTGGTCCAGAGATACTGCATTGGTTTCATTGGCATATTTACAAGCCGCGTCACACATACTGTTGGCAGAGACAGACATGGTACATTATATGTAAAATTCTGATCATGTGCCTAAGATCACACTGTGACTGAAGCTTGATTGACCCATCACTCTGATCTTAGGCAGAGTCACACATACTGTTGGCAGAGACAGACATGGTACATTAGATCTAAAATCCTATTAATCTGCCTAAGATCACACTGTGATTAATGCTTGATTCATCCATCATTGTAATCTTAGGCAGAGTCACACATACTGTTGGCAGACACAGACATGGTACATTATATGTAACATTCTGATCATGTGCCTAAGATCACACTGTGACTGAAGCTTGATTCACCCATCACTGTGATCTTAGGCAGAGTCACACATACTGTTGGCAGATACAGACATGGTACATTATATCTAACATTCTGATCATGTGCCTAAGATCACACTGTGACTGAAGCTTGATTCACCCATCACTGTGATCTTACGTAGAGTCACACATACTGTTGGTAGAGACACACATGGTACATTATATCTAACATTCTGATCATGTGCCTAAGATCAAACTGTGACTGAAGTTTGATTCACCTATCACTGTGATCTTAGGCAGAGTTACACATACTGTCAGCAGAGACAGACATGGTAAATTATATCTAACATTGCGCAAGCGGCTTGTAAATATACCAATGAAACCTTTACACTATCCCTGGACCAGCATTAATGTCAAACATTCAAAATTTATGGCAAATGTGTGACACATCTGAATGCCTTCTTGATGGAACCAAAGTAAACAAGCATTGAAAATGCAATAGTTCTCGCCCTCGGTGTCACACATACTGTTGCCAGTGACAGACATGGTACATTATATCTAAAATCCTATTAATCTGCCTAAGATCACACTGTGAGTGAAGCTTGATATAATGAGCAACTAGAGTGCTAACATTCTGAATTTACGGCAAATGTGTGACACATCTGAATGCTTTCTTGATGGAACCAAAGTAAACAAGCATTGAAAATGCAATAGATTTGGTGTGATCTTAAGCACATGTCCACGATATTACATGTAATCTACCATCTCTGTCTCTGCAAGCTGTATGTGTGTCTCTGCACAAATTATTTCACTGTATCTACAGGCCAAAAACAGGCCACCTATATATAAACAAGATATAACATTAATTAGAAAATCGTTTTTGACACAAAGCAAATCACATGAAATGTAAATGAGCCTTTTGTTGTATACTAGTGTTTATATTGTTTACTTATTGTAATTGATATGTAATATGTTTGTAGTGGTCTATAATATGTTATTTTTTGTTTACCACTGATTATAATCATCTATACAAACAAACAAAAAGATGCCTTCTAAAGCAAGAAGTGAAAAAAATTATAAAAGAAAATTAAGGTCTAAGGAAAAAGAAAATCAAGAACCAACCAAAATAAAATTTTCTGAGAAAAAGAAAAATGCTCCTGGTAAGCAAACGAAAAATGTTCTCAGGAACTTATTGAAATGTCAAGAAAAAAAAAGTATTTTTAGAAAGAACAATGAAACACCTATAATTTCGAAGAGGACAGGATGTCCTTCTAAAAATGTTAGACCTGTACAAGGAGATAATATTTTGCATACCAAAAGAAGAAGCAGACAATTTGCAGAAATTCGTAGACGAATGTTTTACAACAGAATTATATCAAATTTATTAAAAAATGTAAAGAGGTATAAAAAAGACCGCTTTTTTCAAGGAAAAAAAATAGTTAAGATTGTGGATGAAGCATTTAAAGTGAAAAATAAATTGTTTATTTTAGTAATGAATAGATTTCGTACACTTGATAAGGTAATCAATGTGTTTAAAACAAAATGTAAGTGGAGGAGAGTAATTAATCAAACTAATTTCTGTGATGTTTTTTCTGGAGAATGGAAGTTCTGAGCCATTTTTTAATGAAGAAAGTTACTTTCAGGATAATGATTTGGTGCATGCAGTTGACACCAGTGGTCGAGCATATGAGGTGAAGGACGGTTGTCCGGTTGAAAAAGAAGAGATTGTGCCTAGAAATACAGAAGAGGTGTTACCTGATGAAGTTTTAGGGAGATGTCCTAAGGCTCCAGTGTTTACATGGAATTGTAGTAGTATTTGTAGTATCCGACAGGAATCAATTGATTTGTTTTGCACTTTCTTACGGACATATACTAAGAAAAGTAAGAAACAAAAAATGAAAATTTTACAAGAGTTAGATCCTTGTAGAGTGAGAGAAAAAACAGGTTTGCAAGGGCATTCACTGGCTTGTCTTTCAAGAAAAGTATGTCAGAGTGTTTTTCACCATTTTAGGATGTTAGCAGTGCATCATAATAAAGTGAGGAAATTAGTGAGAAGGTTGTACTATGCAAAAAGTCCAGCACTTAAATTAAAACAGTTAAACAGTGCTCTTTTGCATGGAACTGAATTAGATGTCAAAAACATTTGTGATGAAATTGAGTTTTGTTACTTTGGTGAAAAAGAAGTCAGTGCAGAAATTGATACAGTAATAGAAGGTAATGTAGAAGAGAATGTAGAGATTTTAAGTACAGAAAAATTTGAAAATGAAATTACAAAGTTTAAGGTCAATTCAAGTGAGAGGCCTAATTTTTCTTGTGTTTATTGTCGACGAACTCATTATAAGCATCAAACTAGATTAGTTGATTTATATGTAAAAAGCGAAAAGATAAATAATAATGAGTGGAAGGATTTTGCAACTTATTTGTTGGTTGAAAATTGTTTTGATTTGGGCTCTGATCAACGTATTTGTACATATTGCTATAATAGATTAAATGAAAACAGAATGCCTGCTAGAGCTGTTCATAATAATATGGAGTTGGTAGACATTCCTTCTGAATTGATGGATTTAAATACCTATGAGTCTATTCTGATTCAATGTGTGCATCCTTTTCAGGCTATTGTTCGCATGGAGCCTAAGACAGGGAAATTGCCTCCTTCAGATTTACAGAGAGGATTAAAGGGAAGAGTTGTTTATTTGTCTCTAGATTTTAAGAAAAATATTGATACAATTGGTGTTGAAAAAGTAGAAGACATCATTTGTACCTGTCCGACTATATGTGAGTGGAGAAGCAGGAACTGGGAAAAGTTTCCTGATTAAAGCAATTGCAACATATTTGCAGAAAACAACGGAGTCATCGCTCTCTTGTGTTGTTACTGCTCCAACTGGGTTGGCAGCGCACAACATTAAAGGGATTACTTTACATCGCTTATTGATGCTGCCAGTGGAGCATGATAACAAATTACAATACCACAAGCTATCTGGAGAAGCTGGTTGTGAAGTTTCAAGAGTCCTAAAGAAAATGAAACTTCTTATCATTGATGAAGTAAGCATGGTATCAAATGTAATGCTTGCTTTTGTGCATTTAAGAATGCAAGAAATTCTTAAAACAGACTATGATGTGTTATTTGGAGGCAAACACATCATTATTTTGGGAGATCTACTGCAACTAATTCCAGTGAAAGGACAGCCGGTGTTTAAAATGCTTACACATGAAGATACCAGGAAGTGCTTAGGAAGCATTGGAAATGTGAATATCTGGTTATATTTTAAATATGCAGAACTGCTCCAAAATATGCGACAGGCAAAGGATGAAGATTATAAAAATATTCTACAAGATGTAAGAATTGGAAAACTAACTGAGCATGGCAAAGAAGCTTTACATGGACGATTAATTTCAAATTTGTTTCCGAATGAAAATATTCTCCCAGAGAATATTTTTAAGAAAATTCCTGAAAACAAATCTGTCATATGCTTGATGCCAACTCTGCAAGAATGTTCAATCTTCAACAACAAAATGTTAAAGTTGGAAAATCAAGAGATTGTGAACCTGGAAGCTATTGATAAAATAGAACATGAAGGAGCAACTATTGTTTTGTCTGAAAAGTTGAAATCAAAATTGGATTCTTTAGAGAAGACAATATCTAAAACTGCTGGTATGGAAAAGACTCTGTATGCATCTTTAAATTGTCGTATAATTTTACCGCGTAATTTACATGTGGAAAGAGGTTTAGTAAATGGAGCAATGGGTCATGTTGTGGATTTTGTGAATTATCGAAATAGAGATGGAATTGAATTTATAAAAATGAAATTTGATGGTTTTGAAGAAATACAACAAATCAGTTGTTGTTCTGCCCGATTTTTGCTTGTGAAAGATTTATATGTCCACAGAAAACAGTTTCCTGTTTCTTTGGCATATGCAGTGACTATTCATAAATCTCAAGGTTTAAGTGTGGATACTGCTTTGGTGAATATTGGAAGTTCTGTGTTCAAGGAGGGTATGGCATATGTTGCTTTATCTCGAGTCAGAACTTTATCAGGATTGTACTTGATTGATTTTGATGAGACAAAGATTAATGCAGATCTAAATTGTGTAAAAGAATATAATAGGTTAAGAAGAGAGTATGCTCTAAATTTACCTCAATATCCTCTGTTTGAAAAGCGTGTGGTATGCCAAAAAAGAAGAAATGAGAAAAATTGTAGTGAAGTTGTAGCAAAAAGAAAGAAGGTAGATGAACGAGTAATTGTAAGCAAAAATAAAATGGATTCAGTTAAAGATGTTGTTGGATTTCAGTTTGAAAATAGTTCTGGTGTCACTGCTATGCTAATGTAGTGGTTAATGTTGTTTTTTTTCTCCAAACTGTAAAAGAACAGGTTGCTGAAAATCGTGATTAAACACTTTGTTGTTTATTAAATTCTGTATTAGAGAAATGTAGCATCGATAGAACAAAAATACAAAGTGTTTCTGAAATTCGAAAGGTTTTAGACATATGTTCTGGTCTAAATCAATTTACACAGAATATTCAACAAGATTGTCAGGAATTTCTAATGTATATGCTTGTTGTTTTGCAAGATGAAGGTGTAGATGTAGAAAATCTTTTTGGCCTTTCTTATAAATGGCAACATGACTGCGACAATTGCTCCTTTTCAAGTAGTACTACAGTAGACACTGAAAGATTTATATATTTGACTTTACCAGACTGCAAATCAGTGTCTTTTAATAATCTAGTTAGAGAAGCAAATCAAAACATGGTCTGTATTCAATGTAAATCTGAAATGCTATCAACTTTATTTTTAGGAAGATATAGACAGTATGTTATTTTAATGTTCCAACGATGTAGACCTGATGGAACTAAATTGACAACATTAATAAAAAAAATGGTGGCTTCTCAATTATCAATTTCAGGAAGAACCTTTACAACTGCAGCCATTATTTACCATGATGGTCCTTCAACAACATCAGGACATTACACATGTTATTTAAAAATGTGAAAAAGGCTGGAAGCTATGTAATGATATTCAATTGACTTTCAAACAACGTTTGCCTTCTGACTTACTAAATTCTTACCTAGTGTTCTTACAACCGAAATTTTAGGGAAGGTAGTTGGCCTATAAAGATTGCAGCAGTTAATATAACTTAGTTTGCTCTTCAAAATTACTTTCTGAATGAGAGTGATGAAGATAATAAAAACATGTAGTTCTCATAGAGATAGAATATGTATATCATGTAGTGTGTGCTGTGAGTATTATAGAAATTATTTATAAAAATTAAGCTAGAGGTGGAAATTAAACTCTTGTTTCATAATGTAAAAGATGTTGGAGCTTTTCTTTCAGAAAGTCGGGTAAATGAGAAATTACGAATACTCGGGACTATTTTCCAAAGAAAAGGACTTTCCATATACTATTTGGCCTTGTGGAAAAGTGGATGGATCAAAAGTGAGTTTAGATATGTTTTTTCAAAATTTTACATTATTTAAGAAAAGTTTTTATGGGTTTTTTAAACACAATCATTTTGATTGTGATTTTTTTTGCCCGCTGTTATATGATGAGTACTATTGAAGTCACTGTTTTAAGTGAAATTCAATATATTCGTAGAACAGCAAAAATAAACCATATAACATGTTGTTGAAATTATTTTGTATTTGCTATTAATAAATAATTATTATTTTGCCATTCTCTTATGCTCACTTACCTATTTCCACCCTCTAATACTCCTCTTTACTCACCCTCACAGGCCTTTTTTCAGTCTCCCTCACCTCCCTTCCCTTATTCCACTTTGCTCACTTATTCTCATTAACCACTACTTCACTGCCCTTTCCCTCTCTCCCATTCACTACTTTCCAGCTGTCAGTCACTCTACTTCACTCCCCTTCCCCTTGTTGTCTTTCTTTGTTTCCTCAATAATTCCCCTTCTCTCACTCACCTTATTACACTTCACTCACTCCTTCTCTCACTTCGTCTGTCCTCTCAAATCCTCTATTCCTTTCCCTCACTCCCTATGTCTTAGTTTTAGTCTCTCAATCCTCTTACTCTCTCACTCCTCTTCTGTCATCTTTACTCCCTAAAACTCACCCACACTCCCTTACTTATCTTTCTTTGCTCTGTTACTCAGTTTCTTTCTGCCAGTGTTTCCTTTTACTACCTCTATGTTCTCAATCTTTCACTTCCTTTGTCTCAAGCTCATTTGCTTTTATCCTCTTTTTATTTTCCTTTTTTATCAACCTCACTCTCCTGTACTCACCCTCCCTCATCCTTGTTCCCTTACTTCAGTTCGTACAGTTATCCTCAATCATCATCTTTAACTACCCTTCTTCTTTCTTTCATCACGTACTCACCTTTTCCCAGTCCCTTTGCTTCACTTTTCTTCCCTTTCTTCCCTTCCTTTGTTCTCTCAGTCATTCTCCTTCTCTGTCTCATCTTACTGCCCTTTACTCACTGTTTGTCTTACTCCCTCCATTCTCTCATATTATCTTTTATGACTTTTAATGTCGTACTTTGTCTCTTGTATTGTAAAATATGTATTATAATTATTCTAACTTTTTTTTCTCTTTCACAGATATAAATTTTAATGGAAATATGAAATTTAGTTTACATTAGATATAAGGTAAGTTTGATGTACAAAATTTATTTTCTCTATACTCTTTTCCTTAACCTCACTACTCTTCTTTCATGCTCCCACACCTCTGTTCCCTCATTGCACTTGCCTCACTTATTCTCAATCCCCACGTTTACTCCCCTTTTGCACACTCTTCTCTTACACTCACCTTCTTTCAGACCTTCTCCTTTACTATCTTTCCTCTCTCTTCTCTTACTTCATTGTTTTACTCTTTTCCCTTCCTTTACTCTCCTTACGCCACTTCACTTACTCCTTCTCTTTCTTTCTCTGTCCTCTTACTTCTACACTCCCCTTCCCTCAATCTCTTTCTGTTAGCCTTATTCTCTCCATCCCCTTAGTCTCTCACTCCTCTTCTGTCACGCTCACTGCCTATAACTCAGCCATATTCCCACACTCACTTTCTTTCAGTCCTTCTCCTTTAGTTTGCTTCCTCTCTATTTCCTTCCTTTCCTCTTTCACTCTTTTCCCTTCCCTTACTGTCTTTACTCCATTTCACTAATTCCTTATCTTACTCCCTCTGTCCTCTTACTTCTACACTCCCCTTCCCTCATTCTCTCTCTGTTAGCCTCATTCTCTCTGACCCTTTAGTCTGTTACTCCTCTTCTATCACACTCACTCCCTATAACACAGCCACACTCCCTCACTTATGTTTCTTTCCTCTCTCACTCAGGGCCTCATTTATGAGAAATGACGCGGTGCATCACTTCTCAGTGCGCTCTCCTTGCGACATTCCTGGTGCGTCATATTTAATGTATAACGCATTATGTCGCAAGGAGTTACAGTACGTCAGTATTTCTGACGTATCTGTAAGCGCAAAAGTGATGCATTGCTGGAGTGTGTCACAAAAGTGACGCAACTCCAGCAATGCATCCTTTCACATGGGGCCAGCCCCATGTGAAAGGGCCTGCGTCAGTCTTACGCCTGCTGTGAGGCATTCGCAAGATTTTGACGCAACAGCGTCTTAAAAGTGATGCAGTGAAATCTCATAGATTTCACTGCGTCACTTCTACGACCCTTCCTTGCGTCAATAGGCCCCCTTTGCATACATTACACCTGGCGCAGGTATAATGTGGCGCAGGGGTTTACAAAGTGACGCATCTACCTAGATGTGTCACTTTGTAAATATGACTCAACAAGGTGCATTTTTTACAACGTTGGTGTGTCATAAAAAGTGACGCACCGGCAGCGTAAAAGTGGCGCATGGCCTCATAAATGAGGCCTTCAGTCTTCTACTCTCACTTTTTCTTTCCCTTTCTCTGTCTCTTCACTCCTTTACTCACCATGTCTCACACTCACTTGTCTTTATCCAGTCTATATCTCCACTCTCGCAAGGAGTTACAGATACGTCAGTATTTCTGACGTATTTGTAAGTGCAAAAGTGATGCACTTGTCTTTATCCAGTCTGTATATCCACTCTTTGCTAAACATCACTGCTCTTTTTTTACTTTTCCACACCCCGTTCCTTTACTACATTTTCTTCACTTATCCTCATTCCCCATGTTCACTCTCCTTCTCCTCACTCTCCTTCCCCACACTCACCTTCTTTCAGTCCCCCTACTTCACTTCCCTTCCCTTGTCGTCCCTTTCTTTGCTTTCTCACTCATTTTCCTCTCCTCTCTCACTGCACTCCACTTCAGTTACTCTTTTTCATTTTAAACAAAAACGAAAACAGGGAATGGCAAACTGCTCAACAGGAGCAAAAAAAAAATCTAAATTAGGGCTGGGGACGGCAGCGGTGGTTCTCTAATGCTCGAACAATGATCAAAATACTTTGTTCCCCGTAACAAAGTAGAGCATCACAATGTTTGCATTTGATTGATGCCTCATTAAAAACAGGCTGAATATTTGAGATCAGCTCTTGTGGTCGCACCCTCACCGATGCAGTTGCTCCTCCAGTTAATGTAGAAGCACCATCCCCTGGAGCCTCTCGTGCCAGAGCCCTGACACTCTCCCGGGCATAATTCTGCGGGTGCCTCCTCTGGACATGCTGGATCATGGTCGAATTTCCAAATGAATATTTTGGGTAGGGTCACCCCGTGACAAGACAGTGTGACAAATTTGAGACTCCGCCTTTGAAGCATTTACTTTTTTTTGGTCTGCAGGTATGGAAAAAAAATTCCATATAAAATGCTCCTTAACTCTAGGCTGAGGAGCCTCTTCATCTATAAATCCATCTGAGTCCTCACTGCTGCTGGATGCTCTAGCAGCCATGATAATCCAAAAAAGATTAAGCAGGAAAAAGACAGGTCTTGCAGTCACAAAAGTGAAAGAAGAAGTGAAGAAAATGGGTGGGGATTTCATTCTGTTAGCAACCAATGAAAGTGTTATTTTTAGGTCACATGACTTGACACGCTTACGCTGCGCGCACCGGAACGCTCCCGGGGGCGCTTACGTGGCGTGAATGTAGGCGCTTCCGGGGGCGCTTATGCGGCGCGCCTGAGTGACGTTTTGGTAGCTTTACGGAAATGCAAAATCATTTTCATTTCGTAAATCAAAAATACTGCTTTTATAAGTATGGTACTGAATGTCTTGCATTATTATTTACTTTTCATACATATTTTTTTTTACGAATGCAAAAATAGCGCTCTCACTGCGCTCTCGGGAGAGCTTACCAGTGTGCGCACCCTGAGCGCTCCAAGACAAAATGATACGGGTAAGCTTACCGGTGCGCACACCCTGAGCGCACCAGTAAAAAATGATTAAAAAAAAATATACATTGAACAAATATATATATTTTTTAAATATATATAATTAATAGTTATAACAAACAGCTAATAAAAAAAATCATAGGTTACAAAGTCGATATACAAAGGAATTAGCTTTTAAAAAACAATGAAATTCACTGAAAAAACCATAGGTTTCACAATCGTTATAGTTAGGAATTAGCATTTAAAAAACCTTTGAAATTCACTTAAAAAACCATAGGTTTCACACTCGTTATAGTTAGGAATTAGCATTTAAAAAACCTTTTAAATTCACTGAAAAAACCATAGGTTTCACACCAATTATAGTTAGCTGAACATTTTACTCATACAAAACCATTGAAATTCCCACGTTATAGTTAGTTGGACTCACTATAACTCGCGCGCCCGCAATCCACTGCTGATGATGTCACATATTACATCATTCATGACATGGTCATGGTCACCCCCACGCTCCTCACTCCCTCTGCTTCTGAGCCTCACCTGCTGCCAGTGCCTGCTCGCCGACGCCGTTCCCGACGCCCCAGCCGCCGCAGGGCCAAGCTCCGCACAGATTTCCCGCCGCTGCCTGCCTGCGGCCCCGCCCCCCGCGAGCCGATTGGCTCCCACGCTCCCGCCTCCCAGCGAACCCTCCCTCCCGGCTCCCTTCTTAAGGGGACCTTGCTTCCTTCTCGGGAGCGACCACTGAGCCTTCGGCCTGGTCGCCCCCACGCTCCTCACTCCCCCTGCTTCTGAGCCTCACCTGCTGCCAGTGCCTGCTCCCCGACGCCGTTCCCAGCGCCCCAGCCGCCGCAGGGCCGCCCGCCAAGCTCCGCACAGATTTCCTGCCGCTGCCTGCCTGCGGCCCCGCCCCCCCCCCGCGAGCCGATTGGCTCCCACGCTCCCGCCGCCCAGCGAACCCTCCCTCCCGGCTCCCTTCTTAAGGGGACCTTGCTTCCTTCTCGGGAGCGACCACTGCGCCTTCGGCCTGGTCGCCCCCACGCTCCTCACTCCCCCTGCTTCTGAGCCTCACCTGCTGCCAGTGCCTGCTCGCCGACGCCGTTCCCGGCGCCCCAGCCGCCGCAGGGCCGCCGCAGGGCCGCCCGCCAAGCTCCGCACAGATTTCCCACCGCTGCCTGCCTGCGGCCCCGCCCCCCGCGAGCCGATTGGCTCCCACGTTCCCGCCTCCCAGCGAACCCTCCCTCCCGGCTCCCTTCTTAAGGGGACCTTGCTTCCTTCTCGGGAGCGACCACTGCGCCTTCGGCCTGGTCGCCCCCACGCTCCTCACTACCCCTGCTTCTGATCCACAGGAACACCATCCGCATCACGACCAACACCGACGACAACCTCAAACCTGCCGAGCACCTGCACTTCCAGATCCACATCAACCCCAAGACCACCCTCAGAGGCACCCTCATCTACAGACCCCCGGGACCACGCACACAATTCAGCGAGGACATCGCCGACTTAGTCAGCCCGCACGCCCTCTCCTCCGCTGACTACACCCTCTTCGGGGACCTCAACTTCCACCTGGAGAACAACAACGACCGCAACACCACCACCCTGCTGGACAACCTCGCCAACCTCGGACTCAAGCAACTGGTGACCACCCCCACCCACTACGCCGGACACACACTCGACCCGGTCTTCTCATCCAACAAGGACATAGCCACGCCACCGGACTCCACTGGACGGACCACAGCTGCGTCCACTACAGCTTCAGAAGGACCACGGTCCACCATCACCAGCAACAGGCTGCACGCAGAAGCTGGAACAAGATCACTGCCGACCAGCTCGCTACTTCCCTGAGCAAGAACCCTCCCACCAGCACAATGAACCCCAGCCAAGCGGCCACCAACCTCACGAAGTGGATCAGCGACTGCGCAGACGACCTCGCCCCTCTGAAGACCCCGCCGAGCAGACCCGGCAGCAAGAAAGCCCCATGGTTTAACGACGAACTCAAGAGCTCCAAGAAGAATTGCAGAGCACTCGAGAAAACCTGGCGCAGAGACCCTACACCGGACAACATGACTGCCCTCAAGCTCGCCACCCGAAAACACCACCAACTTATCCACGCCACCAAGAAAACTGCATTCAGGAAACGACTGGACAACAACGCACACAATAGCAAGGAGCTCTTCAACATCGTTAAAGAACTCTCCAACCCCAACGCCGGAAACAACGACATCACCCCTTCGCAAGACCTCTGCAACTCCCTCGCCTCCTACTTCCACAACAAGATCGCGGACATACACAACAGCTTCTGCACTCAACCGACGCACGCCACGATCGAACCACCGCCCCCCACCACCACCACGCCTGGACCCCGGTCAGCACCGAAGAGACCGTCCGCACGATGAACTCCATCCACTCCGGATCTCCGACCGATCCCTGCCCTCACCACGTCTTCAACAAGGCCGACGCTGTCATCGCACCCCACCTACGGGACATCATCAACACCTCCTTCGACACCGCCACCTTCCCGGAGAGCTGGAAGCACGCCAAACTCAGTGCTCTACTGAAGAAGCCATCAGCCGACCCCACCGACCTCAAGAATTACCGCCCCATCTCGCTGCTCCCGTTTCCTGCAAAAGTCATCGAGAAGACCGTCAACAAGCAGCTTGCCGCCTTCCTCGAGACGAACGGATCCCTCGACCCCTCGCAGTCTGGCTTCCGGGCCAACCACAGCACCGAGACCGTCCTGATCGCAGTGACCGATGACATCCGAGCCCTGCTCGACAACGGAGAAACAGCGGCCCTCATCCTCCTAGACCTCTCCGCGGCCTTCGACACTGTCTGCCACCACACCCTAGTGCAGCGCCTCAGCAACATCGGAATCCAGGAGAAGGAATTGGAGTGGATCATCTCCTTCCTCGCCGGAAGGACACAGAGAGTCCGCCTCCCCCCGTTCAGATCAGAAGCCACCAAAGTCTCTGCGGCGTCCCTCAAGGCTCCTCGCTCAGCCCAACCCTCTTCAACGTCTACATGAGCCCCCTTGCAGCCATCGCACGCCAGCACAACCTCAACATCATCTCCTACGCCGACGACACCCAGCTGATCCTCTCCCTCACCAACAACCCCACCACCGCCAGAGCCAACCTTCACGAAGGGATGAAAGAGGTAGCCGAATGGATGAAGAACAGCCGCCTGAAACTGAACTCGGACAAGACGGAAGTCCTCATCCTGGGATCTTCACCCTCCGCCTGGGACGACTCCTGGTGGCCCTCCGCCCTAGGCAACGCACCCAAACCAACAGACCACGCACGCAACCTGGGCTTCATCCTGGACTCCTCCCTCTCCATGACCGGACAAGTCAACGCCGTCTCCTCGTCGTGCTTCAACATCCTGCGCATGCTACGTAAGATCTTCCGGTGGATCCCCAACCGAGACAAGGAAGACGGTCACCCAGGCCCTCGTCACCAGCCGTCTGGACTACGGCAACGCCCTCTACGCCGGAACCACCGCCAAACTCCAGAAGGGACTCCAGCGGATCCAGAACGCCTCAGCACGACTCATCCTGGACATCCCCCGTTGCAACCACATCTCCAGACACCTGAAAGACCTGCACTGGCTCCCGGTCAACAAGAGAATCACCTTCCGCCTCCTCACCCACGCACACAAAGCCCTACACAACGAAGGCCCGGGATACCTCAACAACCGTCTCAACTTCTACGCTCCCAAACGCCAGCTTCGATCGACCGGTCTCGCCCTCGCCACCGTCCCCCGCATCCGAAGAGCCACCACAGGGGGAAGGTCTTTCTCCTACCTCGCCGCCAAGACCTGGAACTCCCTCCCGACCCACCTCCGCTTGACCCAGGACCACCTCGCCTTCAGGAAGCAGCTCAAGACCTGGCTGTTCGAGCAGTAGCGGACCCCCCCTAGCGCCTTGAGACCCCCCGGGTGAGTAGTGCGCTATATAAATGCTTTGATTGATTGATTGAATGACATCACTGATGACATCTCAAATGACATCACTGATGACATCACTGGTGACATCACTGATGACATCATCCATGTGATAATACGATGCACCTCCTCACACTCTAATCTAACCTTTGGTACACCCAGTGTTAAATACAAACTACCATTCCTGAAATTATTGACACACCAATACCAGTAATTACATACGCACTCACTGATTTCTAGGTCTACACACACATCCACACATTCACCTATACAATCACTCATACATACAGTCACTCATCAATAGAACGCTATCATATCCACTCATACACCTATACAGACACTCACACGCTGACACTCATCTACAGAGTTACTCACACACCTAGTCAGTTATGCAAAGAATCAATCACACTCCCATTTCCTCAACTACACAGTTATACACACTAAACCTTACTTATTCAAACATATACTAACACATACTTACTCTCTTTTACAATCACTGATACAAGTACACATTGATCCATACAGTCACTTACGCAATCACAGGCTCTCATGTATAGTCATTTATATATGCCAACTCTCACATGCACTGTGTTTTACATATGTACTTACTTGGACATGGAGCACTGAGATAGCCATTCACTCACCAACACACCCTTGCAGACAGTCAACCACCGATACAGCTCTTTCCACATGCACTGTTGAACCCATATACCAAGTGAATAAACTGCTCACACATCTATGCACAGAGTCACACACCTCCCAGCCACCCACACACACACTCACCCTCACATACAAATACTTGGACAACCAATCAATAACCCATATAGATGTAAATGTAAATGTACAGGAATTTATATAGCGCAAATCACCAAGCGGTTTCTAAGCGCTTGCTTAGGGAACCCGTCCTGGTATTCCCCTGTGAGATAACCCCGGCAGGGTATCCGCAAGGTGAAAGCCAGGCATCCCGCCGCTAGGGGCCGTTGTGGAGATTAAGCAAGCTATTGCCCAGAGTCGCAGAGTGTGAACCCGTGAATTGAGTAGGCACCGGAGCGAGAATTGTCGAGTCCATGGACATTTTAGGACTCAATACCCCGCCGAGCCGGGAATTGAACCCTGGTCCTGGGCTGACCTCTGCTTCCAGGTCTGCCTCCTCTAACCAGTGAGCCACACTTCTCCATAGCCACTCATATAGCTACTGATCAACACATGCAGCAGCTTACACAACAACAGACATACTGATGCACACATTCAGACAGTTTAGTCACTAACCAATGCATTCAGTAAGACAC
Organism: Lissotriton helveticus; assembly: GCF_964261635.1. NCBI lineage: Eukaryota > Metazoa > Chordata > Amphibia > Caudata > Salamandridae > Lissotriton > Lissotriton helveticus. Next base: position 440,499,746 of record NC_136065.1, on the reverse strand, counting down.
ATTTAATCACTCACTCATACAATCAGTCACGCACCTACTAAATCCTTTATGCAGACACTCATACATCCACTCATTCTTCAATATATAAAACATATTTTTACTTTTCAGAAACACACATTCACTGGATGATGTCATCAGTGATGTCATCAGTGATGTCATTTGAGATGTCATCACTGATATCATCAGTGATGTAATTTGAGATGTCATCAGTGATGTCATCAGTGTTGTCACTTACCATGTCATGAATGATGTAATATGTGACATCATCGGCAGTGGATTGCGGGCGCGCGAGTTATAGTGAGTCCAACTAACTATAACGTGGGAATTTCAATGGTTTTGTATGAGTAAAATGTTCAGCTAACTATAACTGGTGTGAAACCTATGGTTTTTTCAGTGAATATATATATATATATATATATATGAATTTTGTCTTACAAACAACTTTTTTATCTTTGATGGCACCACCTACAGGCAGTCACAGGGCACTGTGATGGGCACCTGCTTCGCCCCCAGTTACGCAAATTTATTCATGGGCTGGTGGGAGGAGCAGGTGGCCGCGCAGATGGAGGAATTTGAGAACAACGTAGCCCTGTGCCTGCGTTACATTGAAAATATTTTCATCATTTGGAGTGGGGATGAACAATCAGCAAGGGAATTTGTAGCCAAACTCAACACTAACGATTTTAATTTAATCTTTACAGAGAATATAAGTAGAAAAAAAATAGAATTTTTGGACGTCTCTGTCGAAATCAATAATAACACCATTGAAACCAAATTATTCCATAAAGATACAGCAGGCAATAGCATTCTGAGGGCCAATAGTGCACATCCGCGTAACTTGGTTTGTAGCATTCCCTATGGGGGAATTATTACGAGCCAAGAGAAACTGCAGCACTATGGAAGCATATGAATTTAAAAAAAATAACTATGTGTGACAAATTCAAAGAACGTGGCTATAGCGATAAAATCATCTCTGATGCTTGTAACAGAGTAGAAGAGGTCACTAGGAACGATCTGCTGTACCCTAAAAAGAGGGAAGAGTTGAATGAGAATGTTAGATTTATAACTACTTTTTCTGGACCAGCCAAAGAAATTCGTAAGATCTTCAACAAACATTGGCATGTTCTATTGACTGATGAACATCTCAATAAGGATTTGGGGAGCAATCCCCAAATAACTTTCCGGAAGAGTAGATCACTCAGAGATGAGTGGAGCCACAATCATATGACGCAAGACAATAGAGGCAAACCTACAGGGAAATCAGGGTTTAGATGCTGCAGAAAGTGCAAAGCCTGTAAAGGAAGCATAGATTGTGATAAGTTGAGTGTACCCAATTCAAATAGGGAATTTGTTATAAACAATAACCTTACCTGCAATACAACATATTGTGTATATATTTTGATCTGCCCGTGTAGTAAGTGGTATGTTTGAAGCACAAAACGTCAAGCTAAAAAACGTGTGCTGGAACACTTGCGTGCTGTGAGAAATAACAATAAAAAATACCCTGTGCCCCACCATTTTCACTCACACCACTTTCAGGATGATGCCCTAGTGCGCATGGTTGTTATTGATGCTGTGGATCTGGGATTGAGGGGGGACAACCGAGAAATGTCTCTGAGAAAACTCGAATCAAGGTATATTATTGATTTTGAGAGTGTTGTACCTAATGGACTGAATACCAATGAGTAATTGGCTGTACATCTGTATGTTACATGAACTTTCTTGGACTAATTTCAGTATCGTAGCTGCTTCTTAATAATTTTAACTTTTTAATTTTACAGGGTATCCTACTTGTTTTTTGCGGCCAAAAGCGGTGAATTTTGTGTTTCCCATGGGTACATCTCAACGAAAATCTGTATTTATGAATAGTGATGGCAAATTGTGACGGTATAGAATTGGATGTCTGATGGTGAGATCTGCCACTTCCGATGGGAGGAATGCATCACATCAGGAGATTGATAGCCCACTTGGGATGGACTTTTCAATGCTATATCCTAGCCTCTTTTTGTACATATGTAATGAGCTCAAGAGGCGTGTATCATTGGGCCCCACTTGATAGCTTTTTGAATATCAACTAGCCCACTTGGGCAGTATTTCAAAGAGCTTTCCAACCTGAGATTTATATGAATTTAGGCTGAGATCTCTGTTTATGAAATGTACCGGTATTTCAAGACGTTGTTGCCATCTGCTATTATCCATGCATTTGTTTGGTTTGATACATTTCACGATGTATGTATACCAATTGTCAGAGCCTCATAATAAATATTTAATATTTTTTGCTTTACATTGATTCTATTTCGTGGGATGTACATACAATAAGAATGTATTACTTTTTAGCAAACACCACTGTAAAATGGCCGCAACACTATCATCTATGGGGGATTAACCTGCATAATAGTCCTATGTTCATTACCATGACTATTGGTTTAAATGTTTTCTCTGTGTGTTCGATTACAAGGGTGATCAAGGCTTAATTGCTGAAACGCGTTGTTTTTGCCATTACATTTATTGTATATCTGCAAAGGAAGGTGTCCGAGTAGTCCTTTTGTACTCAAATGGCTGCTGAACGTATGTGTGTATATATATATATATATATATATATATATATATATATATATATATATATATATATATATATCCTACTGGCAGTTGCAGGACCAAAGGTTTTTGTTTTGCCAATAACTTTGGCACCGCTTGAAGAATCTTCACAAAACTTCCCCTTTTTGGTTCAGCTGCTGTATTGAATGGTTTGGGGTGATCCGTCAAGAGGGGGACGAGTAAAAGGGGGAGGTCCTAAAATACGTTTTCCCCATCTTCTGTGTATGGGGATTTTTCATTTTTTGAACATGACTACAGCCCGAACTGCTGAACAGAATTACACCAAATTTGGTTAAAAGCTAGATGTTGGTCCAGAAAGTGTGCTTTTGATGATTGGTGTAATTCCGTTCAGACGTTTCAGAGAAATTAAAGTTTAAAAAATATAGATATCTGGGGTCTCGAGTCCTTGCAGTGGACTCGCAGATTCTATTAAAATTTAATTCGCTGCTTCAGCCAAAAATTCTGATTAGGTAACCGGCCTATACCACGTATTCTCAGGTGTCAGCTAAATAACATGAGCATTTATCATACATCTTTTCCTCTGATTACATCCACCCAAATAAGAGTCAGTATTTCTACAGTATTTGAGATGCATGGATTCCTCTTGGGTCTTTAAGGGCGGTCGCCAGTAGGTATATATAGTTAGGATTTTTTTGAATAGGGATTTCTGAAAATTCTATGTTGAATAACTTTGGCGTTGATGGACGGAATTGGCTGAAATTTTCAGGGAAATGGCACATTTTGTTTCTGAGCGTCCCCTGAAAGTTTGGGGGGGGTTTCGTCAAGCGGGGGCCGAGAAAAAAGGGGGGTCCCAAAACATGTGTTTAACATTGAGTTTTCCATAGGGCGGTTGGACTCACTTTTAGCTCGAACGGCTGAATGGATTTTCACCAAACTTGGCAAAATTGTAGGGACCGGTAGCCCGATGTGCCTTTGCTATGTCTCAAGATATATGCTCCAGTGGTTTTTACGAAAATTAACTTTGAAAAATATATATTGGGCTACATTGGGCTATATATATGTTAGAGCCCAAATGTAGCCCAATGTAGCCCAATGTAGCCCAAAGATGGCCACCAGAGACAAAAAAAACAAATGTAGCCCAAATATCAGCCAGATGTAGCCCAACTATAGCCCAATGACAGAATGTCCCAGAGTGTTCTAAAGAACAACTAGAACGCTAACAGTCTTACTTATGACAAAAGTATGGCACCTTGATTGGAATAAAGTGGTAACACTTAATACATTTAATTTGAAAAGGAACAAAATGAGGGGTTTCATTTTGCCATAGAAATGTTATATATATATATATATATATATATATATATATATATATATATATATATATATATATATATATATATATATATATATATATATATATATATATATATATATATATATATATATATATATATATATATATATATATTACCTACTGGCGGTCGCCAGTAGGTATATATAGTTAGGATTTTTTTGAATAGGGATTTCTGAAAATTCTATGTTGAATAACTTTGGCGTTGATGGACGGAATTGGCTGACATTTTCAGGAAAATGGCACATTTTGTTTCTGAGCGTCCCCTGAAAGTTGGGTGGGTTTTGTCAAGCGGGGGCCGAGAAAAAAGGGGGGTCCCAAAACGTGTTTTTAACATTGAGTTTTCCATAGGGCGGTTGGACTCACTTTTAGCTCGAACGGCTGAATGGATTTCTATGAAACTTGGCAAAATTGTAGAGACTGTTTGCCCGATGTGCTTTTGCTAGGTCTCAAGATATGTGCTCCAGTGGATTTTGAGAAATTAACGTTCAAAAAAATATATATATCTGTGACAGCGTCCCGGTTGTTGTGTTGTGTGGGTGATGTAAGTACCAACATGTAGGTACCATTGAAGAGTCTAAAATTCAATGTACACCGTCTCCTCTGTAGATATTTTGTATGTTCTAATATGGGTTATTCAAATGTAAATGTGTGGAAAAGCACTTCATGCTTTAAAGCAATTGTATTTTTGAACTGATTGTTCTTTCCTCTTAGTCCTCCTCTTTGTTTTTTTTTCCCCACACTCTTCTTCAGCATGATAGTTGATAAATTTGTTCCCTTAAAAAATGTATATACATAAAAAAATTATATTAAATACATATAAAATATATTTTTCCTTTAAAAGAAGAATACATTTTACAGCTTTTGATATTTGCTATTAAAAAAACATTGAAATTCACTGAAAAAACCATAGGTTATAGACCATATATAGTTAGGAAGTGGCATTTACAAAACCTTATTTTACTCACACAAAACCATAGAAATTCGCATATATAGTTAGTTGCACTAACTATATATCGCGCACCCGCAATCCACTGCTGATCATGTCACATATTACATCATTCATGACATGGTCAGTGACATCACTGATGACATCACTGATGACATCTCAAATGACATCACTGATGTATATATATATATATATTACCTACTGGCGGTTGCCAGTAGGTAGTTATAGTTAGGATCGATTTCCATAGGGAAATCGCAACATTCTATTTGGAATAACTTTGACGCCGGTTGAGGAATCAGCCTGAATATTTCCGCAACTTTGCCTCGCGGCGCTCTGCTCCTTCCCTGAAAGTTTGGGGGGGATTCGTCAAGCGGGGGCCGAGATAAAAGGAGGGCCCAAAACGTGTTTTCCCCATGTTAATTTCCATAGGGCGGTCTGTCGCACTTTTAGCTCGAACGGCTGAATGGATTTTCACCAAACTTGGCAAAATTGTAGGGACTGGTAGCCCGATGTGCCTTTGCTATGTCTCAAGATATGTGCTCCAGTGGATTTTGAGTAATTTAAGTTAAAAAAATGTATATATCTGTAAGCGCGAGCCGGTGCGCGTGCCGGGGAGCGCTCCGGGCACGCCACGCGACTTGCGCACGGCAAGCTGATTGGCTCTCGGGTGTCTGTAAACATTTGAAACAGTCCGCAGCGGCCGCCATCTTGTGTCTCGGTAGGATCGAGACACAAGAGGTGGTAAAAACAAAAGGGAAAATAATGAAAAGGGGGCAGGGTAGACCCCCCCAGGCCCTCTAGGGGGAGCGTACTTTGGTGAAAAATAGTGAAAATAATAGTGTAAAATAATCATTTTGAGTGATTACAGGTAGGGTAGCTCTGAAAAGAGCTTTTGGGTTCTGTGGCTGTTTTAGGTACCTACAAGTACGTCCCACACACACCCACACGCACACAACCCTACACCCCCACAGTCACACACTCCCCACACACACCTTACACACGCACACCTCCACCCACACCCAAACACCCCACAGCCCTACACCGACACCTTACACATCCACACCCACAACCACACATCCCACACACCCAGACACACACACACACCTCACTCCCCCATAACACACACAAGCACACACAGATACCTCACAGACACACCTCACACATCCCACACACCTCCCCCCAACACACACACGCACACCTCACAGACACATCCACACATCCCACACATACACACACATCCTATACACATACTCCCCACACACACCCCAAACACACCTCACACACCCACACTTCCACCTACACCAAAACACCCCACACACCCACACACACACTTTACACACCCACATCCCCACCCACACCCACATACCCCACACAGATATACACCTCATCCCCCAGACACACACACACACACACATACACACCTCACAGACACACCTCGCACATCCCCCACACACACCTCGCCCACCCCCACACATGGGGAAAACTCAGTGAAACACTAAAATAATAATTTAAAGTGCTTAGAGGTAGGGTATCTCTGAATAGAGTTGTTGTATTGTGTGGGTGATTTAAGTACCAACATGTAGGTACCAATGCAGATTCTTAAATTCAATGTACACCGTACGTCCCACACACACCCACACGCACACAACCCTACACCCCCACAGTCACACACTCCCCACACACACCTTACACACGCACACCTCCACCCACACCCAAACACCCCACAGCCCTACACCGACACCTTACACATCCACATCCACAACCACACATCCCACACACCCAGACACACACACACACCTCACCCCCCCCAACACACACACACACAGATACCTCACAGACACACCTCACACATCCCACACACCTCCCCCCCCACACACACGCATACCTCACAGACACATCCACACATCCCACACATACACACACATCCTATACACATACTCCCCACACCCACACACACCCCAAACACACCTCACACACCCACACTTCCACCTACACCGAAACACCCCACACACCCACACCCACACACACACTTTACACACCCACATCCCCACCCACACCCACATACCCCACAAAGATATACACCTCATCCCCCCCAGACACACACACACACACATACACACCTCACAGACACACCCGCACATCCCCCACACACACCTCCCCCACCCCCACACATGGGGAAAACTCAGTGAAACACTAAAATAATAATTTAAAGTGCTTAGAGGTAGGGTATCTCTGAATAGAGTTGTTGTGTTGTGTGGGTGATTTAAGTACCAACATGTAGGTACCAATGCAGAGTCTTAAATTCAATGTACACTGTTTACTCTGTAGATAATTTGCATGTTGTTATAGAAGTTATTGTGGTATATGGAATGCATACCATAGTCTGTCAGGAAAACATAAAGAACATGTCGGCAGGAGATGAAAAAGAGATGTCAAATACACTTTGGAGATAATATAGTGGGAGAAAGGAAGTATCTATGAGCAAAATTACTATGTAAAACAAAAACGTTGCACAGTATACTATAAGTCTCACATTATATTATATTCATTTTGGTACTATTTCATTGATTACATATAAAAAAGAATAATGTCTGGAACCATTTTTAATTATTAAATATACATTTATTGCTCTGATTTTTCAAAATTTAATAAGACTTCCAACATTATGTCGTCGGGAAAGTCCTCATTTGGATTACATGATTCCATTTCTTCCACATATTTCAGAAACTCTTCATCAAGAGACTGATCCAAAAAAATCTGAATCGTTATTCTCTTCCTCTGGGTTGTCCTGAAGATCAAGTTCGAATGAAATATTACATTTATTTTGATCTCCTTCCATTATGTTGCTGTAAATTGCATAAAAAATAAATATATCAGTAGAGATAGGGCACTGTTTGGTTTAAGTTCAGACAGGTAGTTTTGATTTTTTAACAGTGAAGTTATCTTTGGGCAGTGTATGGTATCAGGCTGGAAGTAGAAATATAAAAAAGTGTATGTGATGAAACCTAAGTAAATTCATAATTATACAAGACAAGCCTAAATCCATCCATAACTATAACAGAGAAGTCTATCTAAATCTATAACTATTACAGAGGGATAGTATATAACTATCAGAAAAAGTTTTCCATATTAACTTAAAGTGCACAATATACTTCAGTTTTCAAAATAACAACTTACCTTTAAAAAGAAGTTGAAGTTATTAGTGAAAATCCTTTTGAAATGTACACCAGGAAGTAGTAGTCAAAATGGCTGTGTTTCCCTCTCTTTCTTTATATATATTCATGTACATAACCAATCAAATGTCAGGTAAAAAAAGTAGAAAATGAAAGTAACATTTTAATTGGTTGTCAATTCTAACACTTCAGATGTGTTTTTGTGAAGTAATTTACCTCGGTATTTAGAGAGGTCTACAGGCTAAATGGCTCAATGGAATTCCATCGAATTTGGGAAAATGGTAGGGATTGGTATGTAGTATGAGCTATTCTATATTTGGCGAAAGTGTCTCCAGTGGTTTTTATGTAAATTAACTTTTAACATTTTTGGGAGCGCTTCCCGGTGCGCGCCCCGGTACGCGTACCGGCAGCGCTACGGGAGTCCTCCATTTTGTGTTTCGGTAGATTTGAGACCGAAAATGGAGGACAAACAACGTTGGGAATGGGTATAAGGGGGCATCGTAGGCACTCCTTGACCCTCTAGGTTTTCTGAGGGGGTCTTAGGAGGCCGAAATAGGCAACAAAAAAAAAGTTTTTATTTTTCGCGGGGGGGAGCGCCCGGTACGCGCACCGGGAAGCGTACCGGGGAGCGTACTATGGTGAAAAATAGTGAAAAAAGTTAGAAAAAGATAATCATTTGGAGTGATCAGAGATAGGGTAGCCCTGAAAAGGGCTTTTGGGTTCTGTGGCTGATTTAGGTACCTACAAGTAGGTACCAATGCACAGTCTTAAATTCAGGAGGAATATTCTATTCCCCTCATCTGAAAAGTGCACACCATCTTCCCTGTAGATATCTTGCATGTTGTAACGCAAGTTATTATTGTATATTGAACCCATTCCATAGTCTCTCATGTAAGCAGAAACAGATTTATTCACATGTTTCCGTGCTTTCTCAAATTGTGGACAAAATTGATTGGACCACTTCCATTTCTGCCTTTGGCATATATTGGAATATACCAAGGCAGTTTGAGGAAAAAGTGCCATCAATTGATCAAAGGTGTCCTTTATAAGCATTTCCAGACCTACCCCAGTCAAAGTGCCCAAGTCATTTCCTCCACAGTGCACAATTAAAAGGTCAGGGTGTGGCAAATGCAAAAAGGTTTTCACCAATGGTATCAATTGGTGACATTTCAATCCTCTGTGGCCAATCCATTTAATCTTCACATTTGGTAAGTCAAGGTTGTGAAAATTTCTGGTAGTTGCATACCTTTGAGCCCAGTGGATATAGCTATGTCCAATAATCCAGACAGAATACATGGTGAGAGGAGATTCTGATGCAGTCAGATGAAGTGTGGAAAAGAAATGGCAGTTGGAACAATAGGAGTTTGCCAAAAACAAACCTGTGGAGTTTCAGTGCTCTTGAATCACAAGCAATGATTGGTAGAATGAGATAGTTGAAAACTGAAAGTTAGGGTGCATGGTTGTGTTCTGTGTAAGAAGTAATTTGAATGGTTAAACGAAAGTCATTTAAAGAAACCTTGCACCAGAAAAGCTGGTGTATTCGCAGGTCAAACATCCTTGATGAGGTGATTTGCAACATTGTAGAATAAACTTTTAACCCTGGGAGCTCAGTGAGGAGGGAGTTGCTATGGTAACAGGTAGAAATGGCTGAGGGGGGGAAGGGTGTTGGTTTGAAAATACAGAGGGAAGGGATTTGATTGGTTACCATGAGCAATATATGTGTAGAATTAGAGGTTTTCTGTGCCTTTATGGTTTGCAGTGTCTGGAGAACATACCTTTTGCTCTGCTAAAGAAATATTGGTGTGTGTATCTGACACTGTTCTGAATCTCCTAAAATTTTTGTAAAGGTGAGTTATGATTCATTTAATATACATAGAGACTTGTATACTCTATGGAGAAGATTTGGAAGCAAATTGTGGTTTTTTTAATGTTGCTTTGTGTCATGCTTCTTGATAATGCTTGGTAAAAAGTTTTTACTGCATAGAGTAATTGTATTTTGTAAAATTATGAAGTTTTAGTCGTGACATGGAATGCTTCTACATAGGACCTGTGCTGTGTTTTGTAAATATGATGTAAAAAACGATTTTGGGGAAAATAAATAGTTTTTACATTTTTTAAAAGGAATAAAGAATGTGTGCTTGTTTAATAGAAATACATTTGACTCTTTACAATGATGTTACCTGTGTTAACTCAGTGTAGGAAGCATATTGAGTTTGTTTGCATAGAGGAATTGTATTTTGTAAAATTGTGAAGCTTCATGTGAAAGCGTTTGCCTCAGTCTTATTCCTGTTGTGAGGCAGGTGCAAGATTTTGCCTCAGTCTTATCCCTGCTGTGAGGCAGATGGTTGTAAATATGATCTGTGCTGTGTTTCCTAAATGTGATGTCAAAAACGATTTTGGGGAAAATAAATGGATTTTACATTTTTGAGTATAATGTGGCGCAAAGGTTTAAAAAATGACGCATACATGCGTCACTTTTTAAATATGGGGAAAAAAGGTACATGTTTGGGCTTTCCTGGGGAGCCTAGGTGGTGAGGATTGTATCTAAGTGTGCAGTGGACTAGGCTTCATGAAGCATATCCCTGTCTGCATTCTTAGACACAGGTGTCAATTTGACTCTTTACAATGATGTTAGCTGTGTTTTAAAACAGTGTAGGAAGCATATTGAGTTTGTTTGCATAGAGGAATTGTATTTTGTAAAATTGTGAAGCTCCATGAGAAAGCGTTTGCCTCAGTCTTATTCCTGTTGTGAGGCAGGTGCAAGATTTTGCCTCAGTCTTATCCCTGCTGTGAGGCAGATGATTGTAAATACGATCTGTGCTGTGTTTCCTAAATGTGATGTCAAAAATGATTTTGGAGAAAATGATTGGTTTTTACATTTTTGATTATAATGTGGCGCAGAGTTTTAAAAAGTGACGCATCTACCTACATGCATCAATTTTTAAATATGGGACAAAAAGGTACTTGTTTGGGTTTTCCTGGGGAGCGTAGGTGGTGAAGCTTGTGTCTAAGAGTGCAGTGGACCAGGCTTCATGAAGCATATACCTGTCTGCATTCTTAGACGCAGGTGTCAATTTGACTCTTTACAATGATGTTACCTGTGTTTTAAATCAGTGTAGGAAGCATATTGAGTTTGTTTGCATAGAGGAATTGTATTTTGTAAAATTGTGAAGCTCCATGTGAAAGCGTTTGCCTCAGTCTTATTCCTGTTGTGAGGCAGGTGCAAGATTTTGCCTCAGTCTTATCCCTGCTGTGAGGCAGATGATTGTAAATATGATCTGTGCTGTGTTTCCTAAATGTGATGTCAAAAACGATTTTGGGGAAAATAAATTGTTTTTACATTTTTGAGTATAATGTGGCGCAAAGGTTTAAAAAAGGACGCATACATGCGTCACTTTTTAAATATGGGGAAAAAAGGTACATGTTTGGGCTTTCCTGGGGAGCCTAGGTGGTGAGGCTTGTATCTAAGTGTGCAGTGGACTAGGCTTCATGAAGCATATCCCTGTCTGCATTCTTAGACACAGGTGTCAATTTGACTCTTTACAATGGTGTTAGCTGTGTTTTAAATCAGTGTAGGAAGCATATTGAGTTTGTTTGCATAGAGGAATTGTATTTTGTAAAATTGTGAAGCTCCTTGAGAAAGTGTTTGCCTCAGTCTTATCCCTGTTGTGAGGCAGGTGCAAGATTTTGCCTCAGTCTTATCCCTGCTGTGAGGCAGATGATTGTAAATAGGATCTGTGCTGTGTTTCCTAAATGTAATGTCAAAAACGATTTTGGGGAAAATAAATGGTTTTTACATTTTTGAGTATAATGTGACGCAGAGGATTAAAAAGTGACGCATCTACCTACATGTGTCAATTTTTAAATATGGGGCAAAAAGGTACTTGTTTGGGTTTTCCTGGGGAGCATAGGTGGTGAGGCTTGTGTATAAGAGTGCAGTGGACTTAGACATAGGTCTGATCTTTGTACTTGTGGACAAAGCTGTCTTCCACTATACTCTTCAATACAGGCCTCACCTTTTGTGCACCCCTGGAGAATCCTCACCTGATCTGTAACCCTGTATAGATCGTTTGCTTTTTGTCATTGCTTTGTTGTTTGGTAATAGTGGTCTATAATGTGCTACTTTTTTCTTTAACACAGATTGAAATCGTTATTTGAAGAGTAAGCAAAGATGCCCACAAAGGAAGGACAAAGAAACAACGTAACCGGGAAAAATCAAAAACAGCAACGGAATTACAGCACTCTTCCACAACAAATACTTCAAAAAACAGGAACAAAGCTCCTGGTAAGACAACTAAGTCTTTTTTACGTAACATATGTACATCCCAAAAAAATGATGGACAGCATGTAGAAAAAGAAAATGAGAGAGTAAAATTGAAAAGGAAGGAGAGAACTTCAAAGAATCCTAAAACTGGAGCAGGAGACAATAATATATATAGGAATAGAAGGCAGAATCAGTTTAGAGACATTCGTAGACGAATGTTTCGCAATAGAGTGGTTTTAAATTTGTTAAAAAACATTAGGAAAGGTAAACAGAGAGCTGCTTTTTATAAGAAAAAGAAAAGTGTAGAGAAGATTGTTGATCAGGCTTTTGAAGTTAAGAAAAAAATATTTATTTTAATAATCAATAGAATTAGGACACTTAACAAGACAATTGATTTTTTCAAATCAAACAGTAGATGGAAAAGAGTAATTAATCAGACTAATTTTTGTAAAGTTTTTTCTGGAGAATGGATGCACAGTTCAAGTTGTGAGCCATTTTTTAATGAGGAGAGTTACTTCCAGGAGAATGATTTAGTGCATGCAGTTGACACCAGTGGTCGAGCGTATGATCGTCTGATTGAAAAAGAGAAACTTGTGCCTAGAGAACCAGAAGAGGTGTTATCTGATGGGGTTTTAGGGAGACGTACTAAGGGTCCAGTGTACACTTGGAAGTGTAGTAGTATTTGTAGTGTGCGACAGGAATCAATTGATTTGTTTTGTAATTTCTTACGTAAATATAGTAAAAAAAAGTATAAAGCAGAAAGTGAAGTTGTTGCAAGACTTAGATCCTTGCAGAGTGAGAGGAATCACAGGTTTGCAAGGCCATTCACTGGCTTGTCTTTCTAGAAAAGTCTGTCAGAGTGTTTCCATCATTTTAGGATGTTAGCAGTGCATCATACCAAAATGAGGAAATTAGTGAGAATGTTGTATTATGCAAAAAGTACCGCACTTAAGCTTAAACAATTAAACAGTGCTCTTTTGCATGGAACTGAATTAGATGTGAAGAAGATTTGTGAAGAAATTGAGATTTGTTATTTTTGTGAAAAAGAGGACAGTGTAGAAATTGAGAAAGCAATCCAAGGTAATGTGGAAGACAATGTACAGATTTTAAATACAGAAAAGTTTGGGATGGAAATTACCAGGTTTAAGGTGAAATCAAGTGAAAGGCCGAATTTTACTTGTGTGTGTTGTCGACGGACTCATAAGATTCAGACTAGGTTAGTTGATTTATATGCAAAAAGTGAAAAGATGGATAATTATGAGTGGAAAGATTTAGCAACTTATTTGTGGGTGGAGAATTGTTTTGATTTGAGTTCTGATCAGCGTATTTTAAATATTGTTATGATAAATTAAATCAAAACAGAATGCCTGCTAGAGCTGTTCATAATAATCTGGAGTTGGTAGACATTCCCCGTGAATTGATGGATTTAAATACATATGAGTCTATTTTGATTCAATGTGTCCATCCTTTTCAGGCAATTGTTCGCATGGAGCCTAAGATAGGGAAATTGCCTCCTACAGATTTGCAGAGAGGATTAAAGGGAAGAGTTGTTTATTTGCCCCTAGATTTGAAAAAAAATATTGATACAATTGGTATAGAAAAAGTAGAAGAGGAACCTTTAGTTATTCTAGTTAATGGGGTTCCAACAAAGAGTAAAAAAATCTGGCAAGATTTAGTGGATGTTAGGAAAGTCAAAAAGGCAATGTTGTATTTAGTCAAAAACAATGAGTACTACAAAGATGTATGTGTTGCAGCAGAGGAAACAGCTGCAGATGAAGACAGTGATTGTTCAGGCGGCCAAATTGAAAAAGTTGATGTGTCTAGAAGTGAAGAAATATATGAACATTATACTGTTCATCCTTTGCATTCCAAAGAAGTAATGGGGAATGCAATTGAATTGTTTCAAATGAAAACAGCAAAAGGAAGTCCCATTAGTGTATGGGAAGAAAGTTTGGAAGCTCCTTGTTTTCCACAGCTATTTCCAACAGGTCGAGGTGGACGATATGACGATCGACCACTTCAAATTCCTGCATCTGAATATCGAACTGTAAGATTATATGCTGAAGATGCAAGGTTTCGTCAATGCATTCCCTATTTGTTTCATCTACTGTATGAAAGTGACTTGTCTGGGCTTTCTTATGCAGTAAACCATATTCTGAAAAGTGGAGCACATCTGCAAAATGTTTCGGCGAGGGACTTTATGGAGGAAGTGAATCTGCAAGATAATATTTTAGAATCTCATCTAATCAATCTCATGGCATGTCAGCGTGGTACAAATGAGTATTAGTACCGTCGCCATGGGGAATTGAAATGTATGCTAAGAAACTTAGGAACTCCTACATGGTTCCTCACTCTTAGCTGTGCCGAGTATGCATGGGAGGACTTACTTCAATTTCTACGAGAGGCCAATGCTAATATACAAAATATAGAATTCAAAACTGCTGGAGAACTGTGTTCTTTGGATCCAGTGAATGTATGCAGATATTTCAATCATAGATTTGAAGCTATGATGTCTTTTATTACCAACAAAAAAAATCCTCCCCTTGGAGAGGTTTTGGATTTCTTTTGGAGAAAGGAGTATCAAGCGAGAGGTGCTCCTCACATACATATGTTATTATGGATTAAAGATGCACCCAAGTTTGGAACAGATTCAGATGAGACAGTGATGAGCTTCATTGAAAAGTAATCAACATGTGCTGTTCCGAAAACTACAGAAGAAAACAATTTAAGGCAACAAGTTTTACGCTTTCAATCCCATCGTTGTGGAAAGTACTGTCGTCAAAAATTCAGAAACAAGGACAAGTTCTACACAAAATGTCGTTTCGCTTTTCCACGACCAGTGATTTCTAAAGGAAGAGTAAATAATTTAATGTCTTCTCTGCAACATACTGTGACAAGAAAATCACCAAAAAATAAATACAATTTAAAAAGAAATGAAGAGTCCAAGTACATCAATGACTACAACCCAGTGATTTTGTCCATGTGGAATGCTAACATGGATATTCAATTTGTTGCTGACAACTCTATTGCTGTAGCTCGATATGTGACGTCTTACATCACAAAAAAAGAAAAGACAGAACTGAAGGAAATGTGGGAGGACATTTCACATGAAAAGAGCCTAAGCAAGAAATTGTACAGTTACAGTCTGAAGATGTTGTCGCATTGAGAAATTGGAGCATATGAATGTTCTGATCGATTGTCGTCAGCAAGTCTCTATGCCAAATCTAGAACCATCATTTGGGTGAGTCTAGGTCTTGCTGCAACACGAAATCGAGTTTTGAAATCTGTACAAGAGATAGAGTATTTGGCGGAGAAAGAACCAGAAAGTACAGATATTTTGAAGACAAACATGTTGGATACATACTATCCAAATAGAAGTCCTCACCTTGAGAACGCTTGTCTCTATGAAGTTCTGCAAAGATATATTTATAAGAGGAACATCAGAGAAGATATCCATAATGGAATATATGGAATCATTGGATGTGAAGGATGTCTAGTGAAACAGAAAAAAGGTCATTTGATTAATCATCGAAAATTGAGTTGTGAAAATCCAGACAAAAGAGAATTTTACTATTTGGCTCTTTTGCAACTCTTTAAACCATGGTGAGAAGAAGAGGAACTACTTGGAGATTTTCTCTGTTATGAAGACTCTTTTAATGCTACGAAGGATACCATAGAATGTCCTGTTTTTCCAAATTATCTGCAAATGTTGAATGAAGAAATAGAGCAAGAATCAACAATTGCTGCAGAGATTGCGAGAGATAGTTCTCAAGGCAGTCAGAGTTCTGCTTCATTGAGTCAGGATCCACTAGGAGGACCAATTATCCAAAATGAAGCTGCCACTGCCATGGATGAAGTTGAAAGAGCTATGGAGCAAGCTCAAGAGGATGTAATTCATTTAGAAGATTTGGTGAAACAATTAAACCTTGTGCAGAAACTGATATATGACGAAGTCACAGAACAGGTTGAACATGGATTGAGTCATGGGAAGAAAGAGTGCTCATGTACATCATTTAAGCCTGTCTGACTGTACGTGAGTGGAGAAGCATCTTATCTGCAGAAAAGGACTGAATCACCGCTGTCTTGTGTTGTTACCGCTCCAACTGGGCTGGCAGCACATAATATTAAAGGGGTTACTTTACATCGTTTACTGATGCTGCCAGTGGAGCATGATAACAAATTGCAATATCACAAGCTATCTGGAGATGTGTGTTCCGAAGTTTCGAGAGTCCTGAAGAAAATGAAACTTCTTATCATTGATGAAGTAAGCATGGTGTCAAATATAATGCTTGCTATTGTGCATTTGAGAATGCAAGAAATTCTTAGAACAGACTATGATGTTTTATTTGGAGGAAAACATATTATTGTTTTTGGAGATCTTCTGCAGTTGACTCCAGTGAAAGGACAACCTGTGTTCAAAATGCTCACACATGAAGATACCAGGAAGTACCTAGGAAGCATTGGAAACGTTAATATATGGTTAAACTTCAAATATGCAGAACTGCTTCAAAATATGCGGCAGGCAAAGGATGAAGATTATAAAAATATTTTACAAGATGTAAGAGTAGGAAAAATAAGTCAACAAGGGAAAGAAGCTTTACATGGACGGTTAATTTCTAATTTGTACCCAAATGAAAATATTATTCCAGAGAATATTTTTAAGAAAATTAACGAGAAGAAATCTGCCATATGTTTGATGCCTACTCTGAAAGAATGTTCCATGTTCAACATCAAAATGCTGAAGTTAGAAAATGAAGAGATAGTGAAACTGGAAGCTATAGATAAAATAGAGCATATGGGAGCAACAATTATTTTGTCAGAAAATTTGAAATCAAAATTGGATTCATTGGAGAAGACTATATCTAAAACTGCTGGTTTTGAAAAGACTCTGAATGTTTGTTTGAATTGTCGTGTCATTTTGAGAAGGAATTTAAATGTTGAAAGAGGTCTAGTAAATGGAGCAATGGGTCATGTTGTTGGTTTTGTGAATTACAAAAATAGAGATGGAATTGAAATTTTAAAAATTAAATTTGATGGCATTGATGAAATAGAACAAATTTGTCGTTGTTCAGCTAGATTTTTGCTTGTGAAAGACTTATATGTTCGCCGAAAACAGTTTCCTGTTTGTTTGGCATATGCAGTGACAATTCATAAATCTCAAGGTTTAAGTGTAGATAGTGCTTTGGTGAACATTGGAAGTTCTGTGTTTAAAGAGGGTATGGCATATGTGGCATTATCACGAGTGAGAACTTTATCAGGATTGTACTTGATTGAGTGTGATGAAACAAAGATTTGTGCAGATCTAGATTGTGTTAAAGAATACAATAGGTTAAGAAGAGAGTATGCTCCACATTTGCCTCAATATCCTCTGTTTGAAAAACGTGTGGTAGGCCGGAAAAGAAGAAATGAGAGTAATTGCAGTGAGGTAGTAGCAAAAAGACAAAAAGTAGATGAAACTGGAATTGTAAGGAGAAGGAAAAAGGATTCTGTTGAGGATGTTGTTGGATTTCAGTTTGAAAACAGTTCTGGTGTCAACTGCTATGCTAATGTAGTAGTTAATGTTGTTTTTTTTCTTCAAAATTTACAAAAACAGATTGTCGAAAATCGAGAACAAACATTGTGCTGTTTATTGAATTCTGTGTTAGAGAAATGTAGTAGTGATAGAGGAAAAATAGAAAGTGTTTCAGTAATTAGAAATCTTGTAGACATATGTTCAGGTCAAAATCAATTTTCACAGATAATTCAGCAGGATTGTCAGGAATTTTTAATGTATATGTTTGATGTATTGGAAGATGAAGGTGTAGATATAAAAAATCTTTTTAGCCTTTCTTATCAATGGCAACATGACTGTGATAACTGTGCTTCATCAAGTACTACTAGAATAGACAGTGAAATATTTATATATTTGACTTTACCAGACTGCAAATCAGTGCCTTTTAATAATCTAGTTAAAGCAGCTGATCACAATATGGTGTGTACCCAATGTAAGTCTACAATGCTGTCCACATTATTTCTACAAAATTACGGTCACTATGTCATTTTAATGTTCCAACGATGTAGACCTGATGGAACTAAATTGACAACTTCTATTAAAAATGTTGTGGCTTCTCAGTTATCGATATCAGGAAGAACCTTTGCAACTGTAGCTATTATTTTTCATGACGGTCCTTCTACAACATCAGGGCATTACACATGCTATTTAAAAACTTCTAAAGGTTGTACCCAATGTAACGACACTCATTTGACTTTCAAACAACGTTTGCCTTTTGGCTTTATAAATTCATACCTAGTGTTTTACAGCCAAAATTTAGGTAAAGGTAATTGGCCTATGAAGACGGGAGGAGTACTGATATATACTCATACATCTGACACTATTTAGCCAAATGGAAAGGTGCAGGAATGAGTAAAGAGTCATGACTGAAAAAAAGGAGTATATGAAAATATTGAAAATATTTCAGATGTTCTTGGAGTTTTTCTTCTAGAAAGTCGATGAAATTGATTTTTTTACTGAACAGCAAAGTACTTTGCAACGAGAAAAGGACCTCCGTGATATACTATTTGGCCTCAAGGAAAAGTAAGTCAATCAAAGATTAGTGTACATTTGTCATTTGTTAGTATCTAAGTTTTTTTTTAAAACACAATCTTTTAGATTGTGTTTTTTTGTTCCCGCTGTCATATGATGAGTAATTTGAACTCAATGTTTTAAGTGAAATTCAATATATTCTGAGAACAGCAAAAATAAACTATGTAACATGTTGTACAAGTTATTCTATACTTTGGATTGTGTAAATTAAATTGTATTCCCATTCTCTGACACTCACTTTCCTTTTTCCGTCCTCTTTCAGCTCTTTTAACTCACTTATAATGTCTTTCTCTCACTCTCTGTAACCCCCGTTCCCTTACTCCACTTCTTTGACAACCCCTCATTTTCATTTCAACTGTCTGCATCACCTCTCTCCCTTGCATAACTTTTCAGCTTTCAGTCTCTCTGCTTTACTTCCCTTTTCCGTATTTTCCTCCTTTGCTCTTTTAGTAATTCCTGTTTACTCACTCAGCACTATTATCGCACTCTATCATTATAAATCACCCACTCTCCCTCACTTATCTTTGTTTGCTCCTTACTTTTGACCTTTTCTATCTATTTTTCGTTCACTACTTCTATGTCCTCAGTGCCTCACTCTTCTTGTGTTATGTTCACTTGTGTTTATCTACTTTCTATCATTTCTTTTACAACAACTTCACTGTTCCTCTCTCATCGTTCTTCATCCCATTTCTTTTACTCTGGTTCCATTACTATCTCTCATTTCCTATGTTTCACACTGTTATGATTTTTAACCTCTTCATTTGTATCTTTTAATTTAAAATACATATTTTACTAATTATAACTTATTTTTTCTGCTCTCTTTCACAGATATTAAGTGTACTAAAAAAATGTAATTAAAGTTACATTTATTATATGGTAAGTGTGACAAAAAAAATGTAGTTTGTCATCACCCTTTGCTTTAAGCTCACTAATATTTTCTCAACCAACCTCACTCCTGTTTCTTTACTCTGCTTCCCTCACTTATTCTTATTCTCCATGTTTACTCCAATTTCCCTATTTCCCCTCTCATATTCAACTTCTTTCAGTCCCTATTCTTTACTTCACTTACCCTCTGTTCTCTTCCTTTGCTTCTTTACTCATTCTGTTTTTCTTAATTATTTACCTTACTCCTACACACACAGCTCATCCCCGTCCCAACACATA
The DNA here is from genome assembly GCF_964261635.1 of Lissotriton helveticus. Lineage (NCBI taxonomy): Eukaryota > Metazoa > Chordata > Amphibia > Caudata > Salamandridae > Lissotriton > Lissotriton helveticus. Next base: position 440,479,703 of record NC_136065.1, on the reverse strand, counting down.
CACACACCTCTGACATACACCACACACACACATCACACACACACCTCATACACAGAAAAAAATCCCCCCACACACACACTTCACATACACACACACATTCCATTCAGGTACTGTTACCTTTATTTTCTCTGTCCTTTGTGTTTGTCACTCCCCATCTCTTATCCTAATTACATTTTTCACTGTCTTTCACCCCTCTTTACTTATACTTACTGGTCTTTTCTTACCCTCCCTCACCGTTATTCATTTATCCCAGTTACGCCACTACCGTTCATTCTCAATTTTTTTCTGTCCTATCGTTTTCTTTCAACACCCATTCACATTCTCCCACTATCTCTAGTTTAGTGTTCTTCCTCTCTCTTCCCTTCTTTCGCTCCTTTAGTGATTTTACTTTTCTCATTTTCACCCTATTACACATTGTCTGTTTTTAACTATGTAGTAAACAATCCCTCTGTGTTTCTCCCTCTAGCTCTCTTTCTCTTAACATTACTCTCTTTGTGTTCTTCCCTCATGCTAACTCCTTCATTAATTTTTTTTTCTTTTTTGTTTTTGGTGCGCTCCCCGGTGCGCGCCCCGGTGCACGTACCGGTACGCGTACCCTGCAGAAAAAAGATTGACACAGATTCTTTAAAAATATAGGTTTATTTTTATAAAGTAAAGGTAGTTCTAAAACGAACTGTTTTTTTTCTTCTTTTTGTTGTTTTATATTTTTTTTATGTTTTTTTTGAACATTTTGTACTTTTTTTGGCTTTTCTGAACACTATTATATTTTTTTTTGTATTTTTTATGGGGAGAAACAAAAAACAGGGAATTGCAATTGGCTCAACTGGAGCATGAAAAAAAATCTGGAAAAATTAGGGTTTTTTTGGACACTTATGGTTATCACCAGAAACCATAATAAGTTCAATGCTTTGCTCACAATAAGCAAGTAACTTGTTACAATATTTGCATAAAATTTTGTAATCATTAAACTTTGGTTGGATAGTAGCCAATGTGTCTCTTACCCCCGAAACCGATGGAGTGGGTTGTTTTGATCTTGAGCCTCGAGCCGATGATGGGGGTAGTTTACTGCAGAGGTCCCTTAACTCTGCATTAGAGTAGTTGTTTGGATGCCAACGCATCATGTGGCGAATCATCGTATGATTCCCGAAGGAATACTTTTTGTTAGGGTTCCCCCTGGATAGCTGATCACCACAAATTAAGCAAGTCACCTTTGCTGCGTTGACTTTTTTAAAACCCCTTGGGAGTTTGTAGAACTGCCATACAAAGTGCTCTTTGGGTTTGTAGGGCTGTTTATCTTCTGGCAGGAACTCCCTTGTCTGTGCCTCCTCTTCCTCATCCTCCTCCTCTTCCTGTTCACCACCAATATAATCTTCTGGTGGTCTTTTAGATGGTGGTGGTGGTGGTGGTGGTGGGCCAGATGCTCCAGCTGCTGATACTACTGTAGCCATTTTCTGAGATAGAACTCGAAACAGGTCTTCCTCAGTCAAAGGACAAAGTCACAGTAAGGAAAAAAGGAGGGGGCCTTCATCATTTGGAAAACAAAAGTGTTCTGGACCAATGAAAATTGTTATTTTCAAGTCACATGATCCAAGCTTTCATCATTTGGAAACCAAAACTGATCTGCACCAATGAAAAGTGTTATTTTCAGATCACATGACCCGATGCGCTTACGCTACGCGCCCCGGGGCGCGTCGCGTAAGCGCGTCATGACGTTGCGCGATCGTATGCGATCGCGTGATTCCGGGTGCGCTACGCAGTGCGTCATATGACGCATCACGCGACTACGCAAAACGTCATGATGTTGTTTTCGTTCGCGGGAATAGCGCTCTCGGGACGCTCCCTGGTACGCGCCCTGGGGCGCGCCGTAACATTGCGCTTACCCGTGCGTTCACCGGTACGCGCCCCGGGAGCGCTCCGGGGCGCGTACCAGGGCAAACAATAAAAAAAATAAAAAAATATTTACACTATTTAAAAATTGTTATAAAAATTATTACTTTCTTACCTATAGATATTTGGTATTAAAAAACCTATGAAATTCACTGAAAAAACCATAGGTTTCACCCCAGTTATAGTTAGGAATTAGCATTAAAAAAACCTATTAAATTCACTGAAAAAACCATAGGTTTTACACCAGTTATAGTTAGCTGGAAATTTTACTCGCATAAAACCATTGAAATTCCCACGTTATAGTTAGTTGGACTCACTATAACTTGCGCGTGCAATGCACTGCTGATGACGTCACATATTACATCACTCATGACATGGTCAGTGACATCACTCATGACATCACTGATGACACCATCATTGTGACAGAGTGACAGACCTCCTTTCACTGTAATGTAACCCTTGAAACACATATTAAAAAATAGAAACTAAAATTTTCAAACAAAATGGAGATACACATACCAGTTACAACAACCAATTCAATAATTCCACCATCTATATATACATCCACTCGTTCACCAACAGTTCTGTATAGTCACTCATACATATACTCACTCATCATATGTAGTGATACACCTATACATCCTGTTACACACTGACAGGCATCCAAAAGTTACTCACACACATACTCACACATGCAAATAAACTATTGAACATCTATTCATTTGCATATATAGCTATACACACACTACCACTTTACTTCTAAGGAAACTTACACATACTTACTCTCTTAAACAATCACTTATAGAAACACATACTAATTTAAACAGGAACTCTTAGAATCCCTCACTCTCACATATACTCACTTATATACATCAATATTCACATATACTAGATTAAAACATATGTAGTTACTGATAAAGACACTAGTGAGACAGTCATTCACTCACTAACACACACATTTACACACTCATCCACCCATACAGTCCTGCACATATGCTGTCTTCAAAACACATACAAAGAGAGAGTCAGTCATTCATGCATCTATGTGCTAAGTAATACCCCCACCAAACCATACAAACACTCATACTAATACTAAGAAAAACACCCCCACCAAACCATACAAACACTCATACTAATACTAAGAAAAACATCTAATAACCCATATACATACACATGTAGCTACTCACCAACCCATGCAGCCACTTATACACAAAGTGAAACAATAATACATATATTTAAATATTTAAACATTACTCACTAATATTTATTTTTTAGAAAGACACACATTCACTGGATGGTGTCATCAGTGATGTCATGAGTGATGTCACTGACCATGTCATGAGTGATGTAATATGTGACGTCATCAGCAGTGCATTGCACGGGCAAGTTATAGTGAGTCCAACTAACTATAACGTGGGAATTTCAATGGTTTTATGCGAGTAAAATTTCCAGCTAACTATAACTGGTGTAAAACCTATGGTTTTTTCAGTGAATATATATATACATATAGCTGCTCCAGGTCCCGCTAAAGCTCCAGGGCACTCGCGGGTGGGTGCGGTTTGCGGTAGAGGGTTCCCGCAATAACACGAAGCTCAGCTCCCAAGAGTCTACTTAGAAGAACCGCACTCGTGAACACAAGTTGATGCTCACACCATCGTTATTTATTTCTGAGAAACAACAGACGCGTTTCAGCTGAAACGCGTCATATATATATATATATATATATATATATATATATATATCAACGCTCCTGAGGTTGCCCCACAAGCAGGAAAGCACACGAACAACAGGAAGGTTCACCTCTAAACCTTTCATTTTTGGTACAGGCGAGTAAAGCATGCAGGTAAGTTTAAACCGTTCCAGCACTTTGCCTGACGTGTTTCGAATGTCTCTTCATCAGAGGCGTCGGGTGGAAAACGTGCAGCAGTGGACACACCCCCATAGATATGCTCGCATCAATATTGGTGCTTTATTCGAGATATAGTCCGTTATCCCTTCTTGAATCTAGGCACTTTTTATATCTGCTGTGTTTCGAGGCTCTGAATGAGCCCCCCCGCTTGCCTGCTCGTCTTTATCCTTTGCCTGTTGCTCCACCGTAGGATGGGTGTATCCAAATCCTCAGCGGCCTCCAGTGTTAACAGGGTGGTGCTCTCCCAGTAGCTGGGCTGCCGCTTTAACATCAACGCTCCTGAGGTTGCCCCACAAGCAGGAAAGCACACGAACAACAGGAAGGTTCACCTCTAAACCTTTAATTTTTGGTACAGGCGAGTAAAGCATGCAGGTAAGTTTAAACAGTTCCAGCGCTTTGCCTGACGCGTTTCGAATGTCTCTTCATCAGAGGCGTCGCGTGGAAAAATTAAAGGTTTAGAGGTGAACCTTCCTGTTGTTCGTGTGCTTTCCTGCTTGTGGGGCAACCTCAGGAGCGTATATATATAGATATATCAATATATATATATATATATATATCAATATATATATATATATCAATATATATATATCAATATATATATATATATATATATTTGTTGCAAATTTGCTCAAAACTGGAGGGCACTTCCACAAACTCCTGGACGCCGCTGCAGCAAGGAACACGAGACCGAGAGTTCAGGTGAATAGATTCTTTAATCGGCACCTTCGTCAAACATAACGTTTCAGCCTCCGAAAGGCCTTGGTCACATGACACACAGAGAGCGCGATCAGAATTTAAAGTGCTAGTGCTGTAAATTCACAACATTTCATTGGACATCGCTTAGTCTTCAAGAATGCTATCGAAGACAGACTGGAAACGCATTATAAATCTCAGGATAATCCCAAACGAATATCTTTGATTTGCCAAAGTGACTTGTGCATTAACATTTGGGAATCATGCATGTTTCATATCTTTGAACGATATTAAGATACAGTAAACTGTTACTCGAAATCTCAGAATGCATTTAACTGGATAATCCAAATTTGCAAAAGACCAAGAACAGAAAAAAATAATATGATAATGATACACTTGCTATGATTACTTTCACATGAATCAATCCGACAAATTAATTGCTGTATCAATACAATAAAGCAAGTGAAAAATTAATCAACTGTTCCAAATTATAGGAACAAACGTACCCAAAAAGTCACATTCGGAATGTCCAACTACTTGTGTGAAAATCTAAATAACAAAGCAGTGAATGTGTGAACACATATATCAAAAAAGTATATACATGTGTGTATTAAAATTAATTTCAAAGCTATTTCATAGGTTGATCCCAACCTATGCAGCGATGTTATTTATTAGCTTTCCTTCCAGAACCAACTGTTTGTGTAGGCCAACTAGAGACTCCGGTACTATCAAAAAGCGTTTATATACTGCAAGTGCATTCGATCTACAGAGGAGATAATAGTGTAACCAACAATCAGGCACGTTTAAGATGTTAACAGACATATAATGTTACATTGTACATCACTGGTTCTGTATGTCATAAGGTTTTAGAGACACGTGTATAGTCCCCAAGGGGATTTACTGTTCAGCTCAATGATGTACTTAGTCTCTAGCGCTCTGAGGATGCCCTCCCTATCTCCACCTCTTCTCAGGGGACCCACTGCATCAATTGCAAAGTATCTAAGGAGTGCACTGTTGTTATTGTGACACTCCTTAAAGTGCCTAGCAACCGGGTACGTGGCATCGTTCGTGTTGATGGCCCTAATGTGCTGGAGCACCCTCTTGTGGACCTGCAGTTTGGTACTCCCAACATAACGCAGGCCACACGGGCACTCCAGCACATATACCACGTACTCACTTTTGCAGGTTAGCTGTTTCAAGATTTTACGGGACGTGTCTGAGAACGGAATGGTATATTCAGTTTTGCTCACACCATGCAAACAAGCTTTGCAGCTGGAGCATTTTCTGAAGCCCTTACTGCCTGTCAGCCAATTCTTCGGCCTGCCTATAAGTGATTATATATATATATATATATATATATATATATATATATATATATATATATATATATATATATATATATATATATATATATATATATATATATATATATATATATATATATATATATATATATATATATATATATATATATATATATTGTCACAAGAACTCCTCCCCAATAAAGAAGAGCAGAGACCCTAGGGGAACAGTTGGAAGTCTTTTAATGAAAGAAGTGGCGGATGCATTTCTGGCCGGTGTTTGCCGTTGTCAGTGCCCAAAGCCTCCACAAATGAGATACACTTAGCTGGTAAGTTCTGCCTCTTAAGAACTCGCTGTTGTGAGTCCGCACCGCCCTCTGATGATCCAGCACACCTGTGCAGCGTCCCGTGCATTTAAGTTTTTAAGGTTTAATTAAACAGAGCCCAGTCTGCACACCGACGCACTTCAGCCTTGCAGCCTTGGTCACGGTAAGTGGTATTACTTTTTTGCAACTGTTTTATGTCATTTCCTGTTGTAAAACATGCCCATGAATTCTGGGACATGTTGTTTCAATATATTAGCACAGTTTCTCCACAATGCAGATATCGTATATCATTGAACAGTATTTAACAGTGCACTTTTACCTTTGTAAATATAAACAACATATAATCACTTATTTACATGCCCCAAAACAAACCTTTTTGTTTGAAAACAATTTTGAATGTTAAAGCCTTTTCAAAAGTATAATTCTGTGTCCACATTTTTTTATATTTGGTAACACTAGATTACATGCTACTTTTATGTGAGTCTTTTATTAGCAGAAATTTAGTGTATAGTACCCTAACTATGAAATAAAGAATCTAGTAAAAGGCAAAGGATTGGGGGTCAAAAATAACCAGTTGTAAATTGAATGTTACACCTGTTGGAAAGATGTAGTCCTGTGTCTAGTGTCTGAATAGATTCATAAGTTATCAGTTCTAGGATTGTTCATTCTAAGTGGACATAAAGTTCCTCATCGAGATTCATCCCTCTCAGTTGTTTTGTCCTCATCCGAATAATATATTTCGATTCCAATTGTCGCAGTCTTTTCCTTTGATCTCCTAGTCTTTCATTTGTTTCAATTGAGTCTAATGCAAAAAAGCTCATATTGAACCAGTTCCCATTTTGACAAGTCAGAAGGTGTTTTGCTGTAGCATATGTTAAGTCTCGATTCTTAACTGCTCGAATGTGTTCGAGAATTCTTTTCTTGAGCATGCAGATGGTACTCCCTATGTATAACATTGCACAGTCACATTGGATTGCATAGACCACAAACTTTGTTGAACAGGTGATCCGTTTGTCAATATTGATCAATCTGCCTTCTGGGTCTCTGATATTTCGTTTGTTCACTCCGATCTTGCAAGCCTTGCAGGAATTGCATTTTCGAAACCCAAGCTGTTGTTCAGTTAGCCAGTTAGATTTCTTGTTTGGCGGGTTGAAATGACTTCTGACTATTAGGTCTTTAATTGAAGGGGCTTTTCTAAAAGTTATTTGTGGTCCTGGGCTTATGATTTTCATAAAGTCTTGATCTTGTTTCAGAAGTGGCCAGTATCTTTGTACAGTTTGGTGAATTTTCTGTGATTCCTTGCTGTACGTTAATATCAGTCTTGGTGGTTTTTGTACTTCTTCTTCCTGTTTTTTCATATCAGGTTTTTTTTATCAGAATTTCTGTTCTGGTTAGCCTTTCCAGTTTTTTCTTACTTTTATTTAGATTTCTTTCTCGGTATCCTCGTTTTCGCAGTCTGTTTGCACTATCTTCGATTTCTTATTTGGCATTTTCAATCTGTGAGCAGTTTATTTTCATCCTTAGAAATACGGAAGGAATACTGCGTATCAGTGGTTGCGGATGAAAGCTGTCAGCATGTAAAATACTGTTGGGAGCAGTCTTTTTCCGATACAAGGTGGTTTGAAGTTGATTATCCTCTATATAAATTTTAATGTCAAGAAAATCTACTTGATGGCGATTGATGTTATAAATGAAGGATAAACCGATATTATTTTGATTGAGTGAGTCAAAATATTTCTTAAACTCTTCTTTGCTTCCATTCCAGATTAAAAACAGGTCGTCATTGTACCTAGTCCAAAGGATAACTTTATCCATTGCCAAATTCTGTTACGGGGCCCAGGCATTTTCCTTCTCCCACCAACCCATTGTTAAATTGGCATAGTTGGGGGAGAAGGACATGCCCATTGCACAGCCGCAAAGTTGGTGATATAATTCGTGATTGAATAGGAAAATGTTACTGTTGAGGCATATTTGGATCATGGTCATAAGCATGGCTGAGTGTTCTAATTCTCCTATGTTTCTCTATTTTAAGAAATATGCACACGCATTCAGACCTATTGAGTGTCCGATGGAAACAACATTTCAACTATACAGATACTAAAATTGACTTATATAAATATGTGAGAAAACTAAAACTCTCAAATATTCACATCAACAAGAATACAACCAAAATAGTATCACCGGAAATAATGGAACAAAGCGGTCTGGAAAATCAAGAACCAATAACGATTGAGGAAATTCCGCTTTTAAAATTTCTATATGACTTGGAACATGAAATTGAAGATAATGCAAGCATAGAATTAACTGTACTTCAACAAATGGACATTGAGACCAAATCACACGAGGTCTAGCTCGAGGCAAGATGGCGGCCGCTCACTAGTGGTCGAGCAGTGCTGCAGTGAGGACATACTTTCTGAACGGAGCACAAATGCGCTGAAAACTAACGCGCTAGAAGCCGCTGGCAGCCGCTTGTTATCTGACCAGGAAAAACGAACGAAACCAAAATGATAAGAATCACCGATATGTCGTCTCGATGTTGATGTTGATTCCGACGATACCGGGAGATACGGGATTGTTTGGTAACTAAAGCGATTTTCTAAAGGAAGTCCCGGATTGATGCAGCCTGTACCTACATGCTATGTTTGCCGTGGGTCTGCGAAAAGGATCTTGCAGGACCTGCGGGACGTGGTAGACGTCCTCTTTGCTGCATTCTCGGGAGGCAAACGGCCGGCCACTCTCGGGAGGCGGAGCAAGGAGAAAGGGAAGTGCCGACTACATTCTCAGCTGAAAGACGTAGTGGACATCGAGAGCAGTGGCAGCAATCGGAAACAGGCGAGGAAAGCCAGTACATCGCAAATATTGTTGAAGAAACGCTTCCAGCAAAGCGTTATGGCCCCAAAAATAAATCCTGTGGACAAATCCCTCGGCACTAGGAGAAAGCAAAAAGAGAAAGATAAAGAGAAAATTACGGGGAGAGAGGAAAGCACCGAACCTGGGGAAATTCACACACCCCATGCTGATGAGCGAAGCAAGAAGAAACATTTACGGCAGCAGCAGCTGGAAGGAGTACGAACACGGCAAGTAACAACTTCAATTGCCGAACTTTTCTTAAAAGCCGGTAAGGAGAAAGGAGTGGTTGATAATGTAAACCCTGTTGAAAATAAAAATGTCAGCGATGATGTAATAATTGGCACCCAGGAATGTGTTCTGTCTAGTAAGGCCACTAAACTCACTGGAGACCCCTCAGAACTTGCAATTATAGCAAATGAGGGAGAGCTGCAAAAAGTGGGTGAAAAGATGAATTCTAATATTCTAGACCAGGAGGATGTAAACTTAAAAGATACACAGCAAGTTGGTAATGAACCACTCCATACCAAGGCTAAAAGTGTAATTCTATCTGATTCAGCTCTGAAGTTTCACTTGCTAGAGTTAATCAGAAAAAGGGAGACATTGGCATAGAAAGTGATACAGGCGCTCGAATAACTGGAGAACAAAATGGAGAACAGAATGGGGATGTGAAGGAAAGTGCCCCAAGCGAGGCCTTCTATTCCGCATCTGATGGCCAAGAATGGTCTGAGGATGAAGAGGGTGGTTCCTCTTACATAGACTCGGAAAGTGACCCTGAACTAGAGCAACCGGCAACAGTGCAGAAAATTTCAGGTAACAAAAAGGAGCCGACCTGGGATCAGCCTCTCGATAGTTCATTGCAAGATGGTTTCGCCACGGAATCAGCACAAATGACACTCCTAGAGAGAATACACCAAGAGATTATCGCTCACAGGGAGGAAACCCGCAGGGAAAATCAGAACGCCCATACTGCCATGAAAAAAATGCAGGGGGTAGTTAGAAAACTATCCAAAGTTTGCGCCACTACGGGTGATAGAGTGGCAAATTTAGAAGACAGGATTGTGTCTACTGAGACCGAGGTGGCAGCTACGGTCTCTAAAGTTGGGTCATATGATGCGCAGATGACTGATATCCATTGGAAATTAGAAGAAATGGAAAATAGATTACGCAGAAATAACCTGCGCATACTTGGAATTCCGGAGGGAAACGAGGGGTCTGACATTAAGGCTTACATAATCAAGTTATTTACCCACGCTTTTCCCGAACTAAATGGATGGAACTGGCCCACAGAAGTTCAAAGAGTCCATCGTATACCTTTTAACATAAAGAAAATACGAAGGAGGGAGCCTATCCAAGAGCAGTATTGATTTACATTGGGAACTTTGTCCTACGGCAAGCTATATCAGACCTTGCAAGACCAAATACAAAAAGAAATGCCGAAGGAATATCCTTCTTTGTCAGGCCAGACTTCTGCCACACTACTGTGGAAAGGCGATGGCGGCTAAGAAGGATGATTAAGCCCTGTCAGGAAAAGAATTTGCAGGCCTTTCTGTTAAATCCTGCACAGCTGAAGATAGTAAATAAGGGCAAAACTTTATTCTTTTCTTCAGAGATCAAAGTTCAAGAATATTTGGACTCTATATGATTATGATTATTACTGTCAATGTATTGATATTTAATGCAGGAGTGAGCTGTTATAATCAGTAGCCGCGCAGGGATGTGAAATACTGATAGTTTGGTTACTTCTTCTTTTTTCTTTGTTGTATAGTAAGCAGATTTGCCTTGGGCTCCACGAATTCTGCACTAAGTTGTTACTGATGTTAGCGTCCTCACTGGAATCACTGTATTCCATCACCAACACAGACTAGTTCTGTGTGCCTCACGAAGAGGGGAGAGTAGGGGGGGTGGGGAGGGCGGGTGGTGCAAGGGTCTAGGAGGAAGGGGAGGAGGGAGGGAGGTGGGGTGGGATTGGGTGGTAGAAGGGTGGAAAAAGGAGAAAAAAGGAAAGTGGTACAATTTTGGACAAAGATTTGATGAGAAGGACAACAACATGAGTAAGGATTTAAGTGATGAGATATATAAACAATCAAATGGCAAGCGTTAGAATATGCACTATTAATGCGGGAGGCCTGAATTACTGGAGGAAAAGGCAGAGATTGGCATTCTTAGTAAGGCACGAAAGAATTGATATTATCTGTATACAAGAAACCCATCTCCCATGGTCCAAGCGCAACCTACTCTCCCTGGGCGGCTTTGAGTTAGTAGCCTGCTCTACACAGACGTCTTCAATCCGAGGTGTAGCTATACTGATTCGAGGTTCCCTAGGTAAAGCAAGGAAAGTGAAGGCGGATAGTAATGGGAGATGGGTAATTGTCGACTTGGACCTCTGTTTTACGTTATGTGTGACATATGGCTCCAATCAGGATGAGCCCGAAATATTTGATTTTTTAGAAACCGAACTGGTGGGATGGGCTACACCGTTGATAATAGCGGGGATTTTAATATTTCGGCTGACTGGGTCGGGCCAGAATCATATGTAGGTCGGAAACCTAAAGTTTATTAATCCATTCGATCTCTTTTGAGTTCTCATGGGATGTTTGATATATGGGGGGTAAAAAAAACCTTGGACTCTGGATACACATACTTTTCTAATCCTGCCCAATAATACAAGAAATTAGACTACTTCTTGATCTCGTCCTCTGAATTGTCAAAAGTTGACATACTTAAACTTCCTAAAGTGGTGTCTGACCATAACCCATTGATTCTATCCTATAATATAGGTCAGAGGGAAAGAAAAAGTAACTCTTGGTCTTTTGAGAAAAAGCTCCTTAGTGATAATAGATTTATAGATCATCTGAAAAAATGGGTCCCTCAATTCTTTGCGGAAAACAGGTACAGTGCGTCTAGAAACAAAGGTTGGGAAACTTTTAAGGCAGCATTGAGGGGTGAAACTATTAGCTGCTCAGCAAGACTAAGAAAGGAAGATAGAAATAAGATTGAGGGTTTGATGAAAGAGTTAGTTAAAGTAGAAGAGCAACATATGATGGATATAATCAAAGGAGATAATACCACTGTAAGTCAGGAAGCTTTATTGAAATCAAAGCCGCACTCCAGAAAGAGGTAACTATAAAAGCCACAGGAGAATACCAGTCAAATAGGGTTAAAAGATATGAGACCGGTGAACAGGCAGGGAGAGCGCTTGCCCTCAGGCTGAGGCAGGAAAAAGCAAGAAATACTATTGTATGTATAGAAGAGGATGAGATCAGGTATACAGAAAGCAAGGACATTTTAAGAGTATTCGAGAAATTTTATCAGCAGCTATATGAGCAGGAAGAACCTACTAAAAAACTAGGGGAAGGAATACAAGATAGGGGCCCACTCTTAGAGGAGTCAGTTAAAAAAAAATTGGAAGAGGAAATTACATTATTAGAAGTAACAGCTGCTTTGCGGGAATTGGCCTCAGGTAAAGCATCAGGTCCTGATGGGATACCTTTAGAAGTCTATAAAACAGTAGAAACTGAAATCACTCCGCTTCTGGTAGATTTGTTTAATGGGGTTATGTGTACAGGATTAACACCCGCCTCTTGGAAAGAAACAAATATAGCAATTTTCCATAAAAAGGGGAACTCAGCGGAAAAGGCAGGGTGCTACCGACCCATTTCACTAATAAACTCCGATACCAAGCTGTATTCTAAAATTCTGGCAAAGAGGTTGGGCAGGGTCATTGGCGGACTTGTTTCTCCATGGCAGCATGGGTTTGTCCCCGGTCGGGATACAACGGATCATACTTGTAGGGCAATATCTCTGTTTGATGCCCAGGCTGCCGTGGGGGGGATGTTGCTATGATCCTGCTTGACGCAGAGAAGGCTTTCGACCGCGTGGATTGGAGCTTTCTCTGGACTATTTTAGAAGCGAGGGGGTTTGGTCCCAATATTATAGGGGCCCTTAAAGCCATGTATGTAGAACCGACAGCGAAGGTGACAGCAATGGGCGAGAAATCCGGGGTTATACATATAAAGAGAGGAACTCGGCAAGGCTGTCCCTGTTCCCCCATTTTATTTGCGCTGTATATTGACCCCCTCATACAGTGTATCCTTGATTGTCCAGAGATAGTTCCAGTGACATGCAATGGTTATTCAAGTAAAATACTAGCCTACGCTGACGACCTTGCAGTTCTAACAAATAATCCACATTCTGATTCAGATGGCTAAACTGTTTGGGGAAGGGTCAGGCTATCTTCTAAATGAAACATAAACGCAGGTTATCTGCTCCAAAAATATAGTCAAAACTGACTACAGATTTGTTGACTCTGCCATTTATTTAGGGGTGAAAATTAATGCCACTGTGGAGAAAATTGTAAGCGAGAACTATCTGCCACTTATTAAGGACATTGAGAAGGAATTAAAAAGAATAGATGTGCTACACCTCTCATTGATAGGAAGGGTGAATGTAGTTAAAATGTCCATGTTCCCTAGAGTTCTCTACTTATTTCGGGCCATCCCTTTAGTAATAGAGGACAGGATCATGAAACAACTTGAATCTATGTTTATCAGATTTGTGTGGCAATATGGCAGGGTAAGGCGATCTACAAACTTAATGGCACTGCCCAGAGGAAGGGGGGGGGATGGGATTGCCGAATTTAAAGCTATATCACTGGGCCTGCCTGTTAACTCAAATGACTATTCTATTTCAATCTACATCAGTACCTGATATAACACCTGGGTTTGTAGATCAACAATGCCCGCCACAGATATATAGGATGTTATTGGGTGAAAAGGCTATAAATTTATTCCAGTGTGAATTGGAACGAAGCTTTTATAAAAAAAACAGGATTGAAGACACTGTTTGGCGCATGGCAGGTTTGGAAAGCAATTATGAAAATGTTTAGTATCCCAAAAGTTAATTCCTATCTGCAACTGTATAACGCATCTCTTTTTCCTCAACTAAAAAATAATAGTAATTTGCTGATGTGGAAAAGGTCGGGGCTTAGATCCTTGGGAGATGTGATGGAGGAAGGTGAAATCCTGGAGTTCGAAATTCTCCAGGAAAGATTTGGTATCCCAGATAGTCAATGGCTGGTATATGGCCAAGTTACTAGGGCAATTAAGGCAGTCAGGCCACGGATCTCACGTACAGCACATTTCCCAATGATTGAGTTATTAAATAGGGGCTGTAGGAAGATTAAGATTTTATATAATTGTTTATTGGATCAAACCCCGGACGATATCGAGAAGGTCGAGTCTAAATGGGCGACAAAATTAGGAGATTCTGATGTCAATTTGGATCTTGCCCTCGTATTAAATAAAAAAATATTTCGGGCATCAAATCTTCGTGTGCAACACTACAAGACTATTTTCAACCTTTACCATACACCTGCGAAGATATTTGCCTGGGGTCTGAGCGCAAATGATAATTGCCCCAGATGTAACGAAAGTCAGGCTGATATTATACATATGTTTTCTTCCTGCAAACAATTGGATAATGTTAAAAAAGAAATAAGAAATTTATGGAGGGGCTGCTAGGTCAGTCCATCGACCTATCCCCTACCTTAATTTTACTGGGTACAGACTCCAAGTTGGGTCTAGGTGAGGTCGAAAGAGATTTAATGTTTTTATCTGTTGCTGTACTTAGAATTTTAATTTCTGCGGCCTGGAAAGATACGAATCCTCCATCCTTCCAGATGTGGCTTTCATGATTTCTAGGAATCCACAACATAGAATCCTGTCTATATGAATATAAAGGCAAGAGGCAGCGTAACAAGGGTATACGTTTGTGGGCTCCTGCAACTAATTGGAGAACAGATAGAAATGGATAAAAAAAAAACTGTTCGTCTCTAATTAACTGAAACTGAATTTTATCCCTATTGATATATTTATTCTCCTTGCTCCCACTAACAAGATTTATTTAAAAAATGTATGTAAATATATCAAATGCATATCAATTCTTATCATGTATGTAATCATTTTCGAAACTTGTCCTTATATGTACCATCTTTCTTAAATGAATAAAAAAAAAAAAAGAGGCCAAATCACACGAAGCTAGTGGCTTAAAAAGTAAATCGAAATTTTGTCCACAACTTTCGCCTTTAAACAAAATAGATTCATTTTCAGAAGTTATAATGTGTGATCTCGAAAAAATTGAGAAACTGAGAAATCAAAAGACGAGAGAAAATATGTCCATTAAAGAACGGCTAGCTATACAAACATTGGCTCAAAATGGCGAGATTATAATCAAACCCGCCGACAAAGGCGGAAACATTGTCATACAAAACACAAGTGACAACATAGCTGAAGCATACCCTCAACTACATGATCCAACAAAATACAGATTATTAACAACCAATCCGATACAAAATATGATTGAGGAAGCGAGAAAACATCTAGATGAATGGCAGGAACAGGGATTGCTGAACAAAGATGAAAGTCTCTTTCTCTTCAAAGAAAAACCAACCATTCCCACAATTTATTTTCTGCCCAAAGTTCACAAAACCTTGGCGAACCCCCCGGGCAGACCTATCGTCTCTGCATGTGATTCTGTCTATGAAAACATTTCCTCATATATCGATCACTATGTGGCACCAATGGTCAAGAATTTAACATCATACATACAAGATACAGGGTACTCTCAAACATCTCTTGGAATCCCACATACCTACTTGTCACCATTGACGTAGTCTCTCTTTACACTTCCATCAAACACTCAATAGGTCTGAATGCGTGTGATTATTTCTTAAAACAGAGAAACATAGGAGAATTAGAACACTCAGCCATGCTTCTGACCATGATACTAATATGCCTCAACAATAACATTTTCCTATTCAATCACAAATAATATCATCAATTTTGCGGCTGTGCAATGGGCATGTCCTTCTCCCCCAACTATGCCAATTTAACAATGGGTTGATGGGAGAAGGAAATTGCCTGGGCCCCGGAACAGAATTTGGCAATGGATAAAATTATCCTTTTGACTGGGTACATTGACGACCTGTTTTTAATCTGGAATGGAGGCAAAGAAGAGTTTAAGAAATATTTTGACTCACTCAATCAAAATAATATCGGCTCATCCTTCACTTATAACATCAATCGCCATCAAGTAGATTTTCTTGACAATAACATTCATATACAGGATAATCAACTTCAAACCACCTTGTATCGTAAAAATACTGCTGCCAACAGTATTTTACATGCTGACAGCTTTCATCCGCAACCACTGATACGCAGTATTCCTTACGGAGAATTTCTAAGGATGAAAAGAAACTGCTCACAGATTGAAAATGCCAAACAAGAAATCAAAAATAGTGCAAACAGACTGCGAAAACGAGGATACCGAGAAATAAATCTAAATAAAAGTAAGAAAAACTGGAAAGGCTAACCAGAACAGAAATTCTGATCAAAAAACCTGATATGAAAAAACAGGAAGAAAAAGTACAAAAACCACCAAGACCGATATTAACGTACAGGAAGGAATCACAGAAAATACGCCAAACTGTACAAAGATACTGGCCACTTCTGAAACAAGATCAAGACCTTATGAAAATCATAGGCCCAGGACCACAAATAACTTTTAGAAAAGCCCCTTCAATTAAAGACCTAATAGTTAGAAGTCATTTCAACCCGTCAAACAAGAAATCTAACTGGCTAACTGAACAACAGCTTCGGTTTAGAAAATGCAATTCCTGCAAGGCTTGCAAGGTCAGAGTGAACAAACGAAATATCAGAGACCCAGAAGGCAGATTGATCAATATTTAAAAACGGATCACCTGTTCAACAAAGTTTGTGGTCTATGCAATTCAATGTGACTGTGCTATGTTATACATAGGGAGTACCATCTGCATGCTCAAAAAGAGAATTCTGGAACACATTCGAGCAGTTAAGAATCGAGACTTAACATATGCTACAGCAAAACACCTTCTGACCTGTCAAAATGGGAACTGGCTCAATATGAGCTTTTTTGCAATAGACTCAATTGAAACAAATGAAAGACTAGGAGATCAAAGAAAAAGACTGCGACAATTGGAATCGAAATATATTATTCGGATGAGGACAAAACAACCGAGAGGGAGGAATCTCGGTGAGGAACTTTATGTCCACTTAGAATGAACAATCCTAGAACTGATAACTTAGGAATCTATTCAGACACTAGACACAGGACTACATCTTTCCAACAGATGTAACATTCAATTTACATCTGGTTATTTTTGTCCCCCAATCCTTTGCCTTTTACAAGATTCTTTACTTCATAGTTAGGGTACTATACCCTAAATTTCTGCTAACAAAAGACTCACATAAAAGTAGCATGTAATCTAGTGTAACCAAATATAAAAAAATGTGGACTTAGAATTATAATTTTGAAAAGGCTTTAACATTAAAAATTGTTTTCAAACAAAAAGGTTTGTTTTGGGGCATGTAAATAAGTGATCATATGTTGTTTATATTTACAAAGGTAAAAGTGCACTTGTAACGAGTTTTGCCGCATACTTTGCTACTCAGTACGCCCCATGTGATCGTTTATCGGCTGATGAAGTAACCAAATTTATCGAAGACTTGCCCCCCAAGATGGTGTCGGACGAAACCAGGGAGGCGCTTGATGTGCCCCTTACAGCTGACGAGCTGAGCGATGCCCTGGGGCAACTTAATACCGGAAAGGTCCCTGGCCCAAGTGGCTACCCGAGTGAGTTTTATAAAAAGTTTCATGTACAGCTGGGGTCCCATTATCACCGGGCGCTTGAAACAGCGCGTGAGCGAGGCACTTTGCCCCGAGACTGGCGCCATGCCGAAATTGTAGTTTTTCAGAAACCGGGTAGACCTCCGGAGAGGCACGACTCATATCGCCCCATCTCGCTACTCAATATAGAGGCTAAGGTTCTGGCTAGGGCTCTAGCGAATCGTCTGTCCCCGTATATCACAGACCTGGTACATCCGGACCAGGCCGGGTTCATGCCTCGTAGAGCGACGCGCCATAACATCCGACGCGCACAGGCGGCGATTGATGCCATAGGAACCACCGGGGAGCGGGCGGCTTTGTTACTAGCAGACATTAACAAAGCCTTTGATTCTGTCAGCTGGACTTACCTTTTTGCTCTTTTGCCCCGTCTCAATCTGGGCCCGGTCTTCCTGTCCTATATCAAACTACTGTATACGGATAATACGGCCTCGGTGCGGGTCGCGGGAGCGGTGTCGGAGACGTTTCGAATTGGCCGAGGGACCCGGCAGGGATGCCCGCTCTCCCCCTATTTGTTCGCTCTACTAATGGAACCGTTAGCTGCATGGGTGCGTATAGACGCGCAAATGCGGGGCTTTGTATGGAACGACAGCTTATCGGATAGGATCGCACTTTACGCGGACGACGTCCTTTTCTTTCTCACCGATCTGCAGCGCTCGGGACCGCGTGTACTAGAAATTATGCGAATCTTTGGGGAAGTCTCGGGCCTCTACCTGAATCTACGTAAATCTACCCTCTGGGTGCTAAACGGAGATACCGAGACAGATCCTTGGATGGTGGGGCTGAAGGTGGCTACGCATGGCATAAAATATCTGGGGGTGTTTCTGTCGAACTTACCCAGCGTTGTCTGGGAACGCAACATAGTGCCCGTTTGGGACCGAGTTCAGACGGATATCAAGACATGGTCTCGAATGCCCCTCTCTATCTTTGGTAGATCCGCAATTTTTAAGATGGTTGCACTTCCACGTCTCCTCTATCAATTGCAGAATCATCCCTATCCAATTGCACCCCAGTGGTTCCGACAGGTCAATTCGATCTTGGGCCGCTTTCTATGGGCTGGGGGAACGGCCAGAGTGGCACTACGTATGTGCTTCTTGTCCACTTACTGCGGAGGCCTGGCCACCTCGGATATACTCTCCTATTACCAGGCCGCTCATCTGCTTATCCTGAACGATTGGTGGTACAGTGACAGCGGGGACCCAGCCTATGCCCTGGAACGTACATTGATGGGTGACAATACACTCCACACGATCCTCTACTCGGCCCGCCTACGCCGGGAACTGCCGAGGGTCACGAGTCTCGTGTTTGCTGTCTGGCGGCAGGCTTTACGCCGCATGGGCTGGTGGGGCCGATTGACCGCGGAGACGCCGCTGTGGCGCAATGGCCTGTTACCCGAATTGTCGGCCCTATCTGGTTTTGAGGGCTGGGATGCGATTGGGATTTCGCAGCTAGGACACGTAATGTCCGGAGCGACGCTCAAATCCTTTCAAGCACTCAGAATCGAATTTAACATGCCCCAATCTCAATTTTTTCGGTATTTACAACTCCGCCACACACTCATGCCCAGCATTGCCAATATGGTTTCGCTACCTGACTTTAGTCCTGTTGAGGCGAAAGTCTTTATGGGTGATCTGGGAGATAAGAAAGTCTCTCGCATCTATCAGACACTAGTCACTCATTGTTCCTCCACCCTTCTTCCGCTAAAGACGACTTGGGAAGCTGATATCGGCCCCCTCGATGAGGATGATTGGAGGGAGGCTCTGGAGTCCCCTAGGGGGGCACCCATTGCCATACGATTTAGACTAATCCAATTCAAAATTCTCCATAGGGCTTATTTCACCCGTGAGCGACTGTGGAAGGCAGGATTGATTGGATCCCCGGAGTGTTTGCGATGCGGAGCTGCAGTGGGCACTTTGCTCCACACGTTCTGGTCTTGCCCTAGGCTGGTGGGCTTCTGGAGGGGTGTGTGGGGCTGCCTGTCTGAGGTACTGCATTGGACTCTCCCTCGCACTCATCGTCTGGGCTTACTCCACATCCTAGAGGGGGTTGGTGGAAACACTTATAAACGTCATTTGCTGCTCCTGGGATTGGTGGTGGCCAAAAGAGACCTGGCCCGGGCTTGGAAGGATGTGAGAGCTCCTCCCCTGTGTGCCTGGAGAGCCGGTATGGACTTTTGCATGGGCCTGGAACGACCGATTTTTGAAGCACGTGGCTGTCCCCGCAAGCATTTTAAGATATGGAAGAGATGGGCGGAGTATAGGGGGTTGATGCTAGACCCACCAGCTGACCTGGAGGAAGATCTTTAGTTGCATGTTACTTGCGAGTCCTTGCATTACGCCACGAGTATCGCATCATGAGTGGATGCTGAAGCTATCTATACGCACGTGCAAGGGGGGTAGGGGGGGGCACAGGGGTGGAGGTGGGAGGGTTGGGTAGTTGGGGTAAGTAGGGGTAGGGGAGGGCATAGTTGTATTCCACTTATAATTGCTTTCTCTTGATTATTTGGTCGGACGCTTAGTCCTATGTTATGCATGTAACACAATGCTCGGTGGTGTTCTCCTGAATGTGGGGAGCCACACGTACTTTTTTTTGCCCGATCCTGCAAATAAAATTGTTGTGAAAAAAAAAAAAAAAAAGTGCACTGGTAAATACTGTTCAATGATATACAATATCTGCATTGTGGAGAAACTGTGCTAATATATTGAAACTACATGTCCCAGAATTCATGGGCATGTTTTACAACAGGAAATGACATAAAACAGTTTGAGTTTGAGTTTGAGTTTAAAAATATTTCTAGAGCGCACGTACACCAAGCGGTTTCATGGCGCTAAGCAGTACTACAGATCCCAAAGCAGAAAAGACTAGGAACCAGGGGGGCGTTTTAAGACGGAAAAGCTTGGGCAGAAAGAAACGTTTTGAGTGCCTTACGGAAGAGGGAATACTGAGGGCAGGATCTCAAGTGGGTCGGGAGAGAGTTCCAGAAGGCGGGGGCAAGAGTAGAAAATGTGGAACCTCCCCATTTTTTTCGTTAGAAGCGGGGGACTACGAGGAATTGTTGGGTGGATGAGCGCAATTCCCTAGACGGGACATAAAGGTGAATCGCAGAAGTGATGAAGGCAGGGGCAGAGCCAGACTGGGCATTGAAAATGATGCAGCCCAGCTTGAACAGGGCACGTTGCTGAATGGGGAGCCAGTGTAGGGATTTGAGGAGGGGCGTGACGTGATGTGATTTAGATAAGTTAAAAACCAGGCGGGCCGCCTGGTTTTGGACCAGCTGGAGACGCCTCACTAGGTACGCCGGTATGCCACAATAAAGGGCATTGCCATAGTCCAAGCGGGATGACACCATCGCCAGGAGTATAAGTTTGAGGGCTGAAGGGGAAAAGAACCTAGAGACTTTGCAGATTGTGCAGAGGGAGAGAAAAGCTGTAGACACCACCGCACTGACTTGGGAGTGAAGGGAAAGTTGGTCATTGAGTTTGAAGCCCAGAGTTTTTACAGAGGAGGAGGGAGTAGGTGGAGGACCTAAGGAAGGGGGCCAAAAAAGAGAGGACCAAGGACTGGAGCAACCACCCGTCAACACCAACTCCGTTTTGTCGGGGTTGAGTTTCAGGTGGTTGTGATTCATCCAGTCCTGAATGAAGGTCATAACAGAGTGAAAATTGGAAATTGATGCGGGGGAGGAGGATAAAGAAAAAATGAGCTGGAGGTCATCCGCATAGTTGTAAACGGAGACCTCCAGGTGTTGAAGAGCAAAAATAAGAGGGGCAATGTACAGATTGAATAACAAAGGGGAAAGAGAGGAGCCTTGGGGAACCCCGCACTGTACTGGCCAGAAGTCCGCCGAGTAGTCACCCAGGCGGACTACTTGAGAGCGGCCACTCAGGAAGGAGGACAGCCAGACTAAGGCCGAGCCCTCGATTCCCGCCGCTCTGACACGGGAGAGTAAGATGGCATGGTCCACCGTGTCAAAAGCGGCGGAGAGATCGAGAAGGACCAAGGCCTGGGGATGACTAGTGTCCATGCCCTCCCTGAGGTAGTCCAGGACCGATATAACCACGGACTCAGTGGAGTGTGCGGGGCGGAAGCCAGCCTGCCTGGGGGCCAAGACGCTGTTTTTTTACACAAACGTGCTCAGAGTTCCTGCTACATGGCGTTCCAGTACCTTGGCCAGGAACGGCAGGAGTGAAATGGGACGGTAGTTGGCTGGCACCGAAGGGTCGGCGCCGGGCTTTTTTAAGATGGGTAGGATAAGCGCCGATTTGAGTGAAGGAGTGACAATGCCCTGGGAAAGTGAACTGTTAAGAAAAGTGAGGGGAGGTGAGACGCAGGCAGAGTAAATCTGTTTCAGAATATGGGCCGGGCAGGGATCCAGAGGAGAGCCAGACTTAACCAAGGGGAGGAGAGAGAGGAAGGAGTCTGGTGTGAGAAGAGGAATAGAATCCAGGCGCGCGGCGACTGGAGGACATTGAGGGCTAATAAAGGAGGGATAGGGGAAGGGGATATTGGCTTTAATCGAGCTGATTTTATCAAGAAAGAAAAAATTAAGGGAGTCGCATAGAGGCTGTGAGGGAGCGGGTTTAAGTGTGGCCCTGTCAGAATACGCTAGCTCTTGAACAATGGCAAAGATTTCTCTAGGCCGATTTTCGGCGGTCTGAATTTTGGAAGAGAAATAGGCCTCACATAAAAGTAGCATTTAATCTAGTGTAACCAAATATAAAAAAATGTGGACTTAGAATTATAATTTTGAAAAGGCTTTAACATTAAAAATTGTTTTCAAACAAAAAGGTTTGTTTTGGGGCATGTAAATAAGTGATCATATGTTGTTTATATTTACAAAGGTAAAAGTGCACTGGTAAATACTGTTCAATGATATACAATATCTGCATTGTGGAGAAACTGTGCTAATATATTGAAACTACATGTCCCAGAATTCATGGGCATGTTTTACAACAGGAAATGACATCAAACAGTTGCAAAAAAGTAATACCACTTACCGTGACCAAGGCCGCAAGGCTGAAACGCGTCGGTGTGCAGACTGGGCTCTGTTTAATTAAACCTTAAAAACTTAAAGTACCTGAGTGCGGTGTTATTTTGTTAAAAAATGGATGCTTCCTGGCTTTTGGTTGAGCCGAACGTCGCACCCGCTGCTGTGTCGCACTGGTGAATCCAGTCACATTGTTGAAAAAAATATATATATATTTATATATACATATCTATACCCATGTCATGAGTGATGTAATATGTGACGTCATCAGAAGTGCATTGCACGCGCAAGTTATAGTGAGTCCAACTAACTATAACGTGGGAATTTCAATGGTTTTATGCGAGTAAAACTTTCAGCTAACTATAACTGGAGTGAAACCTATGGTTTTTTCAGTGAATTTAATAGGTTTTTTAAATGCTAATTCCTAACTATAACTGGTGTGAAACCTATGTTTTTTTCAGTGAATTTAATAGTTTTTTTTAATGCTAATTCCTAACTATAACTGGTGTGAAATCTATGGTTTTTTCAGTGAATTTCAATGGTTTTTTAATAGCAAATCTTTATAGGCATAGCAAGTGATACATTTTAAAACAAATTTTATATTGTATAAATATGTTTTTTGTTGTTGTTGTTTTTTTTAACCCCGGGGCGCGCCCGGGGCGTTACCGGTGAATGCACGGGGCGCGTACCGGTGAACGCACGGGTAAGCGCAATATTACGGCGCGCCCCGGGGCGCGTACCGGGGAGCGTCTCGGGAGCACTATTCCCGCGAACGAAAACAACATCGTGACGTATCGTGTAGATGCTTGATGCGTCATATGACGCACAGCGTAATCGCAACCGAAAGCACGCGATCGCATACGATCGCGGAACATCCTGACGCGCTTACGCTACACCCCGGGGCGCGTAGCGTAAGCGCATCGGGTCATGTGACCTGAAAATAACACTTTCTATTGGTGCAGAACAGTTTTGGTTTCCAAATGAGTAAAGCCTGGGTCTTGTGACCTGAAAATAACACTTCTGATTGGTTCAGGACAGTTTTTTTTTCCAAATGATGAAAAACCCCACCTTTCTTCCTTATTCTGACTTTGTCCTTTGACTGAGGAAGACCTGTTTCACCTATAGAGACAATTCTTTTGTACTTTGAAATGGCTACTGTAGCAGCAACAGCTGGAGCATCTGCACCACCACCACCACCATCACCACCAAGAAGACCACCACAACAATACATTGGTGGTGAAGAAGAGGAGGAGGACGAAGAGGAGGAGGAGGAGGGAAGAACATGGCTGCCTGAACAAAATACCGCATACAAGCCAAAAGAACACATTGTATGGGAGTTTTTTTCACTTCCAGAGGGCAAGAAAAAAGTTAATGCGGCCAAGGTAACTTGTCGAATCTGTGGCGCAGAACTCTCAAGGGGCAATCCAGATAAAAAATATTCATTTGGTAATAATACCATGATTCGACATATGACCCGGAAGCATCCTAACAACTATTCTCGTGCAGAGATCAGGGAACTGGCCAGTCACCTCCCCCAGTGTTCAAGGACCAGCTCCAAAAGAAAGCAACCCACTCAATCGGGACCAGAAACAACGGAGACGATGCCTTGTATTCAGCCACGATTTGCTAATTTTAGAATCACATGTATTGAATGTGGCAAGCTCACCGCCTATGGTGAAAAGAGCGTAAAGCTCGTCGTCCTTGCTGGTGACAATCACAATTGCCGTTTTTTGTTTTTTGCTCCAGTTGAGCCATTTTCAATTCCCTTTTTCTTTGTTTCTCCCCATAAAAATACAAAAAAAATATAAAACTGTTTTGAAAAGCCCAAAAAAGTACAAAATGTTCAAAAAACATTAAACATTAAAAAAATATAAAACAACAAAAAGAAAAAAACTGTTCTTTTCAGAACTACCTTTCATTTATAAAATTAAACCAATATTTTTAAAGAATCTCTGTCAATTTTTTTTCCTTAGGGTACGCGTACCGGGGCGCGCCCCCCCAAAAAAAGAAAAAAAAAATTAATGAAGCAGTTAGCATGAGGGAAGAACACAAAGAGAGTTATGTTAAGAGAAAAAGAGCTACAGGATGAACACAGAGGGAAGGTGTAATTGGATGAAAGTGAGAAAAGTAAAATGACTAAAGGAGCAAAAGAAAGGAAGAGAGAGGAAGAACACTAAAGTAGAGATAGTGGGAGAATGTGAGTGGCTGTTAAAAGAAAAAGAAAAGACAGTAAAAAATGGAGAATGAAGGGTAGTGGCGGAACCAGGATAAATGAAGAACGGTGAGGGAGGGTGAGAAAAGACCAGTTAGTATAAGTAAAGAGGGGTGAAAGAGTGGGAAAATTTGATTTAGGATAAGACATGGGGAGTGCAGGGGTGTGGAATTTCCCAAATAATCTACTTGTCCAAGGGACAAAATGCCACTGAGATCTACATGTCCTGTAAAATCCACTTGTCCCACCTACTCCCGTCTCACATCAAACATAAGGGCTCCGGCTGTCTATATTTATCTGTAAAAATCTGTAAAAATGGAAAGCAAGGAGCCTTAATTAAAAAGAAAAAGTTAGTTTGGTTGAAATAAAATATTTGCCTAAGATCACACAATTTAAGCATGGAAGCTATTTTTTTTTATTTATCAAGCCAGGACACAAAGAGTATCGAAATAGTTCTAGACTGTCAAGATTTTTGCAACATCACAAATAGCAGATAACTACTGTAAATACACTCTGCACTCAAGCAGGATGTTGCACAATGTCACAACTAATTGCATCCAGTACTTACTTAACTCACTGCTTAAAAAAAATCATGATCACTAATAAGGAATATCTGTCGCCAACAAGCCACACCTATCCAGAACACAGGACTATCCCAGAGCATGTCACAAATAACGGACATTCATCACAAACATATGATTCAAGAAAGACTGTAGACACACAATGACCAAAAGAATCCTGGACTATGATTAAATATTATAACGTGAACCTGCATTTGCAGAGCTATTTGAGGCACAATTGAAGTGCATTGCAGAGCTATTCATAGAGGCCCAGCCCCCCTGTTTCACACAAGCACAGTTAGTCAGACTGATCTAGTTGTGTTCATTGGCAGAGCTCTGCATATCTATTTGTATAAAGTAGCACATTTCAAAGGAACACCACCAGATTTGAACTCCTGCCAAGACGTGAAATCAGCATTTTCTCTTCTTCTTTAATGCTAGTGCCCTTCATACCTCCCTCACCACCTCCCGATTCCACTTGCTTCTAATATTCCTGCCCGAGTTATTTTAAGACATGACTGAGCTTGCATATGACCATGAGACTCACTGAGAGTGCAAAAAAAGTCATACTTTTATTAGAAATGCAGTTTAATAGCGCAAACTCTACCTGAACGTATTGGAGCGCTTAAGATGAACGCCAGTTACATCACTCCAAGGACACGTTAATTTATTTCTAAGTGTAGCACTGTTGGCAGCTGCACGAGAAATATATGTGAACTTATGCAGAGCCTGCAGAGGGGACATTATTCTGGCAGGCGCCAATACAATATTAAGGGGAACTTTGTAGTCTTCAAAGAGAAAAACAAAGTGGCTGCTAGAGGTACATCAAGGGCCTCCCTGTGACCCGCCTTAGGCATTCTCTGCTACACTTGGATCGCGGCGCGGCTGAAGTTGTTAAATTAAGTAAAACAATGTGTGGGTCACTGTGACAGTTGCTCCCCTTACACTCAGTTAGGCAGCGCCCTTCCGACCACATAAGCACACGCCTGCAGTTAACTTTATGCCAATGTAGATCACGCTCGATATCACTGCATGCTTTTCTTTCCTCACGCCTCCAGCTTCACTTACTTTCTCCTTCTGAGGTCTTTAATCTGCTACTTTCTTCCCCCCAGTGCAGCGCTGCCTCACTTTATCGCGCCAGAACATTATGCTGATTAATTGCTCAGCCAAAACACAAGCACCCTGGAGATGGTGAAGTTGAAGAGCCTTTCATGACCTTTTACGGTGGAGGGAGCGTTCTTTAGCAGAAATACTGATTTATAATCCCGGTCACAAAGAGCTTTGCACCTTCAGCATTAGAACAGTGAGGCGGCTACTTTCGCTTTCCAAAGTAAAATGCCATTTTCACTCCCACCCCCCTCCTGCATTCAGTCTGAAGTCTCGGCACTGATGTGCTGCAACTTGCAAGGGAAGTTAAGTGTCCTTATACAATTATGAAAGATGAAATGCAGCGATGCTGCTGAGGCACCGCTGCAGCTTAAAAAAATGCACACAACGGGCTAAATTAATCCCGAAAAATAGGCACTGGCCAATTGTGCATTTTCTCACACAAATGGGAAAGATATCGCTCATTTGTGAGAGCAATTGCCCAATCAGTATCAGAAGTCTGGTATGAAAGGGACTTTTAATCCACTCTGCATACCAATAGAAATGTGCGCAGTCGGCAAGAGCAGTGATGAGAGCCCACGCTTTCTGCAGCCACAATGACGCTGCATTAGCGATGGTCCGTCAGCAGGCAGACAAAGTTCTATTCCAATATTTCAGTGCAATCTGTATTGAAGCAGGGAATAATAACACTAGCAGTGCCATGGCGGGCGCTTTGACAGTGCTTTAATTTTACCTAAAATGTAATGGTTTCGCTCGCGGCGGTCCCGAAGTTTAACTGCTTGCTGAGAGTAATGACGTTTCACTCCCCAACCAATCACTGGATAGAGACCAGTGAAGTCATGGGCTGCTAGCCAATCAGAGGGCTCCAAAGGCTCTCTGCAAGCTTTTATGATTGGCTGTGAGCCCTAGAGGGCCCACAGCCTATTTTATTTACGTGATTTAATGTCTACTTGTCCGTCGGACAAAATAGACATTAAATCTTCTTGTCCATCAATAAAAACAACATGGTTCGGGCGTCGGGCGATAGGATTCCCCCACCCCTGGGAGTGACAAAGAGAAAGGACAAAGAGAGTAAAGGAAACAGTACCTGAATGGGGTTGAGTGAAACAGCAAAGAAAGATAAGTAATGCAGTGTGTGTGACTTATAGGGAGTCAGTGGGTGTAGGTCGGGGTGTGGGTGTGTAAGGTGTGTCTGTGGGTGTGGCTGTTTGGGGTGTTTCGGTGTGGGTGGAGGTGAGGGTGTGTGAAATATGTGTGAGGAGTGTATGAGTGTGGGGTGTATATGTGTTCGATGTATGTGTGTATGGAATGTGTGTGTGTGTGTGGGAGGATTTTTTGTGTGTATGAGGTGTGTGTGTGGTGTGTGTGGGGGGTACATGTTAGAGGTGTGTGTATGTGTTGGGAGGGGAATAAGGTGTGTGTGTGTAGGAGTAAGGTAAATAATTAAGAAAAAGAGAATGAGTGAAGAAGCAAAGGAAGGGAACAGAGGGTAAGGGAAGTAAAGAATAGGTATTGAAAGAAGTTGAATATGAGAGGGGAAATAGGTAAAGGGGAGTAAACATGTAGAATAAGAATAAGCGAGGGAAGCAGAGTAAAGACACAGGAGTGAGGTTGGTTGAGAAAATGTTAGTGAGCTTAAAGCAAAGGGTGATGACAAAATAAATTTTTTTAGTCATACTTACCATATAATAAGTGTAACTTTAATTACATTTTTTAACTACACTTTGTATCTGTGAAAGACAGAAGAAAAAATAAGGTATAATCACTAAAATACGTATTTTAAATTAAAAGATACAAATGAAGAGGTCAAAAATCATAACAAGGTATTTAGAAATAAAGTAAGAGTGAAGGACACAAAAAGGGAAATAAAGTAAGGTAGAAGGATAAAAAGAGAAAAAAGAAATAGAAGGAGAGCAATTACTAAGAGTAAGACATATAGATTCACTGACAGAGAGGAAGAGAAGAACAGAGAAATGAACTGAAGGTAAGAAAGATACTAAAAAAATGTGAGTTAGCAAAACTACGTCAGGAAACAGTAGTAAGTAAAAAGATAATGACATAGATGGAAAAGAGTCTAATTAAGAATGCATTTAGAAGAATGAGGAATAGAAGATAACTGAGAGTAAGTGAAGAACAGTCATAGAGTGAAGGGATGAAGAGAGAGAGAATAATATACAATGATTGAGGGAAATGCAGTGAGGAAGTTAGTAAAGAGACACACTAAGAGAAATACTGAGTGAGGTGGAGTACAATGAGTGAGCAAAGGAAATGTGTAAGGGAGCAAAAAAAGAAAACAGAGGAGAAAACGACTAAAACAGTGGTAATGACAGAAACTAATTTGGTGATGAAAGTAAAGAGAAGGACATTGAAAGAAAGGAAATGAGGGATACTAATGGAACCAGAGTAAAAGAAATAGGATGAAGAACGATGACAGAGGAGCAGTAAAGTTGTTGTAAAAGAAATGATGGAAGGTAGATAAACACAATTGAACATAACACAAGGAGAGTGATGCACTGAGGACATAGAGGTAGTGAACAAAAAATAGGGAGAAGAGCTCAAAAGAAAAGAGCAAACAAAGATAAGCGAGGGAGAGTGGGTGATTTATAGTGATAAAGTGCGACAATACTGCTGAGTGAGTAAAGAGGAATTAGTAAAAGAGCAAACTAAGAAAATACGGAAAAGGGAAGTAAAGTAGAGAGACTGAAAGCTGAAAAGTTATGCAAGGGAGAGAAGGGATGCAGACAGTTCAAATGAGAATGAGGGGTTGTGAAAGAAGAGGAGAAAAAGAACGGGGTTGAAAGAGAGTGAAAGAAAGAAATTATAAGTGAGTAAAAAGAGCTTAAAGAGGGTGGAAAAAGAAAAGTGAGTGTGAGACAATGAGAATATAATTTAAATTACAGAATAAAAACTATAGATTAACTTGTACAACATGTTACATAGTTTATTTTTGCTGTTCTCAGAATATATTGAATTTCACTTAAAAAAGTGAGTTCAAACTACTCATCATATTACAGCGGGGAAAAAAAACACAATCACAAAGATTGTGTTTTAAAAAAAACCATTCAAAGTTACAAATATACACTAATCTTTGATTTACTTACTTTTCCTTTAGGCCAAATAGTATATCATGAAGGTCCGCTTCTCGTTGGAAAGTACTCTGCTGTTTACTAAAAATTCCATTTCACCGACTTTCTAGAAGAAAAGCTCCAAGAACATCTGAAATATTTTCATTATTTTCATATACTCTTTTTTTCACTCATGATTCTTTGCTCATTCCTTAACATTTCCTCAAGGCCAAATAATGTTAGATGTATGAGCATATATTCAAATTAATTTAAAGAAACTCTGAAATTACCGTTTTTAAATAGCAAACTAACCTTTATTAACTGCTCCCGTCTTCATACGCCAATTACCTTTACTTAAATTTTGGTTCTAAAAACACTAGATATGAATTTTTTAAGTCAAAAGGCAAACGTTGTTTAAAAGTCAAATGAGTATCGTTACAAAGGGTCCAACCTTTGCAACTTTTTAAATAGCATGTGTAATGCCCTGATGTTGTTGAAGGACCGTCATGATAAATAATAGCTACAGTTCCAAAGGTTCTTCCTGAAATGGATAACTGAGAAGCCACAACATTTTTAATAGAAGTTGTCAATTTCGTTCCATCAGCTCTACATCGTTGGAACATTAAAATGACATAGTGACCGTAACTTTGTAGAAATAATGTGGACAGCATTGCAGACTTACATTGGGTACACACCATATTGGGATCAGCTGCTTTAACTAGATTATTGAAAGCCACTGATTTGCAGTCTGGTAAAGTCAAATATATAAATCTTTCAGTGTATATTCTAGTAGTACTTGATGAAGTACAGTTATCACAGTCATGTTGCCATTGATGAGAAAGGTTAAAAAGATTTTTTATATCTACTCCTTCATCTTGCAATACATCAAACATATACATTACAAATTCCTGACAATCCTGCTGAATTATCTGTGAAAAATGATTTTGACCAGAACATATGTCTAGAAGATTTCTAATTTCTGAAACACTTTCTATTTTTGCTCTATCACTGCTACATTTCTCTAACACAGAATTCAATAAACAGCACAATGTTTGATCCCGATTTTCAACAATCTGTTTTTGTAAATTTTGAAGAAAAAAAACAACATTAACTACTACATTAGCATAGCAGTTGACACCAGAACTGTTTTCAAACTGAAATCCAACAACATCTTCAACAGAATCCTTTTTCTTTCTCTTTACAATTACACTTTTATCTACTTTTTGCTTTTTTGCTAGTACCTCACTGCAAATAATCTCATTTCTTCTTTTTCGGCCTACCACACGTTTTTCAAACAGAGGATATTGAGGCAAATGTGGAGCATACTCTCTTCTTAACCTATTGTATTCTTTAACAAATCTAGATCAGCAGAAATCTTTGTTTCATCACACTCAATCAAGTACAATCCTGATAAAGTTCTGACTCGTGATAATGCCACATATGCCATACCCTCTTTAAACACAGAACTTCCAATGTTCATCAAAGCACTATCTACACTTAAACCTTGAGATTTATGAATTGTCACTGCATATGCCAAACAAACAGGAAACTGTTTTCGGCGAACATATAAGTCTTTCACAAACAAAAATCTAGCTGAACAACGACAAATTTGTTCTATTTCGTCAATGCCATCAAATTTAATTTTAAAAATTTCAATTCCATCTCTATTTTTGTAATTCACAAAACCAACAACATGACCCATTGCTCCATTTACCAGACCTCTTTCAACATTTAAATTCCTTCTCAAAATGATACGACAATTTAAACACACATTCAAAGTCTTTTCAAAACTAGCAGTTTTAGATATAGTCTTCTCTAATGAATCCAATTTTTAATTCAAATTTTCTCACAAAATAATTGTTGCTCCCATATGCTCTATTTTATCTATAGCTTCCAGTTTCACTATCTTTTCATTTTCTAACTTCAACATTTTGTTGTTGAACATGGAGCATTCTTTCAGAGTAGGCATCAAACATATGGCAGATTTCTTCTCGTTAATTTTCTTAAAAATATTCTCTGGAAGAATGTTTTCATTTGGGTACAAATTAGAAATTAATTGTCCATGTAAAGCTTCTTTCCCATGCTGACTTATTTTTCCGATTCTTACATCTTGTAGAATATTTTTATAATCTTCATCCTTTGCCTGCCGCATATTTTGGAGTAGTTCTGCATATTTGAAATTTAACCATATATTAACGTTTCCAATGCTTCCTAGGCACTTCCTGGTATCTTCATGCGTGACCATTTTAAACACTGGTTTACCTTTCACTGGAGTCAACTGCAGTAGATCTCCAAAAACAATAATGTGTTTTCCTCCAAATAAGACATCATAGTCTGTTCTAAGAATTTCTTGCATTCTCAAATGCACAAAAGCAAGCATTACATTTGAGACCATGCTTACTTCATCAATGATAAGAAGTTTCATTTTCTTCAGGATTCTCGAAACTTCACAGCACGCATCTCCAGATAGCTTGTGGTATTGCAATTTGTTATCATGCTCTACTGGCAGCATCAGTAAACGATGTAAAGTAATCCCTTTAATATTATGTGCTGCCAGCCCAGTTGGAGCAGTAATAACACAAGACAGCGTTGATTCAGTCCTTTTCTGCAGATAAGTTGCAATTGCTTTAATCAGAAAACTTTTTCCAGTTCCCGCTTCTCCACTCACGTACAGTCGGACAGGCTTAAATGATGTACATGAGCACTCTTTCTTCTCATGACTGAATCCATGTTCAACCTGTTCTCTGACTTCGTCATATATCTGTTTCTGCTCAAGGTTTAATTGTTTCACCAAATCTTCTAAATTAATGATATCCTCTTGAGCTTGCTCCATAGCTCTTTCCACCTCATCCATGGCAGTGGCAGCTTCATTTTGGATAATTGGTCCTCCTAGTGGATCCTGACTCAATGAAGCAGAACTCTGACTGCCTTGAGAACTGTCTCTCGCAATCTCTGCAGCAATTGTTGCTTCTTGCTCTATTTCTTCATTCAACATTTGCAGATAATTTGGAAAAACAGGACATTCTACGGTATCCTTGGTTGCATTAAAAGAGTCTTCATAACAGAGAAAATCTCCAAGTAGTTCCTCTTCTTCACGCCATGGCTTAAAGAGTTGCAAAAGAGCCAAATAGTAAAATTCTCTTTTATCTGGATTTTTACAACTCAATTTTCGATGATTAATCAAATGACCTTTTTTCAGTTTCACTAGACATCCTTCACATCCAATGACAGCATATATTCCATTATTGATATCTTCTCTGATGTTCCTCTTATAAATATATCTTTGCAGAACTTCATAGAGACAAGCGTTCTCAAGGTGAGGACTTCTGTTTGGATAGTATGTATCCAACATGTTTGTCTTCAAAATATCTGTGCTTTCTGGTTCTTTCTCTGCCAAATACTCTATCTCTTGTACAGATTTCAAAACTCGGTTTCGTGTTGCAGCGAGACCTAGACTTATCCAAATGATGGTTCTAGATTTCGCATAAAGACTTGCTGATGACAATCAATCAGAACATTCATATGCTCCAATTTCTCGATGCAACAACATCTTCAGACTGTAACTATATAATTTCTTGCTTAGACTCTTTTCATGCGAAATGTCCTCCCACATTTCCTTCAGTTCTGTCTTTTCTTTTTTTGTGATGTAAGACGTCACATATCGAGCCACAGCAATAGAGTTGTCAGCAACGAATTGAATATCCATGTTAGCATTCCACATGGACAAAATCACTGGGTTGTAGTCGTTGATGTACTTGGAGTCTTCGTTTCTTTTTAAATTGTATGTATTTTTTGGTGACTTCCTAGTCACAGTATGTCGCAGAGAAGACATCAAATTATTTACTCTTCCTTTAGAAATCACTGGTCGTGGAAAGCCAAAACGACATTTTGTGTAGAACTTGTCCTTGTTCCTGAATTTTCGATGACAGTACTTTCCACAACGATGGGATTGAAAGCGTAAAACTTGTTGCCTTAAACTGTTTTCCTCGGTAGTTTTCGGAACAGCACATGTTGAATACTCTTCAATAAAGCTCATCACTGTCTCATCCGAATCTGTTCCAAATTTGGGTGCATCTTTAATCCACAACAACATATGTATATGAGGAGCACCTCTCGCTTGATACTCCTTTCTCCAAAAGAAATCCAAAACCTCTCCAAGGGGAGGATTTTTTTTGTTGGTAATAAAAGACATCATAGCTTCAAATCTATGATTGAAATATCTGCATACATTCACTGGATCCAAAGATCACAGTTCTCCAGCAGTTTTGAATTCTATATTTTGAATATTTGCATTTGCCTCTCGTAGAAATTGAAGTAAGTCGTCCCATGCATACTCGGCACAGCTAAGAGTGAGGAACCATGTAGGAGTTCCTCAGTTTCTTAGCATACATTTCAATTCCCCATGACGACGGAACCAATACTCGTTTTTACCACGCTGACAAGCCATGAGATTGATTAAATGGGATTCCAAAATATTATCTTGCAGATTCACTTTCTCCATAAAGTCCCTCGCCAAAACATTTTGCAAATGTGCTCCACTTTTCAGTATATGGTTTACTGCATAAGAAAGCCCAGACAAGTCACTTTCATACAGTAGATGAAACAAATATGGAATGCATTGACGAAACCTTGGATCTTCAGCATATAATCTTAAAGTTCGGTATTCAGATGCAGGAATTTGTAGTGGTCGATCGTCATATCGTCCACCTCGACCTGTTGGAAATAAATGTGGAAAACAACGAGCTTCCAAACTTTCTTCCCATACACTAATGGGACTTCCTTTTGCTGCTTTCATTTGAAACAAGTCAATTGCATTCCCCATCACTTCTTTGGAATGCAAAGGATGAACAGTATAATGTTCATATATTTCTTCACTTCTTGATACATCAACTTTTTCAATTTGGCCAGCTGAACAATCACTGTCTTCATCTGCAGCTGTTTCTTCTGCCTCAACACACACATGTTTGTAGTACTCATTGTTTTTGACCAAATACAACGTTGCCTTTTTGACTTTCCTAACATCCACTAAATCTTGCCAGATTTTCTTACTCTTTGTCGGAACCCCATTAACTAGAATAACCAGAGGTTCCTCTTCCACTTTCTCTACACCAATGGAATCAATATTTTTCTTGAAATCTAGAGGCAAATAAACAACTCTTCCCTTTAATCCTCTCTGTAAATCTGAAGGAGGCAATTTCCCTATCTTAGGCTCCATGCGAACAATTGCCTGAAAAGGATGGACACATTGAATCAAAATAGACTCATATGTATTTAAATCCATCAATTCAGGAGGAATGTCTATCAACTCCAGATTATTATGAACAGCTCTAGCAGGCATTCTGTTTTGATTTAATTTATCATAACAATATTTACAAATACGCTGATCAGAACTCAAATCAAAACAATTCTCCAGCCACAAATAAGTAGCAAAATCCTTCCACTCATAATTATTTATCTTTTCACTTTTTATGTATAAATCAACTAATCTAGTTTGATGCTTATAATGAGTTCGTCGACAACACACACACGTAAAATTCGGCCTTTCACTTGATTTCACCTTAAACCTGGTAACTTCCTGGTCAAACTTTTCTGTACTTGAAATCTGTACATTATCTTCCACAATACCTTGAATTTCTGTGTCAATTTCTACACTGTCCTCTTTTTCACCAAAATAAGAAATCTCAATTTCTTCACAAATCTTCTTCACGTCTAATTCAGTTCCATGCAAAAGAGCACTGTTTAATTGTTTAAGCTTAAGTGCTGGACTTTTTGCATAATACAACATTCTCACTAATTTCCTCATTTTGATATGATGCACTGCTAACATCCTAAAATGATGAAAACACTTTGACAGACTTTTCTAGAAAGACAAGCCAGTGAATGGCCTTGCAAACCTGTCTTTTCCCTCACTCTGCAAGGATCTAAATCTTGCAACAACTTTATTTTCTGCTTCAGACTTTTCTTACTATATGTACGTAAGAAATTACAAAAAAAATCAATTGATTCCTGTCGCACACTACAAATACGACTACACTTCCAAGTGTACACTGGACCCTTAGTACGTTTCCCTAAAACTTCATCAGTTAACACCTCTTCTGGTTCTCTAGGCACAACTTTCTCTTTTTCAATCGGACAACCGTCTTTCACCTCATATGCTCGACCACTGGTGTCAACTGCATGCACTAAATCATTCTCCTGAAAGTAACTCTACTCATTAAAAAATGGCTCACAACTTGAACTGTGCATCCATTCTCCTGAAAAAACTTTACAAAAATGAGTCCGATTAATTACTCTTTTCCATCTACTGTTTGATTTAAAAACATCAATTGTCTTGTTAAGTGTCCTAATTCTATTGATTATTAAAATAAATTAAAAAAATGTAACTTCAAAAGCCTGATCAACAATCTTCTCTACATTTTTCTTTTTCTTATAAAAAGCAGCTCTCTGTTTGCCTTTCCTAATGTTTTTTAACAAATTTAAAACCACCATATTGCAAAACATTCGTTTACGAATGTCTCTAAACTGATTCTGCCTTCTATTCCGATACATATTATTCTCTCCTGCTCCAGTGTTATCATTTTTTGAGGGCCTCTCCTTCCTTTTCAAAATTACTCTCTCCTTCTCTTTTTCTACATGCTGTCCAACATTTATTTTTGTTCTACATACGTTCCGTAAAAAAGATTTGGTTATCTTACCAGGAGCTTCTTTCCTATTTTTTGAAGTCTTTGTTGTGGAGGACTGCTGTAATTCCAATGCTGTTTTTGTTTTAAACCGTACTTCAATTTTTTTTGTTTTTTGCCTTGACGGCATCGTTCCTTACTCTTGAAATCTTGTTTTCAATCTGTGTTAAAGAAAAAAATAGCACATTATAGACCACTACTATCAAACAACAAAGCAATGACAAAAAGCAAACAATCTATTCAGGGTTACAGATCAAGTGAGGATTCTCCAGGGGTGCAGAAGAAGTGAGACATGCATTGAAGAGTGTAGTGGAAGAGAGGTATGTCCACAAGTACAAAGAAAGTGACACCTGTGTCTACGAGTGCAGTAGGAGATAAGCTTCATGAAGTCTAGTCCACTGGACTCTTACACAAAGGCTTCACCACTTATGTTCTCCAGGAAAGTCCTCTCTCCCACTACAGTCTTGAACACAGGCCTCACCTCGTCTGTCCCTCTGGACAGGCCTCACCTCATCTACACAATCTACTTCCTAATCTAAGGTAACACAGGTGACATTTTTATGAAAGGATGACATATATGTATTTAATCATGCAGACACTATTTATTCCTTCTCAAAAAACTAAAATCGTTTTTTAAATAACATTTTAGACACACAGTGCAGGTTCTATGTACAAGCAGTCAGTGTCCATGACTACAGTGGAGAGGACTAACCTCCTCTCACCCTTGGACAAGCCTTACCTCATCTCTGTCCTCTGAACAGGCCTCAATGTATTGAGTATAATTGATAGTAAGTAGGTGCAGATGAGGTGACGCATGTCCAAGGGTGTAAATAAGCTGAGGCCTATCTAAGCATGCCAATTAGTTGAAGTCTAGTCAGAGTTGCATATGAGGTAAGGATTGTCTATGGGTGCACAAGAGGTATGGCCTCTATTGAAGAGTGTAGTATAAGAGAGATCTGTCCACGGGTGCAAATAATTTGAGACCTGTGTCTAAGAGTGCAGTGGGGGATAGGCTTCATGAAGGCTAGTCCACTGCACTCTTAGACACAGGTCTCACCACCTAGGCTCTCCAAGAAAACCCTCTCTCCCACTACAGTCTTGAACACAGGCCTCAGCTCCTCTGTCCCTCTGGACATTCCTCACCTCATCTGCACAATCTACTTCCTAATCTGAGGTAACACAGGTGACATGATTGTGAAAAGGTCAAATTTTTTTATCTAATCATTCACACACTATTTATTCTTTCTCAAAAATGTGAAAGACATTAATTTGGCCCAAAAATGTTTCAGTAGTGTAATGAAAAGCTTATACATATGACCTTTTCTCTGTTTTTCAAATCTTATTCTAAAAAAAGATTATGAGGCCTAAGCAGGAATGCAGATGTAATGAAGCCTGTACAGGGTAGCTCAAAAGGTGAGGCTTGTGTCCAAGATTGCAGTGGACAGGACTAAACTGGAGTAGTGTACAAAAAAAAGATGAACCTCATTTATAAAGCCCTGCATCAGTTTTCCACTGCTGATGCGTCACTTTTTGTGACGCATCGGCGGCATAAAACATATGCCTTGTTGCGCCATATTTAAAAAGTGACGCATGTAGGTAGATGCGTCACTTTTTAAACCTCTGCCCCACATTATACCTTTATCAGGTGTAATGTACACAGAGGGGTAATTTCTTCGCAGAAAGCCTCGTAATAGTGACGCAGTGAAATCAATAAAATTTCACTGCGTCACTTTTAGGACACTGTTACGTCAAAATCTTGCACCTGCCTCACAGCAGACATAAGACTGAGGAAAACGCTTTCACATGGAGCTTTCCCCATGTCAAAGGATGCATTGCTGGACTACAAGCACTCCATTTCAGTACTGAAAACTCACTATTTTACAAAATACATTTCCTCTCTCTTGTAAACAATCCTACCGCATGTCCAAGGGTGTAAATAAACTGAGACTTGTCTAAACATGCCAATTAGTTGAAGTTTATTCAGGGTTGCAGATGAAGTAAGGATTGTCTGGGGGTGCACAAGAAATATGGCCTCTATTGAAGAGTGTAGTAGAAGAGAGATCTGTCCACGGATGCAAAGAACTTGAGACCTGTGTCTAAGAGTGCAGTGGGAGATAGGCTTCATGAAGCCTAGTCCACTGCACTTTTAGACACAGATCTCACCACCTACACTCTCCAAGAAAAGCCTCTCTCACACTACAGTCTTGAACACAGACCTCACCTCCTCTGTCCCTCTGGACATTCCTCACCTCATCTGCACAATCTACTTCCTAATCTGAGGTAACACAGGTGACATGATTATGAAAAGGTCAACTTTTTTTATGTAATCATTCACACACTATTTATTCTTTCTCAAAAATGTAAAATACATTAATTTGCCCGAAAAATGTTTCAGTAGTGTAATAAAAAACTTATACATATAACCTTTTCTCTGTTATTCAAATGTTATTCTAAAAAAAGATTATGAGGCCTAAGCAGGAGTGCAGATGTAATGAAGCCTGTCCAGGGGAGCACAAAATGTGAGGCTTGTGTCCAACAGTGCAGTGCACAGGATTAACTGGAGTAGTGTGAAAAAAAAAGATGAACCTCATTTATAAAACCCTGCATCAGTTTTCCACTGCTGATGCGTCACTTTTTGTGACGCATCGGCGGCATAGGCTCTCCAAGAAAACCCTCTCTCCCACTACAGTCTTGAACACAGGCCTCAGCTCCTCTGTCCCTCTGGACATTCCTCACCTGATCTGCACAATCTACTTCCTAATCTGAGGTAACACAGGTGACATGATTGTGAAAAGGTCAAATTTTTTTATCTAATCATTTACACACTATTTATTCTTTCTCAAAAATGTGAAAGACATTAATTTGGCCCAAAAATGTTTCAGTAGTGTAATGAAAAGCTTATACATATGACCTTTTCTCTGTTTTTCAAATGTTATTCTAAACAAAGATTATGAGGCCTAAGCAGGAATGCAGATGTAATGAAGCCTGTACAGGGTAGCTCAAAAGGTGAGGCTTGTGTCCATGATTGCAGTGGACAGGACTAAATTGGAGTAGTGTACAAAAAAAAGATGAACCTCATTTATAAAGCCCTGCATCAGTTTTCCACTGCTGATGCGTCACTTTACTTGACGCATCGGCGGCATACAACATATGCCTTGTTGCGCCATATTTAAAAAGTGACGCATGTAGGTAGATGCGTCACTTTTTAAACCTCTGCGCCACATTATACCTTTATCAGGTGTAATGTACACAGAGGGGTCATTTCTCCGCAGAAAGCCTCATAATAGTGACGCACTGAAATCAATAAGATTTCACTGCGTCACTTTTAGGACACTGTTACGTCAAAATCTTGCACCTGCCTCACAGCAGACATAAGACTGAGGAAAACGCTTTCACATGGAGCTTTCCCCATGTCAAAGGATGCATTGCTGGACTACAAGCATTCCATTTCAGTACTGAAAACTCACTATTTTACAAAATACATTTCCTCTCTCTTGCAAACAATCCTACCGCATGTCCAAGGGTGTAAATAAACTGAGACTTGTCTAAACATGCCAATTAGTTGAAGTTTATTCAGGGTTGCAGATGAAGTAAGGATTGTCTAGGGGTGTACAAGAAATATGGCCTCGATTGAAGAGTGTAGTAGAAGAGAGATCTGTCCACGGGTGCAAAGAACTTGAGACCTGTGTCTAAGAGTGCAGTGGGAGATAGGCTTCATGAAGCCTAGTCCACTGCACTTTTAGACACAGATCTCACCACCTACGCTCTCCAAGCAAAGCCTCTCTCCCACTACAGTCTTGAACACAGACCTCTCCTCCTCTGTCCCTCTGGACATTCCTCACCTCATCTGCACAATCTACTTCCTAATCTGAGGTAACACAGGTGACATGATTGTGAAAAGGTCAAAAAATTTTATGTAATCATTCACACACTATTTATTCTTTCTCAAAAATGTAAAAGACATTAATTTGCCCGAAAAATGTTTCAGTAGTATAATAAAAAACTTATACATATAACCTTTTCTCTGTTTTTCAAATGTTATTCTAAAAAAAGATTATGAGGCCTAAGCAGGAGTGCAGATCTAATGAAGCCTGTCCAGGGGAGCACAAAATGTGAGGCTTGTGTCCAACAGTGCAGTGCACAGGACTAAACTGGAGTAGTGTGCAAAAAAAAGATGAACCTCATTTATAAAACCCTGCATCAATTTTCCACTGCTGATGTGTCACTTTTTGTGACGCATCGGCGGCATAAAACATGTGCCTTGTTGCGCCATATTTAAAAAGTGACGCATGTAGGTAGATGCGTCACTTTTTTAAAACTCTGTGCCATATTATACCTCTATCAGCTGTAATGTACACAGAAGGGGCATTCCCCCACAAAAAGCCTCGTAATAGTGACGCGTGAAATCTATGACATTTCACTGCATCACTTTTAGGACATATATATGTCAAAATCTTGCACCTGCCTAACAGCAGGCATAAGACTGAGGCAAACGCTTTCACATGGGGCTTTTCTCATGTAAAAGTATGCATTGCTGGAGTTGCGTCATTTTTGTGACACACTCCAGCAATTCGTCACTTTTGCGCTTACAGATACATCACAAATACTGACTTATCTGTAAGTCCTAGAAACATGATGCGTCATACATTAAATGTAATGCATCATTGGTGTCACAAGGAATGCACAGTGAAAAGTGATGCATCACTGTTTTCATAAATAAAGCTCTCAGTGTGCTTCCTAATGTGAGGTAACACAGGTGACATGATTATGAAAGCTTCAAATTATTTTACTTAATCATGCACACATTATTTAGTTTTTCTCAAAAATGTAAAAGCTATTAATTTGCCCCAAAATCGATTTTTCAATAACATTTTAGAAACACAGTGCAAGTCCTATGTACAATCATTCCATTTCAGTACTGAAAAGTCACTATTTTACAAAATACATTTACATTCCTACCAAGCATTACCCAAAAAATTAAGCAAACCAACAGCAAAGAAACTCAATCTGCTTCCTAATCTGAGGTAAAACAGATAACATGTTTGTAAAAGATTCAAATATTTTTATGTAATTAAGCACACACTATTTATTCCTTCTTAAAAAATGTTAAAGCCATGGATTTGAACTAAAATCGTTTTTCAATTACCATTTTAGGAACAGAACACAGGTCCTATGTACAAGCATTCATTTTCACTACTGAAAGCCATTAATTTGCCCTAAAGCCGTTTTTTATTTAATATTTTATGAACAGAGCACAGATCCTATTTACTGGCATTCATTTTCACAAGTAAAAACCATTATTTTGCACTAAAAACCTTTTTCAATTAACATTTTAGAAACAGAGCACAGATCCTATATACAAGCATTCATTTTCACTACTGAAACCCATTGATTTGCACTAAAATCGTTTTTCAGTTACCATTTTAGAAACAGAACACAGGTCCTATGTACAAGCATTCATTTTCACTACTGAAACCCATTGATTTACCCTAAAATTAATTTTTAAAATAACATTTTAGATACTAAGTGCAAGTCCTATGTACAACCATTCAACTTCACTACTGAAACATCACTGTTTCACAAAATAAAAATCCTCTATTTTGCAAATATAGAAACCATGTATTTTTTAAAAGCATCACACAAACCAAAAGCAAAGAAAATCAATGTGCTTCTGAATCTAAACTCTCTATCTAAATGAGTCATAACTCACCTTTACGAATGCTTTGAGAGATTCAGAACAGTGTCAGATACACACACCAATATTTCTATAGCAGAGCAAAAGGTATGTTCTCCAGGCACTGCAACCATTAATGGCACAGAAAATCTCTAATTCTACAAACATATTGCTCATGGTAACCAGTCAAAACTCTTCCCTCTTTATTTTCAAACCAACACCCTTCCCCCCTCAGCCCTTTCTACCTGTTACCATAGCAACTCCCTCCTCACTGAGCTACCAGGGTTAAACGTTTATTCTACAATGTTGCAAATCACCTCAGCAAGGATGTTTGACCTGTGAATACACCAGCTTATCTACTGCAATCTTTCTTTAAATGACTGTTTTTTAACCATTCAAATGACTTCTTTCACACAACAGAAGCATGCACCCTAACTTTCAGTTTTCAACTATCTGAATCCACCAATCATTGCTTGTGATTCAAGAGCACTGAAACTCCACAGTTTTTTTTTTTGCAAACTCCTACTGTTCCAACTACCATTTCATTTCTACACTTCATCTGACTGCACCAGAACCTCCTCTCACCATGTACTCTGTCTGGATTATTGGACATAGCTACATTCACTGGGCTCAAAGGTATGCAGCTAACAGAAATTTTCACAACCTTGATTTACCAAATGTGCACATAAAATGGATTGGCCAGAGAGGATTGAGATGTCACCAATTGATACCATTGGTGAAAACCTTTTTGCATTTGCCACACCCTGACCTCCTAATTGTGCACTGTGGAGGAAATGACTTGGGCACTTTGACTGGGGTAGGTCTGGAAATGCTTTTAAAGGACACCTTTGATCAAGTGATGACACTTTTTCCACAAACTGCCTTGGTGTTTTCCAATATATGCCAAAGACAGAAATGGAACTGGTCCAACCAATTTTGTCCACAATTTGAGAAAGCACGGAAACATGTGAATAAATCTGTTTCTGCTTACATGAGAGACTATGGAATGGGTTCAATATACAACAACAACTTGCGTTACAACATGCAAGATATCTACAGAGCAGATGGTGTGCACTTCTCAGATGAGGGGAATAGAATATTCCTCCTGAATTTAAGACTGTGCATTGGTACCTACTTGTAGGTACCTAAATCAGCCACAGAACCCAAAAGCTCTTTTCAGGGCTACCCTACCTCTGATCACTCCAAATGATTATCTTTTTCTAACTTTTTTCACTATTTTTCACCAAAGTACGCTCCCCGGTACGCTTCCCGGTGCGCGAACCGGGCGCTCCCCCCACGAAAATGTAAATTTTGTAAAAAATTTTTGGGCCTATATGGGCCTCCTAAGACCCCCTCAGAAAGCCTAGAGGGTCAGGGAGGGCCTACCGTGCCCCCTTATACCCATTCCCAACGTTGTTTGTTCTCTATTTTCTCTCTCAAATCTACGAAACACAAAATGGAGGATTCCCGTAGCGCTGCCGGTACGCGTACCGGGGCGCGCACCGGGAAGCGCTCCCAAACATTTTTAAGTACATAAAAACCACTGGAGACACTTTCACCAAATATAGAAGAATAGGCCATACTACATACCAGTCCCTACCATTTTCCCAAATTTGGTGGAATTCCATTGAGCAATTTGGCCTGTAGCCCTCTCTAAATATCCTGAAGTGAATTACTTCACAAAAACACATCTGAAGTGTTAGAATTTACAACCAATAAAAATGTTACTTTCATTTTCTACTATTATTTCATGACATTTGATTGGTTATGTACATGAATATATATAAACAAAGAGAGGGAAACACAGCCATTTTGACTACTACTTCCTGAAGTACATTTCAAAAGCATTTCCACTGAGAACTTAAACTTCTTTTTGAAAGGTAAGATGTTATTTTGAAAACTGAAGTATGTTGTGCACTTTAAGTTAATTTGGAAAACATTTTCTGATAGTTATATACTATCCCTCTGTAATAGTTATAGATTGAGATACGCTTCTCTGTTATAGTTATGGATGGAGTTAGCCTTGTCTTGTATAATTATGAATTTACTTAGGCTTCATGATATACACTTTTTATATTTCTACTTCCAGCCTGATACC
The DNA here is from genome assembly GCF_964261635.1 of Lissotriton helveticus. Lineage (NCBI taxonomy): Eukaryota > Metazoa > Chordata > Amphibia > Caudata > Salamandridae > Lissotriton > Lissotriton helveticus. The sequence goes on along the minus strand of NC_136065.1, from coordinate 440,435,636 downwards.
ATACACTGCCCAAAGATAACTTCACTGTTAAAAAATCAAAACTACCTGTCTGAACTTAAACCCAACAGTGCCCTATCTCTACTGATATATTTATTTTTTATGCAAATTACAGCAAGAAAATGGAAGGAGAGCAAAATATTTCCTTTGAAATTGTACTGGAGAGCAACAATGAACAAGTTATTGAACCCAATGAAGACTTAGAATTCATGGATGAATCACAGGACTATGAATTAGTTCAATGTGTGGAAGCGGTAGATACGCTAATTCAAAATGAGGACATTTCCGACAATCTGTTATTAGAAGTTCTGTTAAATTTGGAAAAAGAATCTGAAAAATAAATGTATATTTAATAATTCTAAACTTGTTTGAGACATTATTCATTTTTATATGTAATTCATAAACTAGTACCAAATTGATTATAATGTAAAGTCAGATTTATAGTATACTGTGCAACTTTTTTATGTTACATAGTAATTTTGCTCATAGATACTTCCTTTCTCCCAATATATTATCTCCAATGTGTATTTGACATCTCTTTTTCATCTCCTGCCTCCATGTTGTTTCTGCTTTCCTGACAGACTATGATATGGATTCCATATAGCACAATAACTTCTGTAACAACATGCAAGATATCTACAGAGGAAACGGTGTACATTAAATTTAAGACTCAGCATTGGTACCTACATGTTGGTACTTAAAACACCCAAACAACACAACAACTCTATGCAGAGCTACCCTACCTCTAATCACTTTAAATTATTATTTTCCTGTTTCACTGGGTTTTCCCAGTGGTACGCTCCCCGGTATGCTCCCCGGTGCGCGTACCGGGCGCTCCCCCCGCGAAAATCGAAAAAAAATTAAAAAAAATGTTTGTCCCGCGGGACCCTTTTATGGCCCCCACATCAAACCTAGAGAGTCAGGGGGGGTGTACCCTGCCCCCTTTTGGTCATTTCCCCCTTTGTTTTTAGCCACCTCTTGTGTCTTGATCCTACCGAGACACAAGATGGCGGCCGCTGCGGACTGTTTCGAATGTTTACAGACACCCGAGAGCCAATCAGCTTTCCATGCGCAAGTCACGTAGCGCGCCCGGTGCGCTCCCCGGTACGCGTACCGGGGCGCGGCTATAGATATATATATTTTTTTAAACTCCAATTACTCAAGATCCTCTGGAGCACATATCTTGAGACATAGCAAAGGCACATCGGGCTACCAGTCCCTACAATTTTGCCAAATTTGGTGAAAATCCATTCAGCCGTTCGAGCTACAAGTGTGTTTGACCGCCCTATGGAAATTAACATGGGGAAAACATGTTTTGGGACCCCCTTTTATCTCAGCCCCCGATTGACGAATCCCCCCCAAACTTTCAGGGAAGGAGCGGAGAGCCGCGAGGCACAGTTGAGGAAAAATTCAGGCAGATTCCTCAACCGGCGCCAAAGTTATTCCCAATAGAATGTTGCGATTTCCCTATGGAAATCAATCCTAACTATAACTACCTACTGGCGACCACCAGTAGGTAATATATATACACTCACTGAAAAAAACATAGGTTTTACAGACGTTATAGTTAGGAATTAGCATTTAAAAAACCTTTGAAATTCACAAAAAACCATATGTTTCAGGGACGTTATAGTTAGTTGGACATTTGACTCATATAAAACCAGAGAAATTTGCCTGTTATAGTTAGTTGAGCTAACTATAACTTGCGCGCTCGCAATGCACTGCTGATGATGTTTTTTTAATTGAAACAGTAGAGATGTCATCATAAAATACAAAATATTAAATTTCTGTCATTACGTTACAAGTCCATCCCTTAAAGGTTGCACAAATCGGATCGATTAATAGATAAGAAAAAGCCAAACAATATAAGTGGAATATGGGAACATTGGAATATAAATAGCTATAGGAACGTTTGGGAATGTTAAGGTGGCTTAAGTACCTCTCGCTGGAATGGCTGTAGTAGTGTGTGTCGTTTGGCACTTGCATCAATATACATCGTAACAGGTAACCATAGATTAAAGCGGTTCGTTGCCAAGTGTATAGGATAAACGAAAGAGGTCTATAATCTATGGTTAAGACACACAGCATACCACCATTTATAAGAAATCTTTGTAAAGTCTTTCCAATTTGTGGTAATTTGCTGAAAAGCAATCGCAATTAACAAATCAATGATTTTGACATTCAACATAGAATTTTCCCAAATATGTGACAAACTTCCTAGAAAAACATGAATAAAAAAAAGTAATCTTAATACCATAAATTTGGTTTATTTGGGACCAAACTTGCTGCCAGAAAGTATATACACATGGACAATAAAATATCATGTGGAATAAATCAGCATTCAGAATAGAGCAAGTCCAACAGATATCTGGTACAGTTGAATAGTTTAATTAAAGTGACCGGTGTGTGTAAAAGCCTATTGTAAATGAAGAACAGTGTTTTTGTTGTTTTGGCTGTTCTGGAAGATTTACGTAGTTTGTCCATATTTTGGACCAGAGCGATAACGGCCAAGATGTCATGAGGTCCCGCTCCCATAATTTTTATACTTTAGATTTTGGTCTGTCAAGGTTCGCGCTTTGTAAATATTCATAAATAGTGGAAGCTTTAGGCCGGGACTGTAACAGAGTATGGAGGTGAGGGGAGGTATCTGATATGTTAGGAGTATCAGCTATAGTCGAGAGTTGGATATATGTATCCATCTCTTCCTTCTTGAGTAGGTTGTATTTATGAATGAATGAGGCAGGGAGGTTAAATAATTCGCTAAGAGAGATGAATGGTAAAAAATCAGGGCCTGATAATAATTGATGAACCCAAGATAGTCCCCTTTGTCTCCAAGATTTCCAATAGAAAGGCTTGTTATGAATGAGCAAATTTTTATTGTGCCAAATTGGTGAATTAAGAAAGGAATCCGAGGAAGTATAAGTGGAATTAAAAGTTGGATCCAGGAGTTTGGAGGTATTCTTAATTATGGGGGTGGAAAGGAACTGAGTTTTACGTGAAAAGGAGAGATATTCACAGAAGGAGAAGGGTGATAAAAATAGACTTTCAAGTGATGTCCAAAGAGGGCAATCATCTTTGGAGTCAAGTAACCAAAAAGAGGCTTGACGCAAAAGGAAAGATTTCTGATATGCCAGGAAGTCTGAGAAGTTAACTCCACCTTCTGATTTAGGTCTAGTCAATTTTAATAAAGACATTCAGGACTTCTTATTACTCCACAGAAAGGAGGAAAGTATGGAGTTGATTTTCTTGAATAAGATAGCGGGTATAATAACTGGGATGTTAGAGATAGTGTTTAAGACTATGGGTGCCAGCATCATCTTTATGGTATCCAAGCGTCCCCACCAGGATAGGTAAAGAGGATGCCATTTAGTAGTCAATTCAGAGTTTTTTTAAGACCCTTATTCATGCTCAACATAACTGTGTCCAATATTGAAGAGGTGAAATGTAGTCCTAAATACTTAATATGCTTAGGACTCCATGTGAAATTAGATGCGTTAAAGTCTGATTCAAAAGTGCACTTAGTTAATTAAGGGCAAGATATCACATTTGTCATTATTTAATTTGTAGCGGGAAATTAGGGAATAAGACTTCACTTCCGCTAAAAAAGCGGGAATTGACTCTTCAGGTTTTGACATAAAAAGTAAAATATCATCAGCATAGGTTGCAAGTTTAATGTGGGAGTTAGATGTTTGGAAACCATGTAAATTGAAGTTTTGGCATAATTTGCAAAGAAATGGTTCTAGAGCTAAATTAAAAGAAAGGGAGAGAGGGGGCAGCCCTGACGTACCCCTTTGCCTAATTTAAAGAAAGGCAAAATTAAGCCATTAGCACATACTGCAGCTCGAGTATTGGAATAAAGAAGAGATACCAAAGATGTAAATTTAGGGCCAAAGCCGAACCACTTGAGGGTATAAACAAGTAGTTCCTTTCAACTCTGTCAAACACCTTCTCTGTGTCTAGTGCTATAGCTGCTAGGGGTTGTTTTAGGTGGGATGATTCAGATAAAACATTAAAAAAAGTTGAGTGTTGTGATCCTCTTGACCGTGGCTGCGAATAAGGACTGGTCACCCTCCGCATCTGACCGTTCGTGATCCTGCTTGTCCCCCCTGAGAATACCAGATTCACCCCGGGAGGTGATTGTGATTGGTGCCGGGCGTGAAAATATGGATCGTACGGTGTTTGGGCCATCGCTGAGGTCAATATTGGCAGAAATTAGGGCGTTTCATTCACATGTGGATGTCTTATTGCGCCTATCTGAGATGACCCTGGTGGAACCGGACCCAGCCTTACTGATGAAACAGCAATCTGCAGCCATTCAAACTGCGGCCATTTTAACTCCGTGCGAGAACCCTGTGAGGAAGCGAGTATTGGAACCATCGGATGGTGCCCTGGAGGACAGTGTTCCCCAGATCGTCAGTGTATTGCCGAACCTTTCACCACTATCGACTTTGGAGGTATCGAAAGGCGTTCCCCTCCCGGAGACTTTTGTTTTTGACTTTCCATCCAATTTGTGGTCGTCTTCTCCTTTCTTGGTGACTTTACGACTCCTGGGCAAGATACATTGTGACTGTCCATCTAGGAGGGAGAGTTCTTCTGCGTCTGAGGCTCTTGTGGACTCTTTGTCTCTGTGTCGCCATATATTGATTCTTGTTGACTCCCTTCTTCCTTCTTATTCCTTTGTGTGTTTTTGGGTCTCGCTGGGGGGGGTACGTGTGCTGGTTTGGAAGGGCCAGGGTTAAGATTAACTAGGTCGGGACAGGTTGGAGTGGCTTCTACGGGTGTTCGAATTGCAACTGTTTGATCTAAAAGGCTGGGCGGTGTATTACGATGCCCCCTAATTTCTTCTATAAGTGTTGTCATACGTTGATCTTTTAGAGATAGGAGGTGTCTGTTTCTGGCGGGGGGGTCTAAAGGGGCTGGGAGCTCCATTCTTTTTCCTACTTTTAGGGTTTTAGTTATTAAGGGCGACCGGCACGCTGCTAGTGGGGTTCGGCTGTAGCCATTTGCAGGGGTGCAGGGTGGGGGGTTGGAAAGTTTTTTTGGTTTTTTTTGCCTTTTTTTATTTCTATGGCCTTTTTCTTTCCTTTCCTTTCTTTTCCTTAAAGGATCAGTATAGTCTGCGAATCATTCGGATTTTTAACGCGTACTTGTATTTAGTGCTTATGCTTTGATGATATCCTGATTCCCGGGTGGGCAGGCCCTGAGGACTGGCGCTCAACATTGAATGTATATTGTATTGTCGTACGCACCGATCCATTTGCTTTGGCGCCAATGTTCCATTATAGCGGTTCTTACATGCATATCCTGTCTCTTGTCCTGTCCCCCGTACTCTTCTGTTTGATTGTATGGCACCTGATCCTTCCTTTAATAATATAAAATGGAACCTCTGTCTCATCCTGGGACTCAGTTGTGCATTCTAATACAAGTTCTATCCTGAATCGCTGCCGGACCTCAGGGTTGTCGGCTGATGAGCTGTGTTGTACTGTGATATAGAGGGTCTTAATTTGTTTAGCGGCCGGCCTCTGCGGTTTTAGGCCCATACTTGTATTTTATTGAATGCTACAATAAAGGTTTTTCAAAAAAAAAAAAAAAGTTGTGTGTTATCTGTTATGACGCGTCTTTTAACAAAACCAGATTGTTCTTTGCCCAATAGGTTTGGTAAATAGGAGTCTAAGCGTATGGCTAATACTTTTGAAAAAAAATTCTAGTCAATGTTGACTAGGGAAATAGGTCTATAATTTTTACAGTGTTGAGAGTCTTTTCCCTCCTTAGGTATGAGACAAATATGCACTTCTGAGAAGGAACAATAGGAACTATTAAGTGAACAAAAAGAGTTTACCAGGGCATATAATTTGGACATTAAGAGTTTAGAGAAGTTAAGATAAAATTCGACAGTGAAACCATCTGGACCAGGTGCTTTGTCTTTTTTAAGATATTAGAGAGCTTTAAGGAGTTCTTGCTGTGTTAGGTCTGCTTCCAAAGAGGATAGGTCAACGGGAGTACTCTAGGTTTCTTGGATGTTGGAGAAAAAGTGTGACAATGATTGGTCTGTAGGATGTGTTTTGGACGTGTATAAGGATTTATAAAAAAGACAAAACTCATTCACAGTCTCAGCATCTTTACATTTTAGAACAGAATGTTCGTCATATATAGATTCAATATAGATTCAATATTCAGTTTATTTTGACAAATTTTTAAATAATTAGCCAGTATTCTCCCTACTTTATTTTTACCTCCATAGAATTTTGCACTGGACTTTAAAAGATATAGGGGCATATTAGCAATGAATTGCGATATTTATCGCAAAACGCGCTAAGCGCGTTTTAATTTATCGCTGCCTATCGCCGGATATGTTAGCGGAGAAAACATTCTATTAGCAACTTTTTTCTCCATTGTGCTAAAATATCCAGCGATAGCGGCAAAATGCGTGAATATTGCTGGAAATCCAGCGATATTCACACATTAACGCCAATGGGGGCTTAACCTGACAATCCACCCCCATTGAATATACAGGTACCTATTAGCAGGTGTTAGATTCTAGCGATAATCACGCTTAGCGCAACTTTTTTTATCGCTAAGCCTGCTTTGCTAATAGGCGATAGCTGTGTTAGCGACTGCTTTCAGTCGCTAACAGTTTGGGTATGCCCACTTTGCATGTCATTAGCAATAAATATTGCTGACATGCAAAGCGGGCCCCAAACCAGTTGCTATTGCCTAAAAGCTGTCCCTAACTGCTGTTAGCGACAGCTTGCTGATAGGGCAATAAAAATATCGCTGCTTTAGCGGCAAAAAGTGACGCTAAAGCGTCGATATTACCCTTGCTAATATGCCCCATAATGAGGCATTGTCCATGGATGTTTTGTTAAATTGCAATTTGGCATTTATAAGAGCTGTTAAACATTCTTTCGAGTGTGATGTGTAGTAGGTATGCTCCAATCTCTTAATGTCAAGAAGGAGGTCATTTGTCAGTTTGCGTGCTTTTTTCGTATCTTACTTATATATATCCAATAATGAAATACCTTGCTGAGGGTTTAAGAGCATCCCAAACAGTTGAGAATGCCAAGGGTTCACTGCGATTCATAGCAATGTACTAATTGAAAAAGGTCTTAAAAGAATTTGTAAAAACTGGATCTAGAAGGAGAGAATTATTAAAACGCCACCTTCTAGGTGAATTAGGTTTAGGTAGTATGTCGAGTCCAATTGAGACAGGGGCATGAACTGACAAGAGAATAGGGCCGATTTCTGCATGTGTGAGAGTTTGCGAAGTGTTATGTGAGGCAAAAAGACCAAAAGATTTATGAGTCTTATTGGGGACAAAATAAACTTTGGAGCATCAGTCTACAAACGGGTCGTAAATCTGATTACAGTCACCAGCCAGTATCTTCAATACAATGAGTAATTTGCTTAGCTAGGGGATTCCAAAAAATAGTATCGCCTCCAGTGGGTGCATAAACATTAAGAAAAGAAATTCTGCCTCTGAAAGATACTTTTCTTGTAAGAAATCTATGTAGGAGTCCAATTTAGCTAAATGAGTTCAAACTCATTGCCATTTAATAGGAGAATTTAATCCCCTAACGTTCCACAAAATTAATTTTATAGACATAAAATGTCAGAAAAAAAAAAAAAATAAAGGCATTAGAGATATGACATATAAGTCTGATTCATTGAAACCAATATAGTAAATATAGAAAGAGAAAGGAGTAAGAAAAATAGTTAGCTCAGAGACAAGAGAGAAGAAGAAGCAAATGTCTGATGGTTTAAGCCTAGAGTGAAGAATAGCAATGATAATACAAAGGAAAAGGGATAAAATAGTTAAGTAATGCAAATACAGAAATACATGAAAATATATCATTACAAACCTATTAATAGATATGAAAGAAAGAACAATGCTAATGAAGACATCTGAAGAGAAAAAGACAAGAAAAAAGCAAACAAAACAAAAAACAAGACAAAACAAATAACATACCTGCATAAAGGGAACATGGATGTGGGGAGGGCCGAACCACATGGAGCAGACAAACCGTGTAGAGAAGACTGGACAGAACCAGGGGTGAATCACGCCATGACAAGGACAGAGCTGTAAAAGCAAAAAATAACATATTAAGCACTGTTCTAAATAATGAACGATGAACACAGAGAATAAGAGCAACTAACTTGAGCTGAAAACCAAATAACCAGAACTTAGTTATTAATGTCAAGGCTTGCTCCGCAGGATCCGGATGTTGCAAATAAGGGTCCACCTCCTGGCGTTATCAACACCCCGAATGTGCAACACAGGGTGTTCGAACTATCAGGCGAGGGATAGGAAAGGGAAAGGGTCAGCAGGGACAAGAACCTGAAACGACAGAAGAATAAACATATATAAACAAAGCCAACATATACTACTACTCTCATGAATTCTCACTAAACCCTGAATACCTTATAGTAGCTGTAAGGATTCTTTCTGCTTCCCGGATGCATAAGATCTGTCGTTACTCTCCTGTAAACAAACAGACCAGAGTATTTAACATTGATTCATACGTGTCATGTATAACAGAAGTGTTGTATATTGAGTAACCACACACCATTCAAATGCAGAGAAGAATGCCTCTTGTCCCTACTGAAATGGTAACCTCTGATTTCCCAAAACCTCAAAAGAAAAGTCTTTGCAAGTTAGGGGACAATAAGTCCTGAGCACTCCACCAAGAATTATGGTTCGTAATAGGCATGAAATTAGTCAGAGTGTCTAAAGTACAAAAGGAAAGAAAATGAGACAACAAATGGTGGCGTGTAGTTGCGACCACCACAACCGCTCCGTTGTATAAAGTATAAGTGACACTCTATTATCTGAAACAGCAGCATGTGGTTGCGACCACCACCATGCTCTGCTCACCATAGATTCAATAAAAGCAAAAGATACTGGGAACGGGTGGTTGCGACCACCACAACCGCCCCAGTAATATCAAGTTACTGATATCCCCCCTATAGCACACGGAAGCGTGTAGCAGCCACCACAACGCTGCGCTGCTCTTTATGCCACCCTATTCCAAGATAGATGTCCTCCATATAGCCCACGGAAGCGTGTAGTAGCCACCACAACACTCCGCTGCCCGTAATGCCACACAATCCCAAGAATAGAGAAACGGCAACGCGAGGCAGACCACCTCCGCGTTCCGTTGAACTGTTCCTGGCTCAGCAGTGAATTACGTAACCAGCATCGCGAGTTGAGCAACACTCGGTGCCCCATAACACAGGCTAGAATTAATGGCACTTATCTCATTCCTCTCATTGCCGCCTCCTCAGAGGTTCAACGTCCCTTCTCACCGGAGTAGCTCTCCAAGACAAACCACTGGGGCACAACAAACCAAATCCAAGGCTGGGACTCCAATCACTCGACCATCGGCAAACACGAAGAAACAGGAAACAGAATTACGCGCTCCGTCCAATAGCGCGGGCCGATGATATACCTCCCTGAAAAAGTATCATGGGAATCGTAGTTCTATATGTTTAGGCAGGCGCAACCAATGGAGGATCCTGACAATTAAACCATTAAAAGTAAATTAGAACAAATTAATAGAATATTAACACTTCCCTGTACTTAAAGGAACAATGAGAAGACGAATGTGAAGATCAAGGAAATCATGTGACATGTGAAGAAGAGGGTCTTGAAGAGTCCATAAAATTTGTCTTGTGTGAATTAATAAAGCTTTGAAGACGTAGTGGATCCTCATAAGAAATTGTTCTGTTGTTATAAGTAACTTTAAATAAACCTGGGTGATAAAGGCCATATCTAGCTCCCATGGAGCGTAAGTCTGATCTCATGTTGAGGAAGGCTTTACGTCTGGCTGCTGTAGCCTTAGAGTAGTCCTGTGCGAAAAACAATGTCAATCCAGACCAAGAGATCTGTTGGATAGCTTAAGCGGCTGACAATACTTTTAATAAATCTGTATATTCAAGGAAGTAAAGGATGACCCCCCTTCGCTGCTGTGAGGATGCATTGTTAGTGGAAACTCGACCTAGTCTGTGGGCGCACTGAATGTTCAACACAGTATCCTCTGGTATGTGCAAGATCTTAGGAGGAAAGGATTTGAAGAAACCGATGGGATCCATACCTTCTGTCCCTTCTATCAGGCAATATATACGTACATTGTTCCTCCTATTGCGGTTTTCAAGGTCTTCAACCTGCTTTTGAAGTTATGATACTTGTGATTGCATGAACGTGATGGTCTTGGTGGTATCTGTGAAAGAGGGCATATTTTGTTCAACTGTTGTGAGCCTTGTTTTAAGTTGAGACCACTTATCTGATAGGACCTGTAGTTTGGAACTTGTTTCCTCAACAAAGGGTCGGAGAGCCCTTATCTCTTGGAACAATAACTCCATCGAAACTGGAGAAGGTGGTTTGGGTGGCAAAGGGGGGTCTTTTTTCAAACGCTTTACATTAGACTTCCCTGAGACTGCTGAGGTGGGATCCATTGTTGCACTGTAATTTTCTGAGTTTAATAGACCAGAGTCCTCTAGTTTGGAAAGTTCTGAAAAGAGCTTTGAATTTTTAATAAAAGAGCGCTTTGCTTTAGTTGCGGTATAAAGAGAGTCCTTTGTCCTGCCCATCAAGTTATGAGGTAAGTACAATGAAAAGTTCAAGCAATCAAATCAGAAAAAGCAAGTATTCAATCTAATAGGACCAACAACACAGGGTAAATAATGCAGCCAAAGGAGGTATGATATTATAACACGCTCCGTGCGATAAGTGAGAATGCTTTGCAGCCAGGTTCACTGTAATCTCCTCAGCGACATAAGCAAAAATATTACATGTGGTTCCTTTTTCTTAAAAACCATATAGGACACAAGAAAGATTCCTCAGCACAACATTATTCATAAAAAAGTATCCTGAGAGGACTTGAAATCCGTTCCAAAGGCTTTTTTACTCATCATTTTGAGTGAAACTTGAATCGCTTCTCAAAATGGCGGTCACATCCATCTTCCACATAATGTATAAATTGATGAGGCAAATCTGAATGTTATACCACCTTAAAAATTCGATTGAAGGCATTAGAGTAACGGTATTAGACAGTGCAGGTTGAAAAACGCAGCATTTTATGTCAATGTTGCCGTTTCTGAGGCACAAGAGAACAAAACAAAATGTCGGCCATGGTAAAACGGTCTCGCATTCAGGCATTTACCTTGAAAATAGCTGCTGTGCTATATGAGGGACGAAGAGCAGAGTCATATGCAGATGAGCGTCATTTTAGAGGAACATTCCTCCGGGCAGCTTCGCGTCGTGTAGTCTGTACGTGCAAATTCACCGCACCGGTCCCAGGAGCCTCACTCACACGCCGCCATACTCGTTGGGCGCTTAGCCACGCCCCTCCATATTACATCACTCATGACATGGTCAGTGACATCACTGATGACATCTCAAATGACATCACTGATGACATCATCCAGTGAATGTGTGTTTCTGTAAAGTTTAAATATTTTTCATATATATCTATGCCAAGGTGTAGTGAAGAATGAGTGGATTTACAAGTGCCTGAATGGATTATTTAGTAGGTGCATGACTGACTGTATAAGTGAGTAATTGAACCTGTTTTACTGAATGCATGGGTTAGTGACTAAACTGTGTGAAAGTCTATATTATTCTCTCAGTTTGTGTGTAAGCGGCTGCATGGGTTGGTGAGTAGCTACATGAGTGTCTATATGGGTTATTGATTTGTTGTCTGAGTATCTGTATGGGTGCCTGAGTGGGTGGGTGGGGGGTATGTGACTCTGTGCATAGATGTCTGAGTGGGTGATTCACTGGTTGTATGGATTCAAAAGTGCATCTGGGAAGGGCTGTAGGGGTGAGTTGGTGTGTGTATGGGTGTGTTGGTAAGTGAATGAATGTCTCAGTGGTATATGTTTGAGTACATATGTTTTAAGGCAATATATAAGAGTGTTGGAGTATATTAATGACTATACGTGAGAGTAAGTTATTTGAAGAGTGGGTGTATAAATGAGTGTCTGCATCTATCAGTGATTGTAGAAGACGTTAAGTATTTGTCAGTATCTGCATAAATAAGTGATGTGTGTGCATAAATAACTGAGTTGGTGTGTATAACTGTATACATGAGTAAATGGGTATGTGATTGATTCTTTGCATGACTGACTTGGAGTGTGAATAACTCTGGATGAGTGGCGGAGTGTGACTGTATGTCAGAGATATGACATATAAGTCTGATTCATTGAAACCAATATAGTAAATATAGAAAGAGAAAGGAGTAAGAAAAATAGTTAGCTCAGAGACAAGAGAGAAGAAGAAGCAAATGTCTGATGGTTTAAGCCTAGAGTGAAGAATAGCAATGATAATACAAAGGAAAAGGGATAAAATAGTTAAGTAATGCAAATACAGAAATACATGAAAATATATCATTACAAACCTATTAATAGATATGAAAGAAAGAACAATGCTAATGAAGACATCTGAAGAGAAAAAGACAAGAAAAAAGCGAACAAAACAAAAAACAAGACAAAACAAATAACATACCTGCATAAAGGGAACATGGATATGGGGAGGGCCGAACCACATGGAGCAGACAAACCGTGTAGAGAAGACTGGACAGAACCAGGAGTGAATCACGCCATGACAAGGACAGAGCTGTAAAAGCAAAAAATAACATATTAAGCACTGTTCTAAATAATGAACGATGAACACAGAGAATAAGAGCAACTAACTTGAGCTGAAAACCAAATAACCAGAACTTAGTTATTAATGTCAAGGCTTGCTCCGCAGGATCCGGATGTTGCAAATAAGGGTCCACCTCCTGGCATTATAAACACCCCGAATGTGCAACACAGGGTGTTCGAACTATCAGGCGAGGGATAGGAAAGGGAAAGGGTCAGCAGGGACAAGAACCTGAAACGACTGAAGAATAAACATATATAAACAAAGCCAACATATACTACTACTCTCATGAATTCTCACTAAACCCTGAATACCTTATAGTAGCTGTAAGGATTCTTTCTGCTTCCCACATGCATTAGATCTGTCATTACTCTCCTGTAAACAAACAAACCAGAGTATTTAACATTGATTCATACGTGTCATGTATAACAGAAGTGTTGTATATTGAGTAACCACACACCATTCAAATGCAGAGAAGACTGCCTCTTGTCCCTACTGAAATGGTAACCTCTGATTTCCCAAAACCTCAAAAGAAAAGTCTTTGCAAGTTAGGGGACAATAAGTCCTGAGCACTCCACCAAGAATTATGGTTCGTAATAGGCATGAAATTAGTCAGAGTGTCTAAAGTACAAAAGGAAAGAAAATGAGACAACAAACGGTGGCGTGTAGTTGCGACCACCACAACCGCTCCGTTGTATAAAGTATAAGTGACACTCTATTATCTGAAACAGCAGCATGTGGTTGCGACCACCACCATGCTCTGCTCACCATAGATTCAATAAAAGCAGAAGATACCGGGAACGGGTGGTTGCGACCACCACAACCGCTCCAGTAATATCAAGTTACTGATATCCCCCCTATAGCACTCGGAAGCGTGTAGTAGCCACCACAACGCTGCGCTGCCCTTTATGCCACCCTATTCCAAGATAGATGTCCTCCATATAGCCCACGGAAGCGTGTAGTAGCCACCACAACACTCCGCTGCCCGTAATGCCACACAATCCCAAGAATAGAGAAACGGCAACGCGAGGCAGACCATCTCCGCGTTCCGTTGAACTGTTCCTGGCTCAGCAGTGAATTACGTAACCGGCATCGCGAGTTGAGCAACACTCGGTGCACCATAACACAGGCTAGAATTAATGGCACTTATCTCATTCCTCTCATTGCCGCCTCCTCAGAGCTTCAACGTCCCTTCTCACCGGAGTAGCTCTCCAAGACAAACCACTGGGGCACAACGAACCAAATCCAAGTCTGGGACTCCAATCACTCGACCATCGGCAAACACGAAGAAACAGGAAACAGAATTACGCGCTCCGTCCAATAGCGCGGGCCGATGATATACCTCCCTGAAAAAGTATCATGGGAATCGTAGTTCTATATGTTTAGGCAGGCGTAACCAATGGAGGATCCTGACAATTAAACCATTAAAAGTAAATTAGAACAAATTAATAGAATATTAACACTTCCCTGTACTTAAAGGAACAATGAGAAGACGAATGTGAAGATCAAGGAAATCATGTGACATGTGAAGAAGAGGGTCTTGAAGAGTCCATAAAATTTGTCTTGTGTGAATTAATAAAGCTTTGAAGACGTAGTGGATCCTCATAATAAATTGTTCTGTTGTTATAAGTAACTTTAAATAAACATGGGTGATAAAGGCCATATCTAGCTCCCATGGAGCGTAAGTCTGATCTCATGTTGAGGAAGGCTTTACGTCTGGCTGCTGTAGCCTTAGAGTAGTCCTGTGCGAAAAACAATGTCAATCCAGACCAAGAGATCTGTTGGATAGTGTTACGTGTGCGGGAGGAATAGGCAAAACGCTTATCTTGGTTTTCGAAGGGTTTATTTTAGAATACAGAGAGTCTGAGCTTTTTCTTCTTGGATGCTAGTTTCCCCCTTGGAGAACGACTTCTCGCAGCCTTCCTGATCCCGGATTCCGCTGCCGAGGCTCGGTGTTCCCTGTCGAGTCTTCTTCGCGTGGCAGGCTCGTCAACCTCCGTCTTGCCGCTCGGTTGGGGGGGTGTGTAGGGAGAGAAAGATAGCAAGTATCAGTGTTCTATTCACACGTTATACCTGCTCACCAGGGAGAGGGAGTGAGGGTCACCCTACCGGTGCAACACAGCAAACTTTAAACGCCGATGTGATGGGTGGGATTAGTGCTCAGGAAGGGATTTACACCTAGACCGGGAGGGGGGACCCTCAGGGTACGTCCGTACTCGTAGTTCTGCCCTTGACCCAGCCCCGGAGTCTGTCACGTACCTGGCTGAGCCATACACCTCCCGCGGGTGTATGGCTGGGCGGCTCGTGGTGTCGGTGGCCTCCTGGCTTCTCTTCCTCACTCTGGTCCGTAACTCCTGTTCTCGTCTCCTCTCGCAGCTCCGCTCTCCGCTCGGCTTTGACGCTCTCCTCCAGTCCGCTCCGTTTCTCCGTCTCCTCCTCCTGGGTGAACAAGCACACAGCTGATTCGTATTCCGTGGTATAAGACGTCTCTGCGTCTTGACGTGACTCCTCCCATTGAGATTTCCAATCCTCATTAAAGGGCCAGTGTTCTGCTTGAAAGTCAATGTTCGTGTCGAAATTCTGTAGAGGGTACAATGGGTTAGAGATAGAGTTTGTCTTTCTAGGTTTTGTAGCTTGATCACGTACCGATGTTTGTGGCAACCCCAGGTTGTTACATACCTCCCCCTCCGGACACTCACGATCGGTGAGTGGATGGCGTGACAAAAAATCTGCTCCCACATTATCACTACCCTTACGATGGTGAACTGAGAATGAATAAGGTTGTAGAGACAAAAACCATCGAAGGACCCTTGCGTTGTTTGATTTATTGCGGGCCATCCACAGAAGAGGAGCATGATCAGTAAAGAGATCAAAATGCCTCCCTTCCAGGTAGTATGCGAGTTTCTCAATGGCCCATTTAATTGCAAGGCACTCCTTCTCAATTGTAGCATACTTCAATTACCTGGGGAAAAGTTTCCGGCTGACGTACAAAATTGGATGGTCGAGCCCATCACCCCCTATCTGTGAAAGCACGGCCCCAATCCCGTAATCGGATGCATCTGTGTGCAACGAAAAAGGGCGAGAAAAATCGGGGGAAGATAACACTGGGGTGGACGTAATAATGGACTTCAAAGTGCAAAAAGCCTCCTGCATCACTCCAGTTGGATGTATCGGCGTGGACGCCTTACCCTTATCTTTCAAGGCATTTGTAAGGGGGGCGGCAATATCAGCAAACTGTGGGATAAACCTCCGATAGTAGCCGACTAGGCCTAAGAAGGATCTCATTTCCCTCCTGGTTGATGGAAAAGGGGTGTCAGCAATCGCCCTCACCTTCTCAATTTGTGGTTCAATCAAACCGTGTCCCAATACATAGCCCAGGTATTTGACTTTCTGGAAGGCTATTTTATATTTTTTTGCATTCACCGTTAGGCCAGCAGCTCGCAGAGTTTTCAAGACTGTGGACAGATGTTCCAGGTGTGACTGCCAATTAGGACTATATATGACAATGTCATCTAAATAGGCAGACGTAAAACCGTGCAACCCGGCCAGCACTTTGTTCATTAAACGTTGGAACGTGGCCGGTGCCCCATGGAGGCCAAACGGCAAAACAGTGAACTCAAAATGGCCCTCATCAGTCGAGAAAGCTGTTTTCCTCATATCCTCTTGTCGCAGGGGGACTTGCCAATACCCTTTAGTTAAATCGAGTGTCGAAATGTACTTAGCGTTGCCCAATTTTTCAATTAATTCGTCCACTCGAGGAATGGGGTATGCATCAAACAGCGAGATTTCATTCAAAGCCCGAAAGTCCATACAAAATCTACGACTGCCGTCTGGTTTAGGGACCATGACAATGGGGCTGGACCAATCGCTTTTGGACGGTCTGATAACTCCTAGCCGAAGCATTTCCTCCACTTCAGATTTGATGGCCGCTCTTCTAGCTTCGGGGACTCTGTATGGTTTAATCCTAACCTTTTTCCCTGGCGGGGTATCAATACAATGTATAGCCAAAGACGTTCGCCCTGGGCGGTTTGAAAAAACGTCTTCAAAATTACTCAGAGTAGTTTTCAATTCCACTCGTTGTTGACCTTGCAATTCATCATTGTGTACCAGCATGTCTATGGTCGAACAATCAGATCCTGCACTGTCAGCTAAGTGAACGGTGGTAGGTGGTGGCCCCAGCCATTTTTTCAAAAGGTTAATATGATAGGCTTGTTGTTTGTTTGGAGCCTTCTGCAGTTTATAGCTAGTGCGCCCTATCACCGCGACAACCCTAAACGGGCCCATCCATTCGGCTTTGAATTTATTGGAGGAGGAAGGCAGCAGAACCAGGGCCCAGTCATCCACCTTAAGCTGTCTCCACTTTTTACCCCTGTCATAAGCCCTTTTCTGTGCAGTCTGACTGGCCTCAAGATGATCTAACGCAAGCATTCTCAATTTACCCAGTTTGGATTTTAAGGCTGTGGCATAATCAAGTGTGGTAGTGACCTCTTCAGATTGTTCATTGACCCAAGCATCCCTGGTCATTTCTAACAATGAGCGGGGTTGACGGCCGTAGAGAAGCTCAAAAGCCAACATTCCCATACTACTTTGTTTCTGTGCCCTAATGGCGTATAAGGCCAGAGGCAGCATCTTGTCCCAGTCTGACCCGCTGACTTCCATCATTTTTCGGAGAGTCGACTTAAGGGTACGGTTGTAACGTTCCACCAGACCGTCCGTCTGTGGATGGTAAACTGAGGTACGGATCTGGTGGATGTTCAACGTTCTACAAATGTCCCCCATCAACTTAGATACAAATGGAGTACCCTGGTCGGTCAGGATTTCCTTTGGGAATCCCACCCTGCTAAACAGCTCGACCATTTTATCACCCACTTGTTTAGAGTTGGCAGCAGATAAGGGGAAAGCTTCCGGAAACCTAGTGGCGTAGTCGACTACGACTAAAATATGTTGAAACCCCTTTTTAGTTTTGGGCAATGGACCTATCAGGTCCATGCCCACCCTTTCAAAAGGTTTACCAATAATTGGTACGGGTTGTAAGGGCACGGCAGGAGGCTTAACCATGTTCATCCGCTGGCATATCTCACAAGAACGACAATATGACTCAATATCTTTATAGATCCCGGGCCAAAAAAATTGTCGGAGCACGTTCTGTGACGTCTTTTCCGCACCAGAATGTCCGGCCACCAGGTGGCTATGTGCAAAAAAAAGAACCTGCTCCCTGAACGATACTGGTACCAGAAGCTGAGCAGAGGCCCCCTCCTTCCCAACTCTGTACAACAGGTCATCCCGAATGAAGAAGCCAGGAAAAACTGTAGAACCGACTTCCCTCTGGTGTGCCTGTTCCCACGCACTCAGTAGGGTCGGGTCACTGATCTGAGCAAATTTAAAGCTTTTATCTAGCATCCATGGGTCAGGAGGGAGTATCGCATGAACAGGTTTGCAGTGTAACCCGGTGGATCCGAAAGAACCAGACCCCCTTTCAGTGTCCATTAACTTGTCCACCTCCTTCAATTCCGTAGAGGCTATGCTCTCGCAAATCAGTTGGGCCACACGGTCCCCTTTGGAGACCCTAAAGGTTTCAGTTCCAAAATTGAAGAGGAGGACAGCCACGTTACCTCTGTAATCTTCATCAATAACCCCCGCTCCCACATCAATGAAGTGTTTAGCGGCTAAACCTGACCGGGGGGCGATTCTGCCGTATGACCCTGGAGGAACCGCAATTTGTAAGTCCGTTTTAATTAGCGCCTTTTCACCACTCGGTATTACATAGTCGTAGGCGCTATATAAGTCATAACCGGCTGCCAAAGCTGAACCTTTTGTGGGAGAAGTTGCATTTTTGGACATTTTTACAAAACTGAGGTACTGTTCAGGGGGCTGTACCTTTTTTTCAGTATTTCCGTTCATGTGGTGTCCCTTTTCGGCTACCAATTTGTCATGGAACAAATTCAAGAACCCGGGGTTATCAGTGCCTATAATAAGATCTTCTGGCAAACTATCCATAACCCCCACTCGGACTTCAGGGGTTGTCCCTATGTCGGATACTATTACAATGTCGGCAATAGGATATGGTTTAACATCCCCATGGACGCACTTTATGTTGACCACCCCGTTTAAGATGTACTGTTTGGGATTTATATAGGCTGCTCTTATGACTGACTGGCGACAGCCTGAGTCTAACAACGCCATCAGGGGGTATCCATTGGCAGTGACACTTACACGAAATGAACCACCCATTTCCGCTGAAAACAGTACGGCCTTGGGGAGGTACCCAACCTCCATCGGCTCCTCTTCACTTCTTTTTCTAGGACACATCCTCGCAATATGTCCCCACTGTCCACAGTCAAAGCATTGTGGACCTGTAGGGATGGTGTTGTCTGTTCTCCATGTTCGAGGGCGTGTAACTTCTCTGCCTCGTGAAACAATTTTTTCAGGTTTTACCATTATCTTTCGCTCCCGCTCTGGTTCAAAGGGAAACCCTTTTGGTTGAGCCCGAGAGAAGGAGGCAGCCATTTCGACTGCTTGAGCAGTGGTTAAATTATGATGCTGTCTTAGCCATTTTTGGGTGGCATATGGGAGCGCCTCTAGAAACTGCTCCAGGTAGATGCGGTCGAGTATTTCTTCTTTGCTACTGGTAGCAGGGGTAAGCCATTTATCGGCGGCCATCTTAAGCCTTACAAACAAAGTTTTGGGGTTTTCCCCTACTGAACCCCGTTCCTTCCGAAACCTTATTCGATATGCTTCTGGATCTAGCCCCAGATGATCAAGAATTATTCTTTTTATGTCTGTGTATGGCGTATTCCCATTAGGGTTTGCAACTTGGTAGGCGGCCTGTGCTTCTCCTCCTAATAGCGGCGCCAAAAAAAACGGCCATTTTGCCACGGGCCATCCAGAAGCTCTAGCGGCCCTTTCAAAATTTAATAGAAAGGCATCGGGATCTTCCCCTGGCCGATATTTTTGCAGGGAAACTGAAGGTGTTCCATGGGTTATGGTTCTCTCCGTGGTTCCTCCTCGTCCAGTGGTGTCGACCCATGGTTGTTCCTGTTTCTCCTCCAAAGCTTTTTTTATCACTTCCCTATCCGCCTGTGCCGATACTAGGTGCTGTTCTATTACCCACTCGATCCGCTCTTGACCTTTCACTAACTGTTGCACTACGGTTTCCATCTTCACTTCACAGATGGTGCCTATGCCCGCATTCTCCACCACTGTTACGTGTGCGGGAGGAATAGGCAAAACGCTTATCTTGGTTTTCGAAGGGTTTATTTTAGAATACAGAGAGTCTGAGCTTTTTCTTCTTGGATGCTAGTTTCCCCCTTGGAGAACGACTTCTCGCAGCCTTCCTGATCCCGGATTCCGCTGCCGAGGCTCGGTGTTCCCTGTCGAGTCTTCTTCGCGTGGCAGGCTCGTCAACCTCCGTCTTGCCGCTCGGTTGGGGGGGTGTGTAGGGAGAGAAAGATAGCAAGTATCAGTGTTCTATTCACACGTTATACCTGCTCACCAGGGAGAGGGAGTGAGGGTCACCCTACCGGTGCAACACAGCAAACTTTAAACGCCGATGTGATGGGTGGGATTAGTGCTCAGGAAGGGATTTACACCTAGGCCGGGAGGGGGGACCCTCAGGGTACGTCCGTACTCGTAGTTCTGCCCTTGACCCAGCCCCGGAGTCTGTCACGTACCTGGCTGAGCCATACACCTCCCGCGGGTGTATGGCTGGGCGGCTCGTGGTGTCGGTGGCCTCCTGGCTTCTCTTCCTCACTCTGGTCCGTAACTCCTGTTCTCGTCTCCTCTCGCAGCTCCGCTCTCCGCTCGGCTTTGACGCTCTCCTCCAGTCCGCTCCGTTTCTCCGTCTCCTCCTCCTGGGTGAACAAGCACACAGCTGATTCGTATTCCGTGGTATAAGACGTCTCTGCGTCTTGACGTGACTCCTCCCATTGAGATTTCCAATCCTCATTAAAGGGCCAGTGTTCTGCTTGAAAGTCAATGTTAGTGTCGAAATTCTGTAGAGGGTACAATGGGTTAGAGATAGAGTTTGTCTTTCTAGGTTTTGTAGCTTGATCACGTACCGATGTTTGTGGCAACCCCAGGTTGTTACAGATAGCTTAAGCGGCTGACAATACTTTTAATAAATCTGTATATTCAAGGAAGTAAAGGATGACCCCCCCTTCACTGCTGTGAGGATGCATTGTTAGTGGAAACTCGACCTAGTCTGTGGGCGCGCTGAATGTTCAACACAGTATCCTCTGGTATGTGCAAGATCTTAGGAGGAAAGGATTTGAAGAAACCGATGGGATCCATACCTTCTGTCCCTTCTATCAGGCCATATATACGTACATTGTTCCTCCTATTGCGGTTTTCAAGGTCTTCAACCTGCTTTTGAAGTTATGATACTTGTGATTGCATGAACGTGATGGTCTTGGTGGTATCTGTGAAAGAGGGCATATTTTGTTCAACTGTTGTGAGCCTTGTTTTAAGTTGAGACCACTTATCTGATAGGACCTGTAGTTTGAAATTTGTTTCCTCAACAAAGGGTCTGAGAGCCCTTATCTCTTGGAACAATAACTCCATCGAAACTGGAGAAGGTGGTTTGGGTGGCGAAGGGGGGTCTTTTTTCAAACGCTTTACATTAGACTTCCCTGAGACTGCTGAGGTGGGATCCATTGTTGCACTGTAATTTTCTGAGTTTAATAGACCAGAGTCCTCTAGTTTGGAAAGTTCTGAAAAGAGCTTTGAATTTTAATAAAAGAGCGCTTGTCTTTAGTTGCGGTATAAAGAGAGTCCTTTGTCCTGCCCATCAAGTTATGAGGTAAGTACAATGAAAAGTTCAAGCAATCAAATCAGAGAAAGCAAGTATTCAATCTAATAGGACCAACAACACAGGGTAAATAATGCAGCCAAAGGAGGTATGATATTATAACACGCTCCGTGCGATAAGTGAGAATGCTTTGCAGCCAGGTTCACTGTAATCTCCTCAGCGACATAAGCAAAAATATTACATGTTGTTCCTTTTTCTTAAAAACCATAGAGGACACAAGAAAGATTCCTCAGCACAACATTATTCATAAAAAAAGTATCCTGAGAGGACTTGAAATCCGTTCCAAAGGCTTTTTTACTCATCATTTTGAGTGAAACTTGAATCGCTTCTCAAAATGGCGGTCACATCCATCTTCCACATAATGTATAAATTGATGAGGCAAATCTGAATGTTTCACTACTTTAAAAATTCGATTGAAGGCATTAGAGTAACGGTATTAGACAGTGCAGGTTGAAAAACGCAGCATTTTATGTCAATGTTGCCGTTTCTGAGGCACAAGAGAACAAAACAAAATGTCGGCCATGGTAAAACGGTCTCGCATTCAGGCATTTACCTTGAAAATAGCTGCTGTGCTATATGAGGGACGACGAGCAGAGTCATATGCAGATGAGCGTCATTTTAGAGGAACATTCCTCCGGGCAGCTTCGCGTCGTGTAGTCTGTACGTGCAAATTCACCGCACCGGTCCCAGGAGCCTCACTCACACGCCGCCATACTCGTTGGGCGCTTAGCCACGCCCCTCCATATTACATCACTCATGACATGGTCAGTGACATCACTGATGACATCTCAAATGACATCACTGATGACATCATCCAGTGAATGTGTGTTTCTGTAAAGTTTAAATATTTTTCATATATATCTATGCCAAGGTGTAGTGAAGAATGAGTGGATTTACAAGTGCCTGAATGGATTATTTAGTAGGTGCATGACTGACTGTATAAGTGAGTAATTGAACGTGTTTTACTGAATGCATGGGTTAGTGACTAAACTGTGTGAAAGTCTGTATTATTCTCTCAGTTTGTGTGTAAGCGGCTGCATGGGTTGGTGAGTAGCTACATGAGTGTCTATATGGGTTATTGATTTGTTGTCTGAATATCTGTATGGGTGCCTGAGTGGGTGGGTGGGGGGTATGTGACTCTGTGCATAGATGTCTGAGTGGGTGATTCACTGGTTGTATGGATTCAAAAGTACATCTGGGAAGGGCTGTAGGGGTGAGTTAGTGTGTGTATGGGTGTGTTGGTAAGTGAATGAATGTCTCAGTGGTATATGTTTGAGTACATATGTTTTAAGGCAATATATAAGAGTGTTGGAGTATATTAATGACTATACGTGAGAGTAAGTTATTTGAAGAGTGGGTGTATAAATGAGTGTCTGCTTCTATCAGTGATTGTAGAAGACGTTAAGTATTTGTTAGTATCTGCATAAATAAGTGATGTGTGTGCATAAATAACTGAGTTGGTGTGTATAACTGTATACATGAGTAAATGGGTATGTGATTGATTATTTGCATGACTGACTTGGTGTGTGAATAACTCTGGATGAGTGGCGGAGTGTGACTGTATGTATAGGTGTATGAGTGCATATTATAGTACTGTATTGATGAGTAACTCCATGTATAAGTGACTGGATATGTGTGTAGACCTAGGAAATAGTGGGTGGTATGTATTATCTGGCATTGTTGTGTGAATGGTTTCAAAAATAGTAGTCTGTATTTTAGAGTGGGTGTATCAAAGTTTATATTAGGGCATCAGTATGTGAATCAGATTATCACGTGGATGATGTCATCAGTGATGTCGTGAGTGATGTCATTTGAGATGTCATCAGTGATGTCACTGACCATGTCATGAGTGATGTAATATGTGACGTCATCAGCAGTGCATTGCGGGCACGCGAGTTTTATTTAGCTCAACTAACTATAACGGGCGAATTTCTCTGGTTTTATATGAGTCAAATTTCCAACTAACTATAACGTCCCTAAAACCTTTGGTTTTTTTGTGAATTTAAAAGGTTTTTTAAATGCTAATTCCTAACTATAACGTCTGTAAAACCTATGGTTTTTTCAGTGAATTTTGAAAGTTTTTTAAATAATAATTTCATATTTTAATATTTATATAAAACCTAAATTTTTTCTAATTTTTTTAATAATATTTTGGAACTCTATTATCCTTTTTTATTACTTTAAAAATTATGTAATGTTTTATATCTTAAAAAAAAATATGTATATCATTTTTGTTGTTGTTGAGAAAACTATAGTCCTCTACCGGTAGTGTACCAAGCTCCATCAGCACGCGAATCCTATCCGCCATATTGCTAAACTCGTAAATGATGCGCATTTCGTATCCGACGGAGGTTGCGCAAGCTGCTACTTTGGTATGCCACGGGTACGCAGTTCCAAGGCACGGGTTACGTCATGTACGTATGGGGTCGCGACCGCTGCACATTGCGTATGCGATGAGTGCATGCCAACCAGGCCCTGTGTTACGTCATAGACGTATGGTGACGCGCCGGGTACGCCATTCCCTCATTTTTTTTAATGTCTCAAAACTATGTCTAAATAACTTTAAAGTGTATATTAGAGCAAGCGATCATCTAAAATATTTTAAACATTTATATATTTCTAACTGTAATAAACTTATATTATAGTAAATATATTTTCTCAAAATTGCGTCGGGTGCGGTCTCTTTGCGCGCTGGGTGCACAATTTCCATGTGACCTTAAAAAAAAGCATTTGATTAGTTCATAACATTTCCCATTGTAGCAGTTGGAGAAAGCCATCCATTTTAGTCATTCTCTCTACAGCATTTGATGAGACACACCTCTTCTGCTTAGAGAGCTTTTTTCAAAGCTTTTTGCTATGTATACATATCTTACACTACACTCGACATGCAACCATCATCTTCATCAATATTCATGGTCTGTAAAGTAGCCTTCCACCTGTGATAGCCATACACCTAAAAGTTACATACCCAAAGTTTTCCCCACTGCCAGAGGTAACATGGTTGCATACGCTGTCCACAGCACAATGTGATGTGGTACGGCCCAGGGGCAGTATTATACATAGGTAATGAACACACAGACACAGATAGTAGAAGTGGGTACAGGGCACATGCGCTCAACTGCTTTTTATTACCAGGGTCACATATCTAGTGACGTCTGTGCTGGATGTGTGGGCGGTGAGTGTAAACCAGCCGTCAGGGAATGGTTGCTGCTAGCATCAACTACAACAGTAATCATTGGATCACACACACAGAGGTTCAATAACAAAAGGGTCAATAGTTTGTGCTGCAGTACGGGAGGGACAGTAGATGTGAAATAATACCGAAAAAATTATATTGTAAAAGAACCACAACTTGTGGTATACTGAGACACAGGCAATAGATCTGAAATATTACACAACAAGATTGTATCATAAAGGGTCCATCAGTTCTAGTGCACTCAGATAGCCACATCAAAAGCGTTCAGCATGTGCACAGCCAGCGATGATGCGTGCTGCGGGCGGGCCGAACTAGGAGCAATGTCTGTTGCCATCAGCACTGCATCATCTGCAATAGCGACTTGATCTGAATTGTGAATACTACTGTCTGCAGTGTAGACCAGAGAGAGCGGTTAGCAAGTGCCCACAGCCACATGACGTGGACTTGAGCTGCCCAGTTTGTAATACACAAAGCAACAAAAAGCGTGTGCGGAGCCTGCGATGATGCGTATTCGTGCTGCGGACAGTGCGCACTGGAGCAATGTCTTTTGCTTACAGGACTGCGTCATCTACAATAGCGACTCAATCTGAATTGTGAACACTGCTGTCTGCAGTGTAAATTGAAGGCAGTAGTCACACAGACATCCATGAATACCTTTTCTCACTTCCTCTTCACAAAATACAACAACATAAATTACAGAAAACTCTATAATAAATAAATCAAAACAATTCGAATTGTGATCTCTGCTGTCCACAGTGTAGACTGTTATTCAGTGTTCTTTTCCACTACCAATAAGAATTTGGTCATTGTACTAAACCTATAACTCAGCTAAAAAATGTTCTTCAAGCAAGTATACTAAAAGGATATTGTGTATATTTCAATAGACGTTGTAGTTACTTGACTACTGGATTCGGTAATTAAACAATAACCACTCGATCTGAATTGTGAGCCCTGCTGACCGCAATGTAGGCCAGAGGCAGTGGTCATTAACGCCTCACAGCCACGTGTCATTGGATTCGAAAGCACGGAGTTGGTTGCACCTGATCGGAGGGGTACACAGAAATGATCACAGACTTTAACTTCTGACATCCTCAATCATAGAATCAAGACCCTGTTTCACTGTTCCGACCTGCTGTACCCCGGTGTAGTCCAGCCACTGCAGTCGGCCAAGCTCAATAGTCATGTGCAGCAGTTAACTACAAAAGCACAGAGTGTGATGCACCACAACAGAGGGACTTCTATGAAAACCAAGCACAGGTAATATCGGACATCGTCCATTGTGGGACCAAGACACCATTCCACTGTTGGGACCTAGAGTTGGTTGCACCTGGTTGAAGGGAGTACCTTCATCTCCACTGTCAGATGCAGTTCTAACATCGTCCATTGTAGGATCAAGACACCCGTTCCACTGTTGGGACCTAGAGTTGGTTGCACCTGGTCGAAGGGAGTACCTTCATCTCTACTCTCAGATGCAGTTCTAACATCGTCCATTGTGCGATCAAGACACCGTTCCACTGTTGGTACCTGTTTGACTACTGTGTTAGTAGTATACAGGGCACTCCACGGTGTTGGGCATCAGGCTGGGCGCTGTGTGCCTGTGTCGCGGCCCCGGCACATGGTGGGCCCTCTTTCACATACGGCGGTGTCGAAAGGTGAACTATGCGGCATATATGCGTCACAGCAACCATGACGGTTTCTGAGTACCAGCAGGCTGAAAGCATCATTCACACAGCCACCTTCACTCACGGCGTCGTCAACCTCGTTGCGTTGTAAGCTGTGCAGACCTGGCAGACACGTTAGCCATTCCAGAACAGAACCCCACTCAGAGAAACATGCCTTTTATTCATACCCCAACGCTAGCCTTGCGTACGCAGAGCCAGCCCACTACGCTAAAGATTTAGGAGAGGGGCACGTACTCGCTATGTTTTCGTAATCTTCCCTACTGACTGTACTATCATGGTTGCGTCCACTGTCCACTTCACTCAATAGACCATCAGTGTATGTTGACATGTACATGTCTGTGCTCTGCATATTCAAGTCTGTCCGGCACATCCCCTCAACACTTTGCATTGTATACTTTTATAATCGAAAATCACTTGCCACCTTCGCACATACTTTGCTCCCATCTCTCCCCGCATTCTGCATTGTGTGACAGATGTGCCATGCCATGTTTGGTTTGTGTACATGGCTAGCCACGGTTCACACAGTACGTAGGTGTACATGTTGTTTATCACGTTGTATGTGATTATATAAGGTAGTGCGTTTATTCAAGAGCAGTTGTATCTTCCATTTACATAGCTCTGTCTTAAAGAGAATACAGACGTTTTTCTGAAAAGTGCAACCACAACGGCAGTCATTCATTCCTATGCAAGAATGTCCAACTGCACGCCGCTTCTAAGCTTACAGCCCCCAATCTTGCGTGCTTTCTTAAAAGCACGCCAACTCCCACAATCAGACCAACATTCACACAGCTTTCTAACGTCAGTTATCTGATTCTTAATAACATGCACTCCTACGGAATGTTAGCTGGCATACTTTATGCCCTTACTGTTTCAAACCAAGTAACTTCCTGTAGCGATGTCTATTTCTACCCACACAAAGTAACTCCCAAACTTCAAATTGGTCTTCAATACCTACTTTGAAAACAGATTTCATTAAACTGAGCAAACTGAAAGCTCTTTTGTTCAGAACAGAGGTGTCCCTCACTTCTGCAAAAGAAATGTATCGACTGCAGATAGCACAAACTTCAAGTAAAATACAGTCCCTTTTAAATAGGAACCTCTCATTACACTTTGTGGATTGTTACACAATGTTCAACACATCTCACAATCAAGGTCTGGCACACTTTTTTAACACAGTCTACTCCAGCCTTGTCACAGGCTTTCAAACTGTTTTTGGAATAATACCAGACTTTATTTATTCGATCATCTCTGGAATAACAAGAACAGTGCCCATAATTCTCGCTCTCTCTGCGGCCATCGTACTACTATTTTTGCTTGTAAAAAATGGCTGCGCTCCCTGTGGTAACAAGCATATCCGACAGAATACGCCTCTACGCGAAGCTACATCAATACCTTGAAAAAATTGAACAACTTTTCGGCTGCCTGCCTCTATCTATTATCGGAGCCAGCTACAACATGACATTTATTTACACATACGCAATTTGCGTGCAACCATCTTTTTATTGCAAAACTGGCCCGTTCGACTGGTGAATGGATCTATCCCCTGCCAACATCCCAACAATCGCTCCCGAAATCCAGAAGGTAATGGGGTATCTTGAAAACCATGAACTTGATTGTTGGGGTAGTGGAGAAATGGCGGATGCAACGCAAAAAGGTATCGTGGCGGAATGGGATTTCTGTGCAGCCGCGAAAGATCTCTTTGACAACATCGCAGAGTGCCTGTCAATTCAAATTGCCGCTCCAACATTCGATGAACATTACTGTCCCTTTGAGGATATGAATTGTATCACTTCGCTTTTCGCACACAATGGCAACAATGACCTCTTGGAACATTACGCATCTCAAGCCGCTGATGAACTTCCGGACTGCAATCTCCAAGACTTGTAAGAAATTCATGTTATTCTTGGACTGATTTTTTCCAACTTTTTGACTTTTTCCTATACATTTTTTTAATACACTTCAATTGAATTATTTTCATATAATAACTTTCTAAGTATGCTCAGGCATTTGAACTCTGTTTTCATTATTGCCCCTTACGTCTCCAGCCTAACCAGGGATGGGTGATGTATGGCCTATGCAAATATGCTATTTACTTGCTAAATTAGCCTAAACCATGTCTATTCTTTGTGCACACGTCTCCCTCCCTGCCTGCCTGTTATCCACGAAGTCCTTTCACACAAATTAACTCTCCCTCAGCCTTTGCTCATGAGCTGGCGATCAAGATGAAAAAACACAACATTGTTTAGGAACTGGTTGACACAGTGTGGTAATCGTATCCTACCTTTATTTTCATTATAGAATTTAGTCATTCATGTCTAATAGCTATTGTTTATGTTACATGGAACTGTAACATGTAATGTGGAATTCACTGATGCAGGAGCTTCGGTTTGAATACAGCAGAAGCGATTGGAGTTTGCCTCAGCTCGATGCCTCAGCTCTTTGCACAAGAATGTTTTTTTGAAAGAGCTGAAGAAAATAATGTATGGTTTGACGAGAAGGGTACCGAATGTGCTTCTGAAAAGCGCAATGTTTGTGTTCCTCCTCAAAGTTCCGATGTGGGTAGAACTATTACCAATTCTGACACGCACCAGGTTGAATCTACTGTAGAAGAGATTGCTGACTGTTCTACTGTTAATAATTTTGTGTTACAAAAAAGGAGTACCAGGGTACCTAAGAAGTTTGATGATTCCATTTTGCAATTTAGTTTTTGTTTGTTTGTTTACTTAAAGGATACATATGGTAATCGTATCCTACCTTTATTTTCATTTTAGAATTTAGAATCATTCAAGTCTAATAGGTATTATTTATGTCACATGGAACTGTAACATGTAATGTGGAATTCACTGATGCAGGAGCTTATGTTTTAACCATGTGAAAGCGACGTTCCCTTGAACTGAACTTTAAATAGAATGACATAAACAATCCATACCTGAATTTTAAAAAGTGATACAAATCCACAAACTAATAAGGAAAAAGGATCACAATGTATTATGTATACATACAATAAAATACAATGGGTACTAGACAAAACTATGCTAGGACCTAAATAAAAACATTTCATAACAAATCATAACATTCAATTATGACCCGCATAATTGGTACACAAAGACAGAAACAGTAGGACATAAAAATTGTACTATACTAATCGTATATTCGGACTCCTGATTTCTAACATCGATGTTATGTAGTCTAATAATCAATGTGTCAACAACAATGACAGAGTCTTGAATTATACAGGACAAGAAAACGTCGATGCGTTTCGGTGGATTTCCAAGATTATGACCACCTTTATCAAGACTTTGCACAATGTCTGTCGTGACCAGGGGGTCGTTAAAATTTCCCCTTGTGTAAACAGTTATGGGAATTGAATAAGCTCCCAAATGCGTCCCTCTATCTGTGGGTATACGGCGCAATGCCCGGAATCAGAGTATCTGACCTAAGATGGAGGACCTTGATGTGGTCGAAGATGTTGCATATAGATTGTTGATTTAAAATAACATTGCCATACACAGACCGATTTAAAGCGTCTCGTGTTATTTACCATAAGCCAGGGGATGACCTGTATCGACGTTAGGAGGTGACTTTGCTGTCAAGTCGAGCCGTAAGTTAAGCTCCTATTTCAACAGTTAAGGGCGTAGCCCTATTACTTCTCTGTCACTCATTGCAGAGATCAACCGCTTTTTCAATGGATCTTAGAGCCCGGCTTCCAAGTTTTCCGTGGCGTGCTTATGTTTTAATACAGCAGAAGCGGTTGGAGTTTGCCTCAGCTGGATGCCTTAGCTCTTACACCAGTGGGTCCATTTATGGCACTTAAATAAATACACTTTTTATATAACTTGCAGACTCCATCGCTTTATTACACACAGCCACTTTCTTAGACACAGCTGATTTCACCATTTCTCTTCTGTGGCATTGCAACATTCTGCATTATATTCTTCACAATTATTTATTTATTCCTGCTTCTGAAAACACTGTATTTGAGTCTTCAGACCGGTAGGGGTGAGTAGTTTGCTTCCCACTCCCTGTATAGTATAAATGCATACTAACACTACTTACACAGGTATGCTACAGCGGCCAGTATCCTACAGCACCCACAGCACATCACTTTACAGCAATCAGCTCACGGCTTAGGCTCACGGTTTCATCCCCGAGTCTTCAGACCGGTAGCAGTGAGTAGTTTGCTTCCCACTCCCACTATAGTCTAAACGCATACTAAGACCACCTGCACAGCTATGCTACAGCGGCCAGTATGCCAGAGCACATCAGTTTACAGCACTCAGCTCACGGTTTAGGCGCACGCTTTCATCCCAGAGTGTACCGGCACCTCACCTCAGCACCATCTCACTGTGGGCAAAACGGGGGTAAATACTTCGCTTCACACTCCCTGTATAGCACACCCTAACCACCCCACAGAACTCACAGCACTTCTACCCTGCTCTATCCTACTTTTTTTGCCCTTTTTCCCCTTACTCGCTTCAACGGAATCACAAAATGGCTGCCAACACTTCCTAGTTGCAACCGTTCGCAGCCAATATCCAGCAAGCTCGTGCTCATAGCACCTCAGCCAATCAGATGGCATAATTCCCAAATATCGATATCTGTAAATTTCGATATTTCTCCAAAACTACTGAACGAATTTACACCAAATAAACAAAAGCGGGTTTTCTAGACCAAGACCCTTCTCCCAGCCAAATTTGGGGTAATTCAGTTCACCCGTTCGATCTGTAGCCTTGTCTAAAGTTTCCTATGGGAATTTCATGGAGAAAACACGTTTTGGGACCCCAACATGGGAGCTGATATGAACAAAGAATTAGTTTGGAAAAATTTCATGAAGATTCATCAAACGACACCAAAGTTATAAGCAAAACAAAAAAATTTCTTCCTATGGAAACTTTGTCCTAACTATAACTACCTACTGGTGACCGCCAGTAGGTAATATATATATATGTATATACTGATCCCTTAAAGACTATAGATATATATATATTCACTGAAAAAACCATAGGTTTTAAGGGTGTTATAGTTAGCTGGACATTTCACTCGTACAAAACCATTGAAATTCCTCTGTTATAGTTAGTTGTACTAACTATAACTCGCGCGTCCGCAATCCACTGCTGATGATGTGACATATTACATCATTCATGACATGGTCAGTGACATCACTGATGACATCACTGATGACATCATCCAGTGAATGTGCTTTGGTTCGATATTCAAATATATATTATATATATAGCAATCTGCATTGAAGAATGAGTGGATGTATAAGTGTCTGGATGGAGCATTTAGTAGCACTGTGATTGACTGTCTAAGTGACTTATTTAAAGTGTCTCACTAAATATATGGGATAGTGATTAAACTGTGTGAATATCTGTTTCACTGTATCTCTTGTTGTGTAAACTACTACATAAGTTACTAGCTATGTGAAGTCTATATTACTATTAATTAGTTAAGTGAGTATCTGTATGGGATAGTGAATGTGTGTGCGGTTGGGTTGGAGGTGTGTGACTGTCCATAGATGTGTAAATAGTTGATTTAGTAGGTATAGGAGGTTAAGACTGCACGTGGAAACACTTGTTTGGGTGAGTGAATCTCTTTATGGGTGTGGTGATGAGTAAATATATTTCTCAATGATACATGTCCAACAAAGTAGCAATATAAAAGACAGTGTCTGTGACAGTTGTTGTTTATAAATAAGTATACTTAACCCCTTCGATGCTAGTTACGGCGCTCGTACGCTGATGACAAGCGGAGCTCGTCATGTAACGCGGCTTTTCGCAAAACGCAGCGCCCAGCGGGAAAACCGCTAGCGCACATGCGGTTTAGACTCAGTGATTGTATGAGTGATTCTATTGAAAACTGTATACTTGTAATAGTGATTTTATAACACACTAAGTAGGAGTTACTATCTATATGAATAAATAAAGTGGTGTTTGTATAAGTGTGTAGCTTAGTAAATGTAAGTATGATCAGTTGTTTGCATAAGTGAGTAGGATGACTGCATAAGTGAATAGGATGTGTGCTGGTGTGTAATGTCGATGTAGGTGTATAAGTATATTTAATAGTGTTCTATTGATCTTTGTTAGCATGTATGAGTGAATCTATAGGTAAGTGTTTAAATGTGTGTGTAGATGTAGGAACAACTGAGTGGGTTTTTAGAAACTTGTATTGGTGTGTCAATGGTTTCAAATATGGTACTCCATATTTTTTAATGAGCGTTGAAAGTTTATACTAGTGTATGATGAGGTGTATCAGATTTTCACGTGGATGATGTCATCAGTAATGTCATTTGAGATGTCATCAGTGATGTCACTGACCATGTCATGAATGATGTAATATGTGACATCATCAGCAGTGGCTTGCGGGCGCGCAAGTTATAGTTAGTACAACTAACAATAACAGAGGAATTTCAATGGTTTTATACGAATGAAATGTCCAGTTAACTATAACATCCTTAAAACCTATTGTTTTTTCAGTGAATTTCAAAGGTTTTGTAAATGACAATTTTTAAATGTATTAATTGTTATATTTTTTTATACTGATTTACTAAATTTTTTAACTATTTATTTTTAGATATTTTATTTTTAAATTACACTATAATTACATTATACATTACATTACAAAATATACTTTTTCAGAATGAATTACTTCAGCTTAAATACTTTGCAAATAGGCAATAGACTTTTAAGTACAGTAGTTACAGTTGTTGCAATGGACAACACAATTTCAAACACAATGCAAAGGTGACCTCAATGTGAATTTCTAGTTAAATGCAATTAGTTACTTTATGGATTACTTTTCTAACCACAGGTCTGGATCCTAGATTCAGTCCTTGGACATCTCCTGTAAACAGTTGAGTAAAAGCATTTTGGTTACAGTAGTGATTTTTAAGGAATAATATTCTATTATAATAGTTGACACATAGACATTTTTTCACATAGAATCACCAATGTTATCCTATGGCAGAAAATTTACTTAGCAGGTAAGTAGTGCTATTGTCACTTTTTCTTACTCAGTGGTGAATCCTGGATCCAGCACTGGTGCATCTCCTGTAAACAGTTGAAAGAATGCGTTTAAGTAATACAGGCAATTTCTTAGGAATATTTTTAGTTTGTGAAAATAGACAGAAACTTTTCTGGTGAAAACCAGACAATGGATTCCTGTGGAAGGAAATACAAGTGACTTGTAAGTATGGTTAGAATAACTTTTCAGGGTCCTTGCTGGGCGAAAAGATGCAGCACTGGCTTCTCTCCTGATAACAGGTGAGTAAATCGGAATTCGTTGTTCGGATGATTTTAGGTGAATATTTTTAAGTTCCAAAACTCCACACTTAAAAGAATTTCCAAGTGAAACCAGTCAATGTTAACCTATGGAAGGAAATTCAAGTTACTGATAAGTATGGTTAGAATTACTTTTCAAGATCAGTACTGGGCTCAAAGATGCAGCACTGAGGTCTCTCCTGATAACAGGTGAGTAAATCGGAATTCGTAGTACATCCAGTAAGCGCCACAGAGCTGCATAGCAGAGAGATGTGAAAAAGGGGCACGGCCTGCACCACCTCTCTGCAACGCAGCACAGTGGCGCTTCCTGGAGGCACCTGGTGGGCTACTTGGCCCCCATGGTCCCTCAGGTTTGAAGTGGAATTTTTTCCCCCAACTTAAAATGCGCCACAGGGCGTGTTTGCACACATCACGTCAGGTCCCGTCCCCTCCCTTCACCACTGTGTAAACGCGCCCTGTCACCATTCTAAGTTGAGAGATTAAGTCCCCTTCAATCCAAAGGGTACCTAAGGTCAAACTAGCCCACTAGGTACTTCCAGTAAGCGCCACAGAGCTGCGTTGCATAGAGGTGTAAAAAGGGGCATGGCCTCTAAACACCTGTCTGCAACACAGCTCCCTGGCGCATACTGGAGATAACAGTTGGGCTATTTGGCCCTCAGGGACCATCAGTATTGAAAGAGAATTAATTCCCCAACTTAAAACACGCCACGGGGCGCATTTGCACAGTGGTGAAGGAAGGGGGCGTGGCCTGAGGTGATATGTCTGCAAACACATCCTGTGGCGCATTTTAAGTTAGAGAATTAATTCCTCCTCAATCCTGTGGGTCCCTGGGGGCCAACTAGGCCACCAGGTACCTACAGTATGCGCCAGGAGGCTATGTTGCAGAGAGGTGTTCAGAGGCCACGCCCCTTTTTACAACACTCTGCAACGCAGCTCCGTGGCGCTTACTGGAAGTACCTGGTCGGCTAGTTGGCCCCTAGGGACCCTCAGTATTCAAGGGGAGTTAATCCCTCAACTTAAAACAGGCCACAGGGTGTGTTTGCACACATGTGAACTCAGGCCCCGCCCCCTTCCTTCACCACTGTGCAAACGCGCCCCATGGCGCGTTTTAAGTTGGGGGATTAACTCCCCTTGAATACTGAGCGTCCCTGGGGTGCAACTAGCCCACCAGCTACCTCCAGTACTATTCTGGGTAGGAAAATGTTGGGGAATCCACGCAAGTCACACCTCCCTGGACTCCCCTGGGTATCTAGTTTTCAGATATGTCTGGGATTGGTAGGTTTCTTTTGATGGCCGCCGAGCCCGGGATCAAAAATGCAGGTGACTCCTTCGCAAAACAAGATCTTTTTGTAATCGATAATTTTGAAGTCTCCACAATACATTTTGGGCTGTTTCCTGTCGCGGGCAATAGACCTACCTACACAAGTGAGGTACCATTTTTATCAGGAGACTGGAGGAAATGCTGGGTTGGTGGAAGTGTGTTGCTCCATTTAGATTCCGGAACTTTCCTTCAAAGAAATGTGAGGAAAATGTGTTTCCTTTTTTTTAAGTTTGAGGTTTTGAAGGGATTCTCTGTAACAGAACCTGGTGAGAGTCACACAAGTCACCTCATCCTGCATTTCCCTGGATGTCTAGTTTTCAAAAATGTATAGGTGTACTGGGTTTTCTTAGGTGCTGTGAAAAAAGGATCAGTTTTCACTGTAAACATGGGATGTGTCCACATTGCACATTGCCCTTTGGGCCATTTCCTGATGCAGATACTAGGCCTAACCACACAAGTGAAGCACCATTTTTATTGGGAGAGGTGGGGGAATGCTCGGGTGGAAGTTTGTGACTCCCTGCAGAGGCCAGAACTTTCCATCAAAGAAATGTGAGGAAAATATGCTTTATTTTACATTTTTTACAACGTTTGGTCTTTGCATGGGATTATGGGTAACAGAACCTGGTGAGAGCACACAGGTGACCCCATCCTGGATTCACCTGGATATTTAGTTTTCAAAAATGTATAAGTTTCTTAGGTTTCCCAAGGTGCCAGCTGAGCTAGAGCCCAAAATCCACAGCTAGGCACAGTGCAAATAAAGGGTCAGTATTTGTGGAAAAATGTGTTTTGGGCCGTTTCCTGTTACGGGCACTAGGCCTACCCGCAAAAGTGAGGTACCATTTTGATTGGCAGACTTGGGGAAATCCTGGGTGCGTGGAATTTGTGGCTCCACGGAGATACCAGCACTTTCCATC
The DNA here is from genome assembly GCF_964261635.1 of Lissotriton helveticus. Classification (NCBI taxonomy): domain Eukaryota; kingdom Metazoa; phylum Chordata; class Amphibia; order Caudata; family Salamandridae; genus Lissotriton; species Lissotriton helveticus. The sequence continues at coordinate 440,399,800 of NC_136065.1, read as the reverse complement.
ACAGAAATGTGAGAAAATGTGTTTTGTTTTACAAAGTTTGAGGTCTGCAAGGGATTCTTGGTAACAGGACCTGGTGAGAACCACACAAGTCACTCCATACGGGATTCCACTGGATGTCTAGTTTAAAAAATGTATAGGTTTGCTAGGTTTCTTTCGGTGCAGGCAGGGCTAGGGTCCAAAATCCACAGCTAGGTAAATTGTGAAAAAGGGTCAGTTTCCACTGGAAAATTGTGATGTATCCATGTTGCCTTTTGGGCCATTTCCTGTCGCGGGTACTAGGCCTACCCACCCAAGTGAAGTACCATTTTTATTGGGAGACTTTCTGGACTGCTAGGTGGGTGGAGGATTATGGCTCCCCACAGATTCCAGAACTTTCCGTCACAGAAATGTGTTTTTATTTTAACAAAGTTTGAGGTTTGTAAGGGATTTAGGGTAACAGCACCTGGTGAGAGCAATACAAGTCACCCCATCCTGGAATCCCCTGGATGCTTAGTTTTAAAAAATGTATAGGCTTGCTAGGCTTCCTTCGGTGCTGGTAGAGCTAGTGTCCAAAATCCACAACTGGGCATATTGAGAAAAAAGGGTCAATTTTCACTAGAAAAATGTGATGTGTCCATGTTGCGTTTTGGGCCGTTTCCTGTCACGGGCCCTACGCCTACCCACACAAGTGAGGTGCCACCTCTAGTGGTAGACTTAGAGGAACACAGAATAGTAGAACACGTGTCATTACCAATTGGCATTTTTGCCTTCCAAATGTAGGGCAATGTGTAAAAAAGAAGCCATTTTGAAAAATGTCCTCTAATTCACATGCCTGTATGGGTACACACAAATTCATGGATGTGCCAATAACCACTGCTTCTAAACTTTAAGAGGCAGATTTACAATCCCCTTGCGCCACTTTTGCGTCACTTTTCCCATGTTAAAAATGACGCAAATGTGACTCAAGGGGCTTGTAAATCTGCCTCTAAATTCAATCAATCAATCAATGACATTTATATAGCACGCTACATACCCGTAGGGTCTCAAGGCGCTGGGGGAGGGGGGGGTGCCGCTACTGCTCGAACAGCCAGGTCTTCAGCTTCTTCCTGAATGAGAGGTGGTCTCGGGTCAGGCGCAGGTCGGTCGGGAGGGAGTTCCAGGTCTTGGCGGCCAGGTAGGAGAAGGACCTTCCTCCTGTAGTCGCTCTTCGGATGCGGGGGACGATGGCGAGGGCGTGGTTGGCTGATCGGAGGTGGCGTTTGGGAGCGTAGAAGTTGATCCGGCTGTTGAGGTAGCTCGGGCCTTGGTCGTGTAGGGCTTTGTGTGCGTGGGCGAGGAGGCGGAAGGTGATTCTTTTGTTGACGGGGAGCCAGTGAAGGTCTCTCAGATGTCCGGAGATGTGGCTGGTTCGTGGGATGTCGAGGATGAGTCTGGCTGAGGCGTTCTGGATCCGCTGGAGTCTCTTCTGGAGCTTGGCGGTGGTACCGGCGTAGAGGGCGTTGCCGTAGTCCAGTCGGCTGGTGACGAGGGCCTGGGTGACGGTCTTCCTGGTCTCGGTGGGGATCCACCAGAAGATCTTCCGTAGCATGCGTAGGATGTTGAAGCAAGCCGAGGAGACGTTGTTGACTTGTCTGGTCATGGAGAGGGAGGAGTCCAGGATGAAGCCCAGGTTGCGTGCATGGTCTGTCGGTTTGGGTGTGGTGCCCAGGGCGGGAGGCCACCAGGAGTCGTCCCAGGCGGAGGGTGAAGAGCCCAGGATGAGGACCTCCGTCTTGTCAGAGTTCAGTTTCAGGCGGCTGGTCGTCATCCACTCGGCTACTTCTTTCATCCCTTCGTGCAGGTTGGCTCTGGCGGCGGCGGGGTCGTTGGTCAGGGAGAGGATCAGCTGGGTGTCGTCGGCGTAGGAGATTATGCTGAGGTTGTGTTGGCGTGCGATGGCCGCGAGGGGGCTCATGTAGACGTTGAAGAGGGTGGGGCTCAGCGAGGATCCTTGAGGGACGCCGCAGATGACTTCGGAGGCCTCTGACTTGTACGGTGGTAGGCGGACTCTCTGTGTTCTGCCGTCGAGGAAGGAGATGATCCATTCCAGCGCCTTGTCCTGGATTCCGACGTTGCTGAGGCGCTGTACTAGGGTGCGGTGGCAGACAGTGTCGAATGCCGCGGAGAGGTCTAGGAGGATGAGGGCCGCTGTTTCTCCGTTGTCCATCAGGGCTCGGATGTCATCGGTGGCGGCGAGGAGGGCGGTCTCGGTGCTGTGATTGGCTCGGAAGCCGGACTGTGAGGGGTCGAGGGATCCATTCGTCTCGAGGAAGGCGGCCATCTGCTTGTTGACGGTCTTCTCGATGACTTTGGCGGGAAACGGGAGGAGCGAGATGGGGCGGTAATTCTTGAGTTCGGTGGGGTCCGCTGTGGGTTTCTTGAGTAGAGCGCTGAGTTCGGCGTGCTTCCAGCTCTCAGGGAAGGTGGCGGTGTCGAAGGATGTGTTGATGATGTCTCTCAGGTGGGGTGCGATGACGGCGTCGGCCTTGTTGAAGACGTGGTGAGGGCAGGGGTCGGTCGGTGATCCGGAGTGGATGGAGTTCATCGTGCGGATGGTGTCTTCGGTGCTGATCGGGGTCCAGGCGTGGAGGGTGGTGGTGGGGGGTGGTTGTTCGGTCTTGGTGTGCGTTGGTTGGTTGTTGAAGCTGTTGTGTATGTCCGTGATCTTGTTGTGGAAGTATGAAGCGAGGGAGTTGCAGAGGTCTTGCGATGGGGTGATGTCGTTGTTTCCTGCGCTGGGGTTGGATAGCACTTTCACGATGTTGAAGAGTTCCTTGCAGTTGTGTGCGTTGTTGTCCAGCCGGTCCTTGAATGCAGTTTTCTTGGCGGCGCGGATCAGCTGGTGGTGCTTCCGGGTGGCCAGCTTGAAGGTGGTCCTGTTGTCCGGTGTAGGATCCCTTCTCCAGACTTTCTCGAGGGCTCGGCAGTTCTTCTTGGAGCTCTTGAGTTCGTCGGTGATCCACGGGGCTTTCTTGCTGCAGGGTCTGCTGGGCGGGGTCCTCATCGGGGCGAGCTCGTCCGCGCAGATGCTGATCCACTTCGTGAGGTTGTCGGCGGCCTGGCTGGGGTTTGCTGAGCTGGCAGGAGGGTGCTGGCTCAGGGAGGTGGCGAGCTGGTCTGCTGTGATCTTGTTCCAGCTTCTGCGGGCGGCCTGTTGCTGGTGGTGGTGGGTCGTCGTTCTCTTGAAGGTGAAGTGGACGCAGCTGTGGTCCGTCCATTGCAGCTCTGTGGCGTGGCTGAAGTCGATGTCTGTGCTGGAGGAGAAGACTGCGTCGAGTGTGTGTCCTGCGAGGTGGGTGGGGGTGGACACCAGCTGCTTGAGTCCAAGATTGGCGAGGTTGTCGAGCAGGGTGCTGGTGTTGCGGTCGTTGTTGTTCTCCAGATGGAAGTTGAGGTCCCCCAGGAGGATGTAGTCGGCGGAGGGGAGGGCATGCGGGCTGACGAAGTCGGCGATGTCCTCGCTGAATTGTGTGCGTGGTCCCGGGGGTCGGTAGATCAGGGTGCCTCTGAGGGTGGTGTTCGGGTCGGTGTGGATCTGGAAATGCAGGTGTTCGGCGGTGGTCAGGGTGTTGTCGGTGCTGGTCGTGAGACGGATGGTGTTCCTGTGGATGATGGCGATGCCTCCTCCCATCTGGTTGGCGTTGCGGTCCCTGCGGACGATCTTGTAGCCCTCTGGGATGGCGATGGCGATGTCGGGAGCTGAAGAGGCGTTCATCCAGGTCTCCGTGAGGAAGGCAACGTCAGGTGCTGTGGCGTCTAGGAGGTTCCAGAGTTCGACGGCGTGCCTGTGGACGGAGCGGGTGTTGAGCAGGATGCACTTGAGGTGGGTGCTGCTGGAGGTCGACTTGGCGGGTGCTGGTGCGAGGCAGGTCCGGATGCAGGTGAATTTGCAGGCGTGGCCACAGAAAGGTCCGTGGGTGCGTCGTGGTGTGGCTTGGTGGCAATCTGGGATTCGGCCGGTGTTGAGTGCGATGAGGGTGGTGGCGGAGTACGTCAGGCGGGTCGGTCGGGGTCTTCGTGGGCCAGGGGTCCTGGCGCTGGGCGCGGTCCAGGCGCGGACGGGCGCACACGGGCTTACCTTTGGCGCGCATTCGGCGCACAATCGGCGCACCCGCTGCGCGTGACCGCTGCGCGTTCGCACGGTCGCCATATAAGGCGAAGTGCGCGGGTGGGCGGAGCAGCTGGGAGGCGGGAGCGGGGAGGGTACAGAAGAGAAAGGGGCGGGGCAAATGGCGGTGGCGGGAAGCGGGGAGGGAGAGCGGCGAGGTAGGCGGGCAAACAGGAAGGAACCGAGTATACAATCAATTACAGTACAACAGGCACAGATGGGGGGGGAAACAAATCGAGATTACAGGAGGAAGAAACGTTAGCACAGCATAAAATACCAAAAAAATACAAGCACAAATGACGGGGAAAACAGAGGAGAAAACCACAAGGGGAGAAGCAAGGCGGCCGCGAGGCCGGCGGCGAGGCAGTTAGGCACAGCAAAGGGGCACACGCAGCAGCTGGTGGCCGTGCGGCGCGGGGGTGTCCCACAAGTGTTCCTATTTCGGAAATATATAGGTTACCTTGGTACCTATTTTTCACTCAACACCCAACAGGAGTGATTCTCACTCTTATATCTGTTGTGTCCATCAAGGACTGCTTCGGCAGCGTCCGCTGCTTTAACAAACACGTATTACTATTGGCACTAGCCCCCTACCTATTCTAATACAAAGGCCGCCAATCTAGTGTGAGATATCACCCGGCAATAGATAACGGCAATAAGCACTTTCTTCATAAAGTAGTTGACGAATAACATTAGTATTCTATGTATGAATAGCCTAAGCATTGACTTAAGATAACTCTTATATACTAAACCCCCTTCCCTCCTCTGCAAAATATCAAGAGTAATCTCACCATAACAGGAGTGTAATATAAGTAGGATATTAAAGTGCTGTTGACAACGTAAGCAAGTACTTCTGTCCATGTAACATTTGCTGCTAACAGCAAGCATTGTTTGCACAGATCAGCATTGTCACAAATACTTGCCAATCTGTATACATAACAGACAAGAACACTCTCTGTGTGCAAATCTCCTTTCTCGTATAATAAAAAAAAATGACATTCCTTTGCAGACAATGTTGTAAAAAGGAAATCATTGTCGTGTCTCGATTATGGCCCTGGCACATATGCTGAACAACCACATATTTTTTAACGGGATAATTAAAAATATAGAGGTCATAAAAAGGATTTAAAAAGTAATTTCATATATTATATGATACACCTACCTCTCGTTAGAAATAAAACGCACATATATAACGACAACCCTCTTTTGTTCATCATGGTTGCTGAGCGACTTTTGCAGCTACAACAATTATTGACATAAGCACCCCTTTTCACTACTCCTCAAAAGCAAAACATATCACACACACCAGTACAACAAGATCTTCAAAGCGCAACACCTCATAATACTTACCATCACAAAATACAAACATATACCCACCTTTCAAACCACACAAAGGAACAAACTCCAGTGCCAAGCTTTCACTCTTCCACCACACCTATCACAGATACAGCAATACTGCACCTCTCTTCTAACCGTCTCTCTTCCATTGGACAATTTAGAACATTACCACATGACCCACATGCTGCACCACCTCCCCTGACTCATATACCTTCCGCCTTAAACACACACAAAAAATATAAGCAACAAGCCACACCTCACAACTTTTCTTCCCCATGTCTGCTTCACAACAATGTTACACCACAAAAGCAACCCAGCACTCAAACTCACTCTTAAACACCATCTCCAACTCATACACATGCAGACCCATCAAAATGCCTTCTTAGCATGATGGATGCTACACGATTGCTATCATAATACAGCTAATACCAGCACTAAAAATACACATGCCACAAACCCACACAAAACTGATCACTCTTCTACAAAACAAAGTCCCACTATCACCAAAGGCCACTCACTAAACTGTCTACAAATAAATGCTTGATCCCTCTCTAAAAACAAGCATCACATCTACGACCTTCTCACAGATGCAAAACCAGACATACTGTTCATAACCGAATCATGGTTGGGAGAGGATATGACTCCAGTCCTGCATGAAGCCATTCCTCTAGGCTATCAAATAATCACCCAAAATCGTATAGCCAAAAAAGGAGGTGGTCTAGCTGTTGTATTCAGGCAAACAATACATATCACTAAAATTGATAACATCTCCATAAAGAATTGTGAATCTCTTCTAACAAGATGCAATCCTACACCGTCTTCCTCCTGTAACTTCCTGCTCCTTTACAGACCTCCATCTAGCAAGGCAATATTCCCAGAAGCACTTCTAGACACAGTCTCAATCCTGATAACAATACACTCCAACCTATGCGTTCTGGGTGACCATAACATTTGGTTTGATAAACCCAATAGGACCCATCCAAAAACAATAATCACTGGCCTAGACGCATTGAACCTGCATCAGATTGTCCACAATCCAACACACACCACTGGACATATCCTAGATGTCATTTTTGCTAATACTGAACTAGTTACCTTTCAAACTATAACTCCGGTCACATGGTCTGACCACCACTTGCCTGCTTTCCAACATAAAACAATGCTAAGCGACTCACCTAAAACTACCTTACATCCATCCACCAATCGGCCGTGGAATAAACTCAGTTTGGAACACTTGGAAACACAAATAACATCGAGTACAAATATGGAAACCATAAATTCTGTTCAAAATCTATATGAGTGGCTACAGGAAGCCACTCAAAACCACACAACAGAACAAAAGAAAAAAGCGCCTTGGAGAAACATAGAAATAAAATACATAAAACAACAAATTAGAAAGCTGCAACGTACCTGGCTCAAAACAAATGCCAAACAAGATAAACTTCCTACAGAAAATTAACAGATTATACAAGTCTGCTATCAAAAAAGCTAAGAAAAGGTACTACTCAGACAGTATTCAAAACGCTAAATGTGCAAATAAAGAATTCTATAAAATACTCAATGAATTTCGCAAACCAAATTGCCTAGAAGGAACTCATCCTGTTACTCAAGATTTCACAGACAAACTGGCAAATCATTACACGGATAAAGCAGACACGTTGGACTCGTACTTAAAAGAGAAACAAAGCACCAGCACTAACTCTTGTACAAAACAACAATCCAAGAATGCTCTAATCAAGCCTCTCTGTTCCTTCCAACACATATCACATGATGAATTTATGGACCTGGTCAAAGCAAGCAGGCCTGCCGGCAGCCTTTCTGACCCCTGTCTGCCACAAACTTTCAAGACAATTATTTTAACAACCTCTTCTGCCACTCCAGTAAGAAGAATCATCAACGATTCCATAACTGCTGGAATATTTCCAGAAGAACTCAAAAAGTCAAACACACGCCCTTTACTGAGGAAAACAAACTTGGACCCCCTAAACCCTGAAAACTTCAGACCCATTACAAATGGACCTTTCCTGGGCAAACTGATAGAAAGAGCAGTGTTCACCCAGATGTCACAATTCATTGAAGAGAATGACATACTTTCAGACTTCCAAACAGGATTTCGTCCGGGAAGAGGCACTGAATCTGCCCTCCTTGCTATCTGGGATGACCTAAAGAATACAGTTGACCACAACGGGGTTGCTGCGCTACTTCTATTAGACCTCTCAGCTGCCTTTGACACAGTTGACCATGACACTCTGAAACAAAGACTTTATTGAAGCCGGCATAAAGGGAACTGCTCTAGACTGGATCGCGTCCTACCTTCGAAACAGAACTAATGTCATCCATACCCCACCTTTCACGTTCAACCGTACTCCACAAAAGCAGGGGTCCTTCAAGGTTCTATCATCTCGCCCATTCTTTTCAACATCTAGATGAAGTCATTACCAGTACTGCTCAATAAATTTCACCTCACGTGCTATAACTATGCAGATGACACGCAAATACTCCTTCAACTGGAATGCCCCAAAGACATTGGAAAATCACCAATTTTCAGCTGTCTCAGTGTGGAAAAGTAAATTTTGCCATGTTCTGTGTCCCTACGCCTCATCCATCATATGTTATGTGTGCATGACCAATATGCATATGTTATTCCCCATGTCCGATTAATGACGCAATTCCAGTTGTGTCCACCTTTAGTATGTTAGTTTCCAGTCCTCGTGAATACTACGAATATCAGGCCTATGTAAAGTTACGTTGCCACGTTTCTCAGTGTGCACGTTATTCCATTTTAAAGTCCCCGTTTCTAGGCCTCAAAAGGGCCCGGACCACAGATTCAGCTCCTGTCTCCTGAAGCCTCGTTAAGGAGCGATACAGCCCCCACCTGTATCCTCGACCCTTCACTTACTTCCTGCCTCGCAGTGCCCGGTGCAGCTTGGCTCTGCCTCTGAGTCTGCCAAAAGTATGTTATGATTCCAGCTATCAGTTCAGTCCTCCTTCTTTGCATTCCTAAGCTACTGAACTGCATCAATAGTTTCCGTCATTGTCTAGCCTATTCGGCTCCACGTTAGAGAAATACTGTATTAATGGTCATTTAATATTCTTCATCACGCACTACATGTAGAATAATGCATGGTCCAGTCTTAGAGTCAAGTTAGCTTTTCCCCTCATGACTTCTAGTTTATATCAACATGTTCCCTAAACATCAGATACCAGATAGGGTTTAGGTACATGTCGCTCCGACCCTCCAGACTCTAGTCTCTGCTCCTAGCACAGAGTTCGTAGCCCCCAGCTTCTCCTAGTAATACGTCATTGCCAGTTTTCGCGCACCATTAGGTTAGAGGTCCCGGCTCCTTAGGTAGCCCCCTCCTATGTTTCCGCCCATTTCATGACATATTCTGTTACGTTTGCACCACATGTCTATGTATACGCCCAGTTACACCCACTTTTACTGTTATCTTTCGCGACTGCTACGCGTCACGCCTTCTGCTCCACCCACTGCTACGCCTACTGCAATGTAATGCTATGTGTTTACGCTATGTATATAAGTCCATGTATTGTTATTAAAAGTTAGCGCGCTCATCCCAGACCAAGCCCCAGCAGCTGCTGGGCCTCTTTTCCCCTGCCGGGCCCTGTTACCTCTGTTCCTATGCAGGTTGTCCTGATCCTGTCCTTATGCTGTAATAAACCTGCAGAAACTCCTACTACCTCGAATCTTGACTCTTATTTATTGAGCTATCTGTTATGCTATATGCCTAGTCAAAAATAGGGTATTATTTATTTATTTACCACATAATGGCGCCCGAACAGGGACTTGCCCTTTTCCCCACGCGTCGGTGAAGCCACGCCGACCCCCTGACCCTCTGCAGTCGTGACGGAACCATACCGTGCACTGGCAGATATTTCTGCTCCAAGTATCCCTCAGGCCCACGGAGGAGACGGAGGAGGCGGTCCAGCATCCAAACGAGACGGTGGAGGAACGCGGCGAGTCCCGACCAGAGCCCAAGCCGAGAGTCCAAGGTCCGAGGTATCCGGAGGCCCACCCGTAACTGAAGTCCGAAGTTCATAGTTCGTGGTCGTAGAAGTCCAGTCCAGTCCGAGGCCTTCCGTTCCGTGCTGCCCGGTGAGTACCATTGCTGGGGTAGTATCTAGACAGGACCAATCTAAATTGACTCCTGGTCCGTGGGTTGGTGGTGCCCAGACTCACAAACGAAGTGTTCACCTAGGTGGATACGGGTCTTGATGCGTCCCTCTATGGGACCGGTATGTTCCGTACTGTTACAGCAGTGCATCCAGTGATTCTAGTCTGTTCCGTTCTCGAGAAATTCTGTTCTGTTTCCGTTCTCAGTATTTCAGGTAATATTCTGCTCGAACTGTTATTTATAATGTTCTTTATGTATTTTAATGTTGTGGTATGAGTGTGATGTGATTTCGTGTTTTTATTGTGTATTGTATTGTGTCCAGATTACAGTTCAGTCATGCCTATATTTTCCAAGTTACGTCAGTTAAAAACTAGAAAGGGTCTGCTGGAAGCAGCAGTTCCTGTCCCGCCTAGGGACAGTCCAGGTCACTTTATGTATCAGAAACATGGCATAAGCGCCATATTATATCTAGATTTATGGGTAGAGTATACCAAACAGTTAGAAGAAAAGTATAGATGGCCCGTATCGGGTACATGGGATGCCGAATGTATCATGCGAGTAGAAGAAGCATTATGGAAAAAGAAAGCCAGACAGTCACAGAAAGATGCCATCGAGTTATGGCGTAAAGAAGCTCATAGAAGAACTGAAAAGGAAGTCAGAAAGTCAGAGTTAAGTAGAGAATCCCAAGAACGAGCCCAAGAAAGAGAATTAATCGAGATAGGTGAACAAGTCAAAACCGAACAGTCAGACAGACAGAGGCATGCCCTTATTAAGGGTATGTATCCTCTCCTTGCCGAAGGCTTGCCAAAAGCGACCCCAGAGGCATCTAGTAATTTCCGGCCACCATTAGTTCCGACCAAGCTACGTCACAAACCGACCGCAGCTGATATTTTTATTTCGTCCTATCTGGACGACACAGTCCCAGAATATGCAAATCCTGTTCGCGCTCCGCCAGTCCCTGCAAATCAGGCACTTCCCGCTCCTCCAGACACCGGAGTACCTGTTACGGTACCCCCGGTCCAGCCTACAGTTCCATTTCCCACTCTGCCAGGACGTAGAGCCTCAGTAGACGACTCCAGTCTAGGGGCCGCAGGAGGAGCTACTCCTCAAACCCCACCGCCACACAAACGTTTATCAGCACTCGAATTACATGCTCAAGCATCACAGCGTACTCCTAAAAGTAATAAGTCCGTCACAGAAATCAGACAAGCCCTTGGCGAATGTGTTTATGACGCAGTCCCAGGCGAGTATAATATGGTTTTATATTCCGTACGTGTAAGGAGGGTGACCGAGTATCTAGTCACCTTGCCGAATATGAAAGAAGATCTAGACAGAATATATCGTTTCATCCGTACAGGGGATGATCCAGAAAGTATTGGCGAGATTATGTCTCAAAGGAAAGCCGAGATCCAGCTCATGATATTAAAGTTCCTGATCAATTGTCTAATAAGAGAACAAGATTACCCGTCTAAAGATTCCGCCGAAATGAGAATCCTGACAAGGTGGAGTGATAATATAGCCGAGGGTAAGCACAAGACCGTCGGTGCCATGGAGAGTATGTACAAGAAAATTCGTAAAGAAATAATAAGGTTACACGAACAGCGTAAAGCAGCACAAGTAAGCGAGAAAGAAAGTATCTCTGATCCTGAAGAGGAAGACGAGAATCCCGTCAGAATAGCGTATGTAGGAAAATCTAGATTCCCAGATCGCCATTTACGTCTAGAACACAAGTCTATTTTTCATCATCCAGCACCAGAACAAGGTTCTCTAGAACAAGTATTTCAAGTTACCGATCACATTCTGAAATCACGAATCGGTTACAGTGAGTTAAATACTATGCATGAACAAGAACTAGCCCGATCAGCAGTCCGATGGATTACTGATTCTACCACTTTTCCAGACGAAATAGTGGCACAAATGTTTCTGAAACTGCCCCCAGCCGAGCAACGACTGGTGGGTATGTATATGATCCAGCACCTCATTACTTTGTATGAGGGTCAACATTCTGATCCAGGTCCGTTACACGATATCCTGAACGAGTTACTCCAGTATAGATGGAGAGGTCTAGGTACCGATTTAATTAGTGTCATTCTAGAACAGCGCCACAAATATAGAACGTTTTTGAACCCGCATTTTGTTCATGTCTCACCCCCAGAAAGTAAATCATTTTACATAGACAGACAGAATCCGTTACGAGAAGTCCACCCAGTCAGAGGGACGGGTGGCGAAATGCAACGAGTGTTTGTATACACTCCAATATCAAAGATGGAACTTCTTGAAATGAAGAAATTAATTCCCTGTCATGACAAAGATCCAGCAGGGTTCCATAGAGAATTAAAAGACATGCTCCGTATGGGAGAATACACTTACCCAGATATCATTAAAATGTTAAAGGTCCTGTTACCCGCAGGGGTGTATGAAAAGTTAAAGGAAAAAGAATGGGAGGTGGGAGAGAAAAAGATCGATTGGGCAGCTCTAGAAGCTGAAGACAAGGCACGAGTACCAGGTACCGGTCTTGGAGATAAATGTAAAGAATTACCAGAATTATTGATTCAAGTCTTACCCAGATTATTGACAACGAGAAAGGAAGACTGGGATGCAATCTCAGCCTGTAAACAGAAACAAGACGAAGATATTAGTGATTTTTATTCTAGATTTGAAAAATGTTTCAGTATCAATAGTGGTCTCAAGACAAGTAGTGAGTCATACCCTCACCTTTTCGTTACTAAATTAGTCGAGAATTCAAGTCCACAAATTAAAAACCGAGTTTTGAAAGTTGAAAGCACCTGGCAAGCAAATACTCCGTCCCAGATGCTCCAGATGCTCCAGTATCACCAGAATAGAATCAGAGAAGAGCAAGAACACGAAAGAAAACGTATGAAAGACACGAAAATGAAAGTGCTAGTTGCACAATCTGTTCCTCAAGACAGTCAGAAGAGGGGTCCGAATCAAGCCAGTCATCCTGCAGCTCCCGTTAAAGGGAACTGCAATTATTGTAAACAGCCAGGTCATTTTATAAATGAGTGTGCAGTTCTGAAACATAACATAGCTACTGGTAAGACTAAAGAAAGACCACGTCCGCCTAGACAAGAACAAGTTTCACAGATTCCTCAGTCACAGAATGCACAACAGACAGTTACCGCACCGCAGCCTATTGCTGCAACACAGCACGTTACATCACAGATGTACCAGTATGCACAGTCTGAGTATCCAGAGTACCAGCCATATTCATGAAACAGCCTAGAGAGGGAGGTAGGCTTGCCTCTCATCGAGATACCTGTAGATCAAGAAGGTCCCTATGTTCACAGTCAAGTATTAGGGAAAGACAGAAAGTTTTTGATTGATACAGGGGCAAGTAGGACCACAATTAGTCATGCCGAAGTTCCAGGGGCTCCGCTCTCAGGCTCAAGAAATGTTTCCCTTGGATTTTCAGGAAAGCCAATAGTTAACGAGATATCAAAGCCAGTTACTCTAGAAGTAGGTCCATTGTCCCGTACTACTGATCTGTTACTTACTAAGTCATGTCCAGAAAATCTATTAGGCATTAAGACACTGAAAGAATTAGGTGCAGTTATTTGCTGCTCCCCAGAAGGAATACGATTGTTCCTACGTGACTTTAAGGGTCACTATGTATTACGAGATTTTGATTCAAGATTGTCTAATGTTCCGCAGCATTTATGGGCGCAAGGTCCAACTGATGTAGGTTACATGCAAATCACACCCTATCGTGTGACTCTCAAGCCAGGTGTAGTGTTACCCCGAATCAGACAGTACAGATTGCCACCTGAGGCTGTAGCAGCCTTATCCACGATTATTGACGAGCTCATGGCTCAAGGAGTAGTTGTAGAAACTGACTCCAATGTATGCAATTCTCCGATCATTCCAGTCATGAAACGTACTGATCCAAATGCACCCCCAGTATATCGATTAGTGATTGATTTACGAGAGCTTAACAAATGTATTATTCCTCAGTACCCAGTTGTTCCAGATATCTCTTCCCTGTTAACTGCTATTGATTCCGAAGCCATGTTCTTCACTGTCATAGACCTCAAGAATGCATTTTTCAGTGTTCCGATTCATCCAGACAGCCAGTTTCTTTTCGGATTTTGTTTAAATGGAAGGAGCTATATGTTTACACGCGCTCCTCAAGGTTTCACAGAAAGCCCTAGTATTTACAGTCAAGCACTCAAGAGACAACTAGACAACATTCACATGCCAACTGACACTGCCCTGCTCCAGTATGTCGATGATCTACTGATCAGAGCCCGTTCTGAACGTGCTTGCGAGCGAGCATCACTTACAGTCCTGTATTTTCTAGCCGAGATGGGGCACAAGGTGTCACCTTCGAAGCTTCAATTCTGTGTCCAGCAAGTGGTATACTTAGGTCACTTACTGTCCAAGAGGGGTAGGCAGTTGACACCAGACCGTATCCAGTTAATAGCGAGTCTTCCCCAGCCCAGAACCCAGAAGGAGGTACGTGCCTTTATCGGCCTTACTTCTTATTGTAGACAATGGATTCCCCAGTATGCATTTCTAGCCAAGCCACTGATACAGTTAACGACACAGGAGGCAGCCGTATCGACTGTCCTCCCTTGGACATCTGAACATACACTTAGTTTCAACGAGTTAAAGAAAGCCCTATGTCAAGCTCCAGTTCTAGCTACACCGAACTACAGTAAGCCTTTTACACTTTTCGTTACTGAACGCGAAGGTACAGCATTATCTGTTCTCACACAAGATCAAGCAGGACAATACAAGCCCTGTGCTTATTTTTCGAGCACATTAGATCCAGTCGCCCAGGCGTTGCCTGCGTGCCTCAAGTCAGTTGCAGCCACAGCACTAGCAATCAGACAAAGTGATTCCATAGTTTTAGGGCACTCCCTGACAGTACAAGTTCCACATTCCGTGGAAGTTCTTTTAAACCGAACACAAACTCAGCACTTGACAATTGCACGTTTAACAGGTTATGAATTGACTCTGTTCCAGCCACACATAGAAATTAGACGCTGCAACGTTCTGAATCCTGCTACCCTGTTACCATCAGTTAATTCAAACCCTGACCCACATGACTGTGTGGAAATAATTAATATTATGACAAAGCCAAGACAAGACCTGACAGATATTCCGTTACCAGATCCTGACCTGACACTTTATGTGGATGGTTCATGTATGAGAACTAGTACAGGAGAACTAGTCGCCGCGTATGCAGTGACTACTGACACTGAAGTTATTGAAACACACCGTATCGACACTCTGTCCGCTCAAGCAGCAGAGCTAGTTGCTCTGACACAAGCCTGTATACACGCCAAGAACCTGAAAGTTAATGTTTACACAGATTCACGTTACGCATTCGGAGTTGTACACGACTTCGGAGTGCTCTGGCAGGAGAGAGGTTTCATGACTTCTCATGGAACCAAGATTCAGCATGGTCTCCTTATTCAAGCCCTGTTAGATGCCATACATTTACCGACATCTATTGCTATCATGAAGTGCAAAGCACATACGAAAGTTACTGACATTATTTCCCAAGGTAACGATCTAGCAGACCGCACAGCCAAGCTTACAGCACAGACTCTAGACATTCCAGTTAATCAGACACATACTCCAGATCCGACTACATGCATGACAGTTAAGGACCCTACTCAAGACGTCATAGATATCCAGTTACATGCTACTCCCGATGAAATCAAGAAATGGTCTGAACAAGGATGGGTCCATCTTTCTCATGTAAAGCTTTTCAATGGATTGAAACCCGTCTCCAAGAACATTTCCCAGGATTTCCAGGATTTTAAAAACTGTCAAGACATTGTTTTAAAGGACTGTCCCGCACAAGACATTATTACTACAACCCATCCCTTGTTAGAGAAAACTCCGCAGCAGGAGTATAAGTTAAAGCTCAGGTCTAGTAAAATAAGTCAGTCAGTTTGATTGTATAAGTCCTCCCCTAGGTGAAACGGTTAGACTGTTTCTGACATGTATAAAATAGACCCCCATAGTGAGAGAGTCAGTCAAAGTTCAATCAGATGTATCGTTTTTCTAAGTTTCATATTATTCATCAGCATTTTGATTTCCTGCACCAGCTATGCGTTCTATCTGTATTTTCCAGTTCCTCATGCTAATATGTCTGCTAATGCTACAGTAGAGCACACGTTTAGTGATCTGCCTCCTCACGAATATTCTTACCGCCTTGCTATGCGCAACAACTCATTTATCCGTATGTTACATTACTCACACCAGACCAGCAATGCCACTAGTTGTTGGGTGTGTGGTCGACTCCCCCCTTTCCAGACACCGAAGGGAGTTCTGCCACTCTTTCCTTATCCATTCTCACATAATGGTTCGTGTGGAGCATGGTCCACGTTAACGTCATCCTCAACAGATATGTCTTTTCTTAACAGTACATGTTTCCCAGACAAGCAAGGTCTCCCCCACAGAACAGGTTTAGATCTAGAAAATGAAGTATATAATTTAGGTAATTATTCGTCGAATTTTATGGTCCTGAATGTTCAGTCTGATACTACTCCAGACTTACCTGCTATTTCAGTACTACCAGTCAAAGGCGAATTATGTGTCCGTAGTTATGGTTCTGTACATGTAGGACATAGTGAATGTACTACTGTTATCCAGTATAGTGACAGTGGGAAATCTGTTTTCAAAGCTTCACGTCATTCTTATTTTATTTGTGGTCAAACCGCATATGTCCGTCTGCCCCTCGATTGGGAGGGAACCTGTTACATTGCTTTCCTACTGCCACCCGTTTTCCTAGCCCCACCTGACTATCATAGAAACACACATCTAGTACACACTAGACACAAGAGAAATCTCCCGATTGTCGATTATACTGAAACTGCCGCAGAGCAATTCATTGATATAGATAAAGGTGTCTTCCCTTATTTAGGTACAGTTGTAAATAGTAAGCTAATCCGTAGATTAACAAGAACCCTTGAAGCAGTAGTAGATGAGACTGCCTCCGCTCTAGGTAACTTAACTGAAGAGCAATCCTTTATGAGAATTGTCGTTTTACAGAATCGTCTCGTCCTTGACGTCATACTGGCCGATAGGGGCGGGGCCTGTAGAGTCATCGGATCTAGTTGCTGCATTTTCATTCCAAATAACGCGCCGTCTGTTTATTCAGCTATAACCAGACTCCATAAAATTGCACATCTGTTACACCAAGACCCAGGCACCTGGACATGGTCCGGTTGGTTCTGGAATATAATTTCCGCATGGGGATGGAAAGTCCTGTCCTTTTTAGGCATTGCAGTAGCGATCATATTTAGCTGCTGCCTCTGTATACAATGTGGCCCTGCGATTTGCAGCATGTGTGCTACCTCTTGTATTCCTAGTCCCAAGCCCCGTTCTAAATCCCGTTCCAAGACAATTCGAGACGAGCAAATGGTACTGTATGAAATGATAGATGGTATCATGAAAATTGATGTTTCCTGATGGAAACGTAGTGACAAGGAGGGAATGTGGAAAAGTAAATTTTGCCATGTTCTGTGTCCCTACGCCTCATCCATCATATGTTATGTGTGCATGACCAATATGCATATGTTATTCCCCATGTCCGATTAATGACGCAATTCCAGTTGTGTCCACCTTTAGTATGTTAGTTTCCAGTCCTCGTGAATACTACGAATATCAGGCCTATGTAAAGTTACGTTGCCACGTTTCTCAGTGTGCACGTTATTCCATTTTAAAGTCCCCGTTTCTAGGCCTCAAAAGGGCCCGGACCACAGATTCAGCTCCTGTCTCCTGAAGCCTCGTTAAGGAGCGATACAGCC
This sequence comes from Lissotriton helveticus, assembly GCF_964261635.1. Lineage (NCBI taxonomy): Eukaryota > Metazoa > Chordata > Amphibia > Caudata > Salamandridae > Lissotriton > Lissotriton helveticus. The sequence continues at coordinate 440,382,419 of NC_136065.1, read as the reverse complement.
CCCACCTGTATCCTCGACCCTTCACTTACTTCCTGCCTCGCAGTGCCCGGTGCAGCTTGGCTCTGCCTCTGAGTCTGCCAAAAGTATGTTATGATTCCAGCTATCAGTTCAGTCCTCCTTCTTTGCATTCCTAAGCTACTGAACTGCATCAATAGTTTCCGTCATTGTCTAGCCTATTCGGCTCCACGTTAGAGAAATACTGTATTAATGGTCATTTAATATTCTTCATCACGCACTACATGTAGAATAATGCATGGTCCAGTCTTAGAGTCAAGTTAGCTTTTCCCCTCATGACTTCTAGTTTATATCAACATGTTCCCTAAACATCAGATACCAGATAGGGTTTAGGTACATGTCGCTCCGACCCTCCAGACTCTAGTCTCTGCTCCTAGCACAGAGTTCGTAGCCCCCAGCTTCTCCTAGTAATACGTCATTGCCAGTTTTCGCGCACCATTAGGTTAGAGGTCCCGGCTCCTTAGGTAGCCCCCTCCTATGTTTCCGCCCATTTCATGACATATTCTGTTACGTTTGCACCACATGTCTATGTATACGCCCAGTTACACCCACTTTTACTGTTATCTTTCGCGACTGCTACGCGTCACGCCTTCTGCTCCACCCACTGCTACGCCTACTGCAATGTAATGCTATGTGTTTACGCTATGTATATAAGTCCATGTATTGTTATTAAAAGTTAGCGCGCTCATCCCAGACCAAGCCCCAGCAGCTGCTGGGCCTCTTTTCCCCTGCCGGGCCCTGTTACCTCTGTTCCTATGCAGGTTGTCCTGATCCTGTCCTTATGCTGTAATAAACCTGCAGAAACTCCTACTACCTCGAATCTTGACTCTTATTTATTGAGCTATCTGTTATGCTATATGCCTAGTCAAAAATAGGGTATTATTTATTTATTTACCACATCAGAGCCGTGGATCAGTGGATGACTTGGAGCCATCTCAAATTGAATGCTTCAAAAACTGAAATGCTCACGTGTGCTGATTGGAAACATTACAACCCGCTTGCCACATGGCCTGATGAACTGGGATCACTGGATCGAAGGAAGTAAGAAACCGCGGAATGACAATGGACTCCAAGTTGTCGATGAAGGCCCAAGTGGATAAACTAGCAAGATCAAGCTTTGCTACTATGAAAACACTGCGACGAATTTTCCCTCATTTGGCATTTCCACACAAGGTCCAAGCTACCGTCTCCCTTGTTCTGTCCAAACTCGATTACGCCAATAGCCTCTACCATGGATCACCTTTAACGACCATGAAAAGACTACAACAAATTCAGAACTCGGCTGCTAGACTTCTCTTGCATATCAAACCGCGAGACCACATCTCCCCTGCCTTGAAAGCCCTGCATTGGTTACTGGTTGCCAGAAGATCCACGTTCAAGCTGCTTTGTATCACCCACAAAGCAATACATGGAATAGGACCACTCTTCATCAGGAATAAAATCACCAAAAACATTCAACAAAGGAACCTCGGCTCTAAAGGAGCATCTCGCCTCAAAATCCCACCATACAAGAAAAAACCATGGGTGGCACATCCTTCTCTGTTCAAGCAGCCAAATTATGGAACTCTTTACCCCCACACATAAGGTCCACCGAAAACCACCTTATCTTCAAAAAACTACTCAAGATTTGGCTCTTCCCCACATAAGCACCATACGCAAACAGAAATTTACAGCATATCCCTCCGTATATAAGCATTTGTTTTCACTATAGATATGTACCTATCTTTGTGTATTACTTTGTATAAACATGTAAAATAATGTTATGTGTTAAGAGAAAAAAAAATATTAATAAATAAATAAAAATCATCTTTGGTCTACATGTACATAATTCCATTGTGCATCTATATACCTTCCATGTACTTAGATCTGTGTGTCTGTTACTTTTTTTTCTTAAAAAAGCGTATCCAATGCACTACCCTATTTCTCATCCGGTGCTTCTATCAATATCTCTAATCTACATATACTTACCTCCTTTATGTATCTATATCATTTCAATGTACTTATGGATCTATATATTTATCACTTTCTTCTAGTTTAGCATTTCCAGTGTACTACCCTATTTCTCATCCTATACTTCGCTCAATATATCTTCTAGCCCAACCTTCTGACTCATCTCAAACTTCTTTCTACTACTCCTTCCAATGCACTACCCTATCTCTTATCCTATACATCTATCAATACATCCTCTACATCCACTCTCTCATTTATCCCAAACCCCATACCACTACTATGATCGCCAAAATAACCCTTTCTAGACTCTCTCCTACTCTACCCCTCCTTGCATCATCTGACACCTCTTTTTACTATACCGATCCCCTAAAACAAACCTTTCTAAACTCTTCCCTCTGACTCCTCCCTCCAAAACTCTTTTTTACTCATCCAAAAGCCTCCTCCTACTGCTAAGACCTGAATTTTTTTTTTAAATAAAAAATCCTTCACTCTTTTATCCCTCCACTATCCTTTTCAATCAAAATTAACAGACTAACATGTTCACTTCTCAAATTCCATATTCAACTATACTAATATACTACCCAAATAACTGAATAACATATCCACTACTCAAATTACTTCATATTTACACTATACTCATTTTCAATACTAATCCTTTATGGGTTCTGGAGTGGCGTGCTACTCGCCAGAAAAGCGCTTAAACATCCATCAGGGGTAACAAGTGCTATATGAATGCAAATATTTCTTCCCCTTTTATCCCTCTGCTATCCTTCTCACTCCAAGTAATTGACTAATATCCACCACTGAAATTACTTCATATATCACCATATTAATTCACCACTAATCCTTTATAGGCTTCCTGAATAGAGTGCATCCACAAGCACTATATAAATACAAACCTTTGTCCTCCTCTATCCTTCTGCTATCATTCCAAATCCAAATAACTGACTAACCTATCCACCACTTAAAATGTACTTGCATGTTTCACTATACTAATTCAACATGAATCCTCTCGCCGAAAAAGTGATTTGACGCCTCGTCAGGGGTAGTAAGCGCTATATAAATGCAATTACAATACAATACAATAAGACAGTTGCTTGGCTGATGAGAAACTGAAGAGCGAGCACAACTAAATAGGAGGACAGGTTAGCCAAAGGACAATATAGTGCCCTAACGGTAAATTGACACACAAAATAATGAATATCTCTACCCGAGACGGTAAAAAAATAGATGCAATAATCGTCCTTTGCCTTTGACAAAATTGTTTTTACAGTGACCACAGCTGGCGAAAAAAAACATTGACACAAGACAGCTGTCTGCCATAATAAACATTTGATGTGCCAGAATTATAATAATGAGGAAAACAAGCAGGATTTTGACCAAAAGGGTTAGTTAAATACATATAAATGACTCGTGGGCTTTAAGGTCAAAGAAACACTAGCTCTGTTTTGGGCTATAAGGACATCAGGTTTTCACAAAAGAGGCAGACTTCACAACAATCATCTTTGCATAGAAAACTGCACTAGTTACTAGGACTCTTTCTTCACTCTTTTTATAAACTTGCTAAATCACTTTCATACATCCCCCTTTTCACAGCTTGTTAAAGTGCATGAACAATTGTGTAGTAGCACAAATTGAGTTTCTTCTAGAGATAGAAAAATTGATATATATAAAATTTACCTCTGTTTTAGGGCACCACAAAGAATTTGCATCCCTCTTTTTGGATTTTAGATCCCCTACCCTACCACTGCTATTTTTTAAATACAAGAGAATAAGTGGTCCTGAAGAAGGTGGGTGGATAGAATAGGTTTACCACCGAAACTTGCGTTGGCCTGGTTTTTGCAGCGGGCTGCAAAACCGTGGACAACTAAGAAGATTTATTCGCCATGAGTTTAGATTTGAAGCCACCTTGCAGCTGAAAACTGAAGAATGTTTGTGATGCGTGTATGAGAGTGGTTGGTATGTTTTGATTGCATGTGAGGTTGGTATGACTGTGAACTTGGTGTGGGGATATTTCTGAAGCACTTTGTAATTTTGTATTTATTAATTGTGTCATTTTTCTTGACTTGTTGACCGATTAAAGGTAATAAAATGCCTCTGTAAATTCTTATGATTGTTTTAAAAAAAAATGAAATTATGATGGTTTGATTATTGAAATGCTTTTGTATTGAAAAAAGACATAAAAGAAACAAAATATTAAATTTCTACTATGAGAAAATAAAAGTTTGCACTTTTTATGAAATTAACTTTTTTTCTTGTATTCGTAAGGGATAGTACTATAGAGCCAAGAGTTGCCATAGTGAATCAGTGAGTGGTCGAGTGGGAGGTTCATACTATTACAGACTTGGCCAGTGCACACACTTGCCAGTCCCTCACCTTCCCTTTTCTTACATGTCAGCCACCCCTAAGGTAGGCCCAAGGTACCACAGTGTGCCGGGTGCAGTCTATGTGAAAGGTAGGACATGCCCTGGTGTTTGTGTGGCACGTCCTGTTAGCGAGTTACGGACAATTTCGTTTTTCGCTATTGCATGGCTACCTGTTCCCCATAGGACTGAATGGGGAGTTTGTTTATAACATATTATAAACATAACTGGCCGGGTGAATTAGTTAGGAAAATAATGTTTAGTATGCCTGAACTCAGAATCTACAGATGCATCTTTTAGTGCAGGTGATTTTTACATTCTGTGTTTGAAAATCTCACTTTTAGAAAGTAGGTATTTTCTTGCTCGGTCATCCCATGTGCCTCTGCTGGAATGTGGATTGTCTGTCTGGATTTTGAATGACAGAAGGCTGGGGAGCAAGAGTGGCTCTAGATAGTCTAGGTGGGTCAGGAAAGGGCTGAATGGACCTGGGCTGCAATAGGGGGAGGAGATTTCCTTGCACCTCAAAGGGCCTGGTCTACTTCTGACCATACCCTCTCCAGCTACTGCCAGGAAGTCACACCAGAGAAGGCAGAACTGGTTCTGGCTGGCACAGGCACTCTCTGCCTAAGACAGTAGTTCACAAACTGTGCGCCGGGGCTCCCCAGTGCACCACCGAAAGCAGTCAGGGGCGCCAGGGTAGCAATTGCTGACCCTAGTCCCTTATGAATTATTCTGGCCATTTGAGTGCAGGCTGGGTGCTCTGAGTCTGGCGTCTACTAGGTGGTGCAAGTGCTGCATCGTCAGAATATTTCATACCTAATCATGAACGTCCTTTACTTGTCCTGCAGGCTCTCAGAAAACAGTTATGCCCATCCAGAACAAAATATAACATTCACCTGTATTTATAATACCATAAAAAAGTTAGTTTTTTGTGTTTAAAGTCACTCAAAGGTGTTTTCAACATAAAATATCTGTGAGAGTTCAGCAGAGCGTCATTATTTTATTATATAATATAGTGCTTGCTACAAAAACAAGACAACATTGTGAAACATGGCGTAATCCACTTGTCATGTAAGTCTCAGCTGACGGATTGCTTGGTTATAGGGGTACTTTGTATTCCAGTTGGGTCAAGTCACAACTTGTTTGAGATAGGATTATCATTTTGAGACCTTTAGCGCAATGAAGTATGTTTTACTTGTGACTGCACTCTACAATCAATGCTTACTTGTTTAAGCAAAACTGCAACTTTATTATGATTAAAATACTTTTTAAATGAAAAGTAAGCTGACTGTAGCAGTTCTTTTCATTGAGGCCAAAGGAAACAATTATTACAGAAATAAATAAATATTGATGTGTATACCAAACTACAGAACATACAGCAGTAAACCTTTACATACAAAACCTTTTCATACACGTTTATTAATGTCCTAAGGTTCATAAGATATGCCAATTATGCAATTATGTACTTCAATCTAATGTTTTGAAATGTAAACTAACTCACACAGGGTTGTGCTTTATATGACTTGACACAGGAGTTTTTGAGTACTTCACAGTCTCTTATAAATGGGGAGGTATGTTTGTTGACTTCTTGTGTCCTTAGTCCAAAACCATCCAAAATTAATCCATAAAGTCTATTTAAGGTTTACCTGGTCCCGGTAATGTAGGCGTAACTTCTTATTTCCATTCCCCTAAAGAGCAAAAATTGGGGACACAGAGGACAGAGCTAAGAAAAAAATGTTCCCGGAAGTAAACAAGCATTGGAAAAGTTAATAGGCCTCGCTTTAATGTGCTAACAAAGGCAAACAACATTTATACCATCATTTGTTTGCATTTATTATTTTTATTATTAGGGACATTTCTAAAGCGCTGCGTTACGCACACCGGCGTGTCCACGCGCTAAAAAGTGGGAGAGGCAGCGTGCAGGGAACACAACAACTGAGCAGACAGTTATTTGGTATAAAGGAATGTTTTTAGTTTCGCTCGGAACCTCGTTTCCTCCGGTTCCAGGCGCAGGTCCGCTGGTAGTTTATTCCAATTATTTGCCGCTAGGCATCTAAAGGACCTACCTCCCATGCGGGCTCTCTTAACTCTGGGGATCCTCAGAAGACCGCCCCCTGCGGATCTGAGTGCTCGTGCAGGTTGATACACTTCAATCAGTTTATTCAGCGGGTCGGGTGCCCTACCATTCAAAATTCGGTGACAGGTGCAGAGGGCTTTGTATTCCACTCTTCTCCTCACAGGGAGCCAGTGTAACTTCTGGAGGGCCGCCTTAGAAGGCGCCCTTCTGGGCAGCCTGAGAATCAGACGTGCTGCCGCATTCTGCAGCATTCTGCAGCACTTGCAGGCGTGCCATGCTTTTTTCTGGAGCCCCCAGGTACAACAGGTTCCCGTAGTCCGACCTAGCTGTCACCAGGGCATGAACCAGGGTTTGACGGGCACCGATCGGGAGTAAGTGCAGGACTTTTCTCAGTTTCTTCAAAATCCCGAAACAAACTCCAACCACCCGGTTGATCTGGGGGCCAAAAGTAAGGCCCGCATCAAACCAAACCCCCAGATTTCGTGCTTCTTGGCAAGGGGTAGGAGTTGGTCCTAGAAAGGGTGGCCACCATGCCGACGACCAAGCAGACTGGGCTCTCCCCACCACCAGCACCTCTGTCTTGCCGCCATTAAGCTTCAAGCAGTTGATAGCCATCCACTCGGCAAGCTCTTTCATGCACGACCGGAAGCCATCGGCAGCAAGACAGGGCGCGTGCGATAGGGAGATCACCAGCTGCGTATCGTCGGCGTACGAAACCAATTGGAGACCATGGCTCTCCACAATCGAAGCAACAGGCGCGACATACATATTAAAGAGGGTCGGGCTCAATGACGAGCCCTGAGGCACGCCTTGGCCCAGGGGAACCCCCTTGGAATAGCAGTCTCCTTGCCTTACTCGGAAGCTTCTCCCCTTGAGGAAGTCCTGGATCCATCTCAGCGCGGTGCCAGAAATGCCGCCTCTGTTCAGACACTGTAGCAAGATGTTATGTGCTACAGTGTCGAACGCCGCGCTGAGGTCCAACAGGATCAGAGCCATAGTTTGGCCTGCATCCACACCCTCTCTCAGATGTTCCGTAGCCATAAGGAGGGCGGACTCAGTAGAGTGGCGTGGCCTAAAGCCAAACTGCGTCGCGTGGAGCAATCCCATCTCTTCCACATGCTTCATAATTTGGGTATTAACCACCTTTTCCGCCACTTTGGACAGAAACGGCAGGAGTGAGATGGGCCTCAGATTTTCTAATACCTCGAATCCTATGCATGCTGCATTTGCATGGATTAGCACAGTGTTTAAGCTTTTGACACGTGTGGACTCCCAGTGAATTATTATTGGAAGCAAAGGACCCCCCACTGAGTCGGTATTGAAAGCCAGGGTCAGCTGGCCTAAGCAATTTTTGTGATTTGAACCTTAAAACAAAACATAAAAATACAAACACATGTATACTCCTAAAAATACAAAAACAACAAACATGCTCAAATATTCAAATATCTTATTTAATTCAAAGCAAATATAGAAAAAGTTTTCAAATTCACAATTTTGCATTTTTATTTGTATATACATTGTTAATTTTAATTGATTAATTTTAATATTATTTAGTTTTGTAAAGTATTTGTGGACACCTTGAGTATGCCTCGTGGACCCCTAAGTGTGCTCAGACCACAGATTAAGAACCACTCCATTAGAAATTAAAGCCAAACCTGTTACCTTTGCCAATGCCTGCCATCCAATGCAATCCATTACTAACGGCCCCTCTTGAGTCAGGCCCAGGGTCTTGAAGATTATTTCAAAAAGATACAGTATAGCAAGCTGTTAACAGAAGTTACCAAAAAAAACAGTAATGTAATGGGGAGCCGCGGCCACTGGCCAATTGGTCAAAGGAGCCGCTGGTCGAAAAAGTTTGGGAACCACTGGCCTAAGAGATCAAAGGATTTGGGGATATTAATATTGGGGCCCAGACCCCTGAACTTTAGATTTCTTTTGGATCAAGAAGACTGCCAAGAAGAAGTGCTGGAGAAGCTGTGAGGTGGAACTACCACATTGCTGTGTGCTTTGCTGTGTTGGCCTGCAGTGGCTGCTTCTGTCTTGGGCAGTGAAAGGACTTCACTGAACTTTCTGCTATCTACTTTTGTGAGTTTCTCCAAGGGCTTGAGGTAGAGCTTGCCCCCATTCAAGAAGTCTCAGGAACAGCAAAGACTAGAATCTCTTCTGCCCTCAGCACTGGGGACTGTGTGTTTTGTGCGTCAATAAAGGAAAAAGCAACCCGACGCTGTCTACGATGCCGCTGCCAACTCCGTGTCCTGAAGGCACTGCAGAAGGCACCGCCTCAACGCTACACCGCACCCTGGTCTCACTGACACCGCCTGCTCACGCCGCCACAGAGCCGCGGCTCGCACCGCGACCTGTGTGCACCACACTCCGCACCGCCTCGCTTCACAACGATGCCTTGGCCTCCCCAACGTCGCCGCTCCACGCCGAAATCAACGCAGCTGCTTGCACCGTGGTTCGAGGGCACCGCTCGTAAAGTTAAACGACGCACCACCCACATCCCGCACCGAAACCTTGGCCTACAGACGCCTGCGCCAGATGACAGCGCTCCAGCAATGACGACGCCACTGCTTGCACCGCGACCTGCCAGCACCGCATTCACTTCGCACTGCGACCCGGGTCTCACCGACAGTGCCATCTGATGCCGCCTCCGAGCCGCTGCTCGCACCGCGACCTGAGGGCACCACACGCCGCACCGATGCACTTCGCCCCGCAGCACCCGACACCAGCGCTCCTGACTTTAACAGAGAGGAGTTCGATCTTCAACGAGTGTGACTTTGAGGGCCCGACGACTCCTGCACCGACCTCCGGAACCGACGCCTGTGCAGGCTGTGCTTTCGGAAGCTCAACGAGAGGTCGCCGACGCCCTGCATTTCTCAAAGGTACTGGTTACTTTTCTTCCCGACACCGTAGCTAGACTGCGACACCGCGGTCAGCCAGAACTGTTTGGATTTGTTTGTTCACGATGCCGCGATAACCCCCGGATGGAGCTATCAACTTCAAGGAAATGTTTTTCAAGGTTATTTTGATAATTGAAGATTTCAAAGTACTGTATTGTGGATTTTTATCGTTTTTGGTCTTGTCTTAAGTATATAAAAATATTGGATATTTTTCTAAACTGTTGTGGTGTCCTTTTGTAGTGCTTACACTGTATTATTGTTGGTTATGTGCAAATGCTTTACACACTGCCTCTAAGATAAGCCTGACTGCTCGTTACAAGCTACCAAGGGGGTGAGCAGAGGTTATTTTAGGAGTGTAACTCCCTTATCTTGGCTAGAGTGGTGGGTCCTGCCTGGCTTTGACACATGCCAAAGCCTATCAAAAATCCAAATTCTAACATTTCCTGAAAGCTGGGAAGACGTTGATTTTAGCACCACAAACCCTTGTTGATACCTTTTGCGGGGAAAAAATGAGAAGCTTTCTTCATTAGCTGTATTTTTACCAATTTCCCGCCCCCTCTAGGGTAATCCACAAACCGTGGGTACCTTTAGAATCCTCAAGATGTTGGAAGAAAAGAATGCAAATTTGGCATGGATACCCTATGTGGACAAACAGTTACAGGGGCCTAAGCGTGAACTACCCCAATTAGCCAAAAAAAAGGCTTAGCACAAGGTGTGGGGGGAGGCCTAGCAGCAAAGGGGTTCACCTCATTAAAAAGGTACAGCACCAATTTTAAAGGACATTGTGCCACATCTTTGAAATTTCTACACTTAGCAGCTTACCCATCAGTAAAGTGAAAATCGCCTCAATTATAAATTCTCTAAGGGCACATGACAACAACTGGTCTTCCTTTTCATCAGACAGTGTCCCATTCATTCCTATCGTTAAATCCATTTTAGGATTGATCCCAACTAAATATAAAAAAGTAAGACAAAGGAAAAAAGGCTCCATATTATGCTGCACTACTAGAGATCTCAGTGATGATAAGGAAAAGTGTCAATTCCATAGCGGCTTACCATATTAATAGGCAATTCAGATAATGATGATGTCTCTTTGTGACTCCTCATCACTCACAGCACCATCACAAATGAATGCAGTGAAGGCAGTTACTGTAGTGTTGTGAGACTGTGTGTGCTAGCACCCTTGTGATTCTGGGCAGACTCACTAGAGGAAGTATGTAACTGGATAGTAGGTGTTACGGTGTGGTTATTGACGGTTATGATGAGCAGAGTGAGATCATATGCTGAGAAATAAAGACGTACAATCCAGAGCTCTGTGTGTGGCGAATTGATTTGCATGCTCTGAGGCTGGGGAGGGTTCTACAACAGGCAATGATTGTGGGATCTGTGACCTGAAGAAATGAAACTAGTCTCCCTGGAAGTTTGCATCGCCACAGCAAGCTCCTCCTGTGTACCACATGTGCCTATTTCGATGTAAAGCAGTTCGAAGTTCACATGTGTAGAATCAAAGCCCTCTCCAGCCATCATACAGCTCTCAAAGAAGTTAAAGGCTTTGCAGAGAAACATATTCAAAAGCCTGCCAGACACTAAAGGCCTAGAAGAAATACTGGGCCACAGCCTAGCACAGAGCCATCATCAATACAAAGTGAACCGCTAGAATCAGCCGCAATCTTGCGCAATGGTAAAAGCTGAAAGCAGTGATGAACAAGTACAAGAGGTAAAACTGCTCCTTGCTGTCAAGAAAGAAGATGGCACCCTATGACCTCTGATCGGATGTGACGACCCTGGTACAAGCACACGGCCAGTGCTTGCAGGAGGTACTGACCTAAAAGAACTGCTGCCGTCACCTGAACAGCATATTCTTTCACTGGCAGTTGAAAAGACCGTGAATTACAGTGCAGCCACATTTCTGAAACCACCACCGCCAAGAAGCAGAATATTGCTACAGATAGACTGCATGCATCAAGACATTTAATGATTTCATAGATGCCCTAGAACCGGTAGATGATAAGAAAATCATTAAGTAACTAAAGAACCTTGCCAGTGACGCAGTCAAAGAACTGCTTAAGAAAATATTACAAGCTGATGCAGTATCATACTGTCAAGTCAAGGAAGCATATGAATTCAGGTTCAATACGATTCTGAACGTTGACTATGAAATGTACATTTTCAATCAAGTACAACGGCAAGCTGGTGAAACGATGGATGAGTTTGTTGAAGGACTTTATATGCTTATCAAGCATTACAAATGTAGTAAATTTAATGATGAAGTAGCCATATGTCTTCAAGTTATCAATGGCTATCTTTGAGACTCCTTCAAAAGATGCATGTTGAGAGAGATGCTCAGCTGAGAGAAAGTGCTAATGGCCACTAGGACCGAAGAAAGAGCAGATCGACAAGCCGCTGACATGGAAGCTGGAACTACGAAAAATGAATCAGCATTGGCCATGAAAAGTAAGGATAAACACCGAAAAGACACATGAAAGTCGCTGTCTACAAAGAAAAAAGGTTGTGTTTCTGATGTGAGTTTTCATATCCACATGAAGACAAATGTCCCATCATAAGCCTGACGTGCAAAGGCTGTACTAAGGAGAACCACTTCATAACGGTCTGCTGAGCGAAAGAGAATCTAACTGCATCACAGCAAGAAGAGAAAATGGATGCCAGAAAGTTTCAGAAGCCTTCTCACCATGCCCCCAAAACAAAAAGGTGGCATCAGTTACAACAAGTAGAAACCAGACATGGTTGATCATTGTCAAGTTTGTCCTACAGAGGATCATCAAAGTCATCATCAAACGCCAAATGATGAGGACATGTAGATCTGGCTGCTTGCAAGGAAGTACCAATGAAAAAGGCAAACCACCAGACAAAACAACAAAACTCATTTGGACATTGCCCCACAATTACAATAAAGGCCAAAGGTTGCCCCACAACCTTTATTATAACATCATGTCAGTTGAGAAGTTTGAAAGCTTATCTCTTGTGCCACGCCTCCACCTATCAAACACAAAAGTATACATGTGGGTCGCTTCTAAACCATTCCAGAGTCAAGGGAAACGCAGAGTAACTTTGAGACATAAAGCAATATCCGTGCAAGCGCCAATTCATGTTCTTCAAGGAGCTTTGCCCAGTGCTCACCTACCCAGCTTTGCCAACACCGCTGACATGGGAGTGATATTCATCAATAACAACCCTCACACTCAATCTGAAGTTGTGAGTCAGTTCCCATCATTATTTCATGGCCTGGGCAGGCTCAAGACAATGATAATGCAACTTCACATCTATGAGGAGGTTTGCTCTATTAACCAGTGGCACTGCAGAGTCACTGTCCACTTGCAAGAAGCTGTTGTGTAAGAACTAGAAATGCTGTCGAAGCATGACATCATCAAGCACTCCACTGGTCCTACACCATGGGTGTCGCCCATAGTGGTGGTGTAAAAAAAGGACAGTCAGGGTGCAGTGTGCATATGTATTTATATTCGCTAGGCCAACAAAGCAATCAAGAGAGAAAGACATCCTGAACCACACATAGAGAACATGATCATACAACTGAACAGCGCCAAAGTTTTCTCCCGTCTTGAACTGAGCAAGGGATATCATCAACTCGAGCTGGAAGAGAATTGCAGGCACATCACTACTTTTTGACTCATGTTGGTTTGTTCAGATACAAAAGGTTGCGTTTTGGAGTGTCAGCAGCTGCAGAACTATTTCAGGATGTTATTCTTCGAATTATTCAACCTGTCACAAATGCTTTTAATTACAGTGATAACATATTGGTTTTTCGAGCAACACGAAAGGAGGATGGCAAGGCTGTTACACAAATGTGCCAATTACTTGCTGATGCCGGTCTTACTCTGAACGCAGCAAAGTGTGAGTTTCACAAGACCAAACTCAATTTCTTTGTACACATATTTTTGATGGGTAAATGACTCCTGACCCTGGCAAAGTAAAAACTCTGTCAGCTACTTGCCCCCTGCATGATCTCACTATGCTCCAATCCTTTCTATGTATGACCAGCTGTTGCTCAAAGTACATTCATGATTTTGCTACTGTACAGACCCTTCAGGATTTTGCGATTTTGCGGCGAAATCGGCACCTTTGTAAAAATGCCGCGATTTTTACAAAAGTGCCCGTGAAATTGAAGGGTAGCGGCTGCCGACCCAAGCTGGAGGAATTCGCTATAAATGCTCTGGCTATGTGGTTTAGCACACAGTATGCCCAATTACAGCGACAGTGAGTGGCTCAGCTATGAATGGGATGAACAACGCACCAACGTCAGTGCTTTTCGACGTCAGCACTTGCTCATTGGAGGCGAACTAACACAGTCAGTCAGTCAGTCAGTCGAGAAGACACTACTAATCTACATCGGAGATGGGGTGTCATTTAACACTGTGACTTTGTAATGAGAGAAAGGTGCATTGATATCCACGGTAGAATACGTCACCGGGCCTCTGGCAAATAGTGTGCGTGATGGATGAAATCCCTCCGTGTGGTGACGCTGACAAACTGACAGCATTGCGAGGTTTGGCAAGCCATCTCACAGATATATATAAAGGGCTTCTCCCAAACGGGAGAAAGCTTGAGAGAGACGCCCCCCCTGTGCTGCGGGTGCTTCAGACGTCCATGTTAGGTCCCTGGATGCACCGGCCGTCTACCCAGAGAGAACTGCCATCTTCCTGCAGCTTCCTACCCTGCCATAACCTTATATTTAGGTTTGGTGTGACAGACAGCTTTGTCTGTCTGCCAAGGTCTTGTAATAAGAATACATTATAAATCACCCCCCCCCCCACAATCCCCCCTGCCTCATGCCATTGCTCCCTTTCAGTGTAATTCACGTGCTGGAAGTGCACACAGAATAGCATGCTTAGAATAGTTTTTGGTCGGCCCCCTTCTGCCGCAGGCTTTGTTGGCAGTGTCACTCACATGTTGGTCCAGCCCAGACAACAACTATTCGGTGTTTAGTATGTCTGTGATGCTGGTGGCCAGCGTTCGACCTTTTACATATGAGTGATTTAAGAGAAGTTAGGAAGGTCTGATCTCATATTTGACTGGGGTAGAGATGCCATTTTTGCTGCAGGATAAAACTGGCGTTTACATCCTACCCTTTTGCATTTTGCAGCACCCTTTTTAAACATAAAAGTAGGTCCAAACATCTAGCTATACCTATGTTTATACTCACCAATTGTTACCTCAGCGTTGCAGTCTAAGTTAACCAAGCTTATACCCCGTGCTTTAAATGGGAAAAAATAAGTGCAGGTACTCATCAATTTAAGCAGTGAATGGAGAAAGGGGCAGTTGTGGGCGGGACTGGAGGCGGGGCTTGGAGGCAGACATTTAATGGGAGCCACATTTTCTTGGTGCCAATTGTGCTTGATAATACAGAAATATTTATGCTATCTGTAGAGTATTTAGTCTTTCCTCCCATGTGCAAACGGTTACGTTTATTATTTTGGGAATGTCATACCAATGCAGATTGTCTCTGAGCCTATGCACATATGTGACATAAAAGTCATGAATTTTCTCACTGTGCACAACAGCTATTTGCGATTTAGCGTTTTGCCGCGAAATCGGCACTTTTGTAAAAGGCATGGATATAGAATGGTGGGAGAGCAGCAACACTGAGTACAACCGGGGACGAACTTGAGCTGAGTGAGGTCGCTGTGGGCTAAAACACCTCCCAGGGGCTGAAGTTAATGTCTGACCCTCCAGGATTTCATGAGAATGAATGATTATGAGTAAAATAAAGTGCCGCAAAAATGCCGCTAAATTTCCATATTTGTGCCGCTAAATTTCCATTTTTTGTGCCACTAAATTTTCTAATTTCTAATCCATGCTGCTATATCCTGGGGAGTCTGTATGTGCTTCATTAAGAGAGGTGACAAATAGAGATGTCCCATTCCGATGATCTGTTAAATATGCAATTGAGAATGCAACCGAGATGCCCTACTTTGACCTCTAACTACACACTGAGATCACAGTTGATGCGAGCCCGGTGGGTCTGGGGGCAATCCTTGCTGAACATAATGGTCATCTGAATGCTCAGAGGCACATTTTGGCCCATGCTAGTCGGGCCTGTCTGACAATGAACATGCATATTCCCAGCCAGAGAAGGAGAGTCTGACTGTAGTAGGGGCCAGCTATCATTTTCATGTATTTCACCGTCATCACAGACCACCAAGTACTACTCACCATCTTCAGAAATCCAAAAGCCAAGATGCCCCCTCACATTGAGAGGTGGGTCTGAGACTGTAATAGTATAATTATACAATTGTACACAAGCCAAACAAAGACCAGAAACTCGCTGATTATGCTTCATGGGTACCACTAAATCATCACAGTTCGACATCCAAGACAGCTGTGGAGTACATCACCTTCATTGTGAAGTCTAGTATGTCAATGGCCATATCAATTGAATAGATTAGTGAGGCTACAAAAGCTGATAAGAACATCCAAATTCTCAAAGACATCATTCTTGCTCAAGCGTAGAAAAAGAGTGCTCGGTGTCAGATTTCAAAAATTCAAAAATGTACAGGATGAACTGTCTGTGGCCAAAGAAGGTGCTGTAGTGAGAGGCTAAAGAATAGTCACACATGAGAGCCCGAAACAACAGGGCATTGAAATAGCACATGAAGGACATTATGGTATTGTAGCTACCAAAAGAGCCCTAGGAGACTGAGTTTGGTTACCGCGCTTAGACGAGCGGGTTGAGAGGGAGTGCCATCTTTGCAACTGCCTTTTCCCCAAAATGATTCAACGTCCACTGACCCTGTCTGATCTTCCTATGAAGACTCGAGAAAGGATTGCAGTTGATTTCCTTGGACCCCTAGGGAATGGACATCATCTCATAGTAGTCATTGATGAATATTCACGTTTCCCTGTGGTACTGGATTTGTCATCAACAGCCCATGACAAGGACATTGAGCAGTTAAACACCATCTTGGCAGCATGGGGTGTTCCCTCCATTCTCAAATCTGACAATGGTACACAATTCAACAGCAAAGAGTTCAGAGAGTTCCTAGTCAGAAGGAATGTTAAGCATCAAAAGAGTACACCTCTATGGTCCCAAGCAAGGGGTGTCATGGAATGTTTTATGGGTACCCTCAAAAGGGTAATTCAGCTAGCACCCTTTGAGGGGATTGAATTGTAGCATGCCCTGTGTCAAGCTGTCCGTGCTTAAAATTCAACTCCTCACTCCACAATGGGGGAAAGCCCCACCACCTTGCTGTTTGGGAGAGCCATCAGATCCAAACTGTCACAATGGGCAGCAGAATGATCCTTGAGTGTCTGACAAGGTTTGTGTCACTGACACTTCTCGAATGTGCAAGATGAAGATATATGCATTTCGGCATCGGAGATCCCAAGAGACAGTCTTCAATGAAGGTGACTGAGTCCTGGTTAGACAGAAGCAAAAGCATAAAACAGACACTCCATTTGCTGCCGATCCTCTTAAGTTGTGATGTGCAAAGGACACATGGTGACTGCACATCATCCCAGACAGTCCATCATGCAGGACTCATCACATTTCAAACTCCTACCCTTGCGATCATCAGCTCCTACACCTATCGGTGAACCCGTCCCTCCTGACCATCCAGATCAAGCATCAGAACCTGAACCATTGGTGCCTACACAGAACGCATCTCATCCACTCCCTGTCACTCGATCTGGTGGACTAGTGCAAGCACCTACACGACTCATCAAAGAAATATAATATAAATGTTGTTTGTACTTTTTATTTAACAAAGGGTGAGATGTAGTGTCGTGAGACTATCTGTGCTAGGACCCTTGCAGTTCTCGGCGAACTCAGTAGAGGAAGTTCGTAACTGGTTGGGAGGTGTTAAGGTGAGGTTATTAATGGTTATGACGTAATCAGAAAGCAGAGTGAGATTGTATGCTGAGGAATAAAGAAGTACAATATACAGCTATGTGTGTGGGGTATTGATTTGCATGCTGCCAGGCTGGGGAGGACACTACAGTTACCACAAATGCTACCAAAAGCGAATAAAATGTGTTATAGCGAATACCTGATGGTATATCTAAACAGACAATACTATAGTGATATCTCTCATATGCATCATAAAATCAGCATTCATCAACAACTTAAAATACTTCAGATAATGGCTTCTCCATAAACAGTCCACTATGAGCTCAAATACTCTGAAGAAACATCACATCTTTTGTAGCCTCAAAACTGAGAAAAAGCACACAGCACTGGTCTAAGGTTATAAATATGAACTATAAAGACAGGTTGTAGTAGTGAATAAGGGTGCAAGGGAGAAAGGTTAGTTTAGTGCTTAGAAAAAAACTGTAACTTTAAATGTAACATTTTTCTGAGCTGATATAGCAACTCCTACAACAAACTGCAAACTCTCAATGCTCTTGACTTGCCAATCTGTACAACCTATCATGTTACTTCCATTGCTGCCCTGATCCTAAAGGAGTCATTACCATACTGTCATCCTGGTGGCTCAAGTCTTTTCAAGCAGAATTTAAAGTCTTGCAGGACCGGAAAGTTAATCGGTGCTCTCCCTTTCACACAAATTAATATTCACCCTTCCTATCTTGGAGTGCCTAACCTGCACCAGAGCTAGGGGTTACTTTGGTTAACGAACTGCAAGATGTCACTTGTCTTTATAAGGTTCGATGCCTCCTCCAGCTCATGGTTGCTCTATTGCTCTCAGCTACAAACTTCCTGCTGCACTGTGTTCTCTTCTCAGTTCTCCTACACTAGTCCTGATCTGAAGGCAGCAGTTGTACTTTGACATAAACATACTGCATCAGATACTTGCAAGGTCTTGTCTGCTGGAGAGAACCACAGTCATTGGACAGGCAATGAGAGGATATTACTTTCGGAGTGGGTGGAGGTGATGAATTCTGGCATCTTGAATATGCAAAGGTAGCAGGAGCTTTTATGGAGGGAATTTGCTACCAGGATACAAATAGGATATCTGAAGCCTGATTCTGGAGGAGGACTGAGGGAACAACTATGGAGGTAAGACTTCATCTGATTGACACCTTTACCTCCTGGCCTATCTGCATAAAAGATACACATATTCTACTCCTGTCCAGCTGCTTCATCTTACAAGTGAAGTACAGTATTAGAAAATGTTCTGGGCTGTCGAAGCTGACATTCCTACAGTCAGATTGGGATGAATCACTATGGTCTTCTTGGGGGAGACACAAAATGTGAGGGGGTGTTTAGAATCATGTATGATCACGGGTTGCGCAAACTTTTTGCTTCAAACAATACAGGTAACAGTACTTGAACATTATATGTACTGCATGATAGATGTGTTAACGCGGGATTACTGGTTATTAGTTACTTTACCAGCTCCCAAACCAAGTCGACTGGATCGTTGGTACCTGTCATTGAGTAAAAGGCAATCTAACAATAGGTCAATCAATTAAGAACTTACACCACTCTAAATGACCACTGACCAAATTTAAGTTTCAAAGATTTAATATAAAGTCAAAGATAACTGAAGATACAAACTTCTCAAAATGAGATTCAAAAGATAAATTGGTATCACTATGAACATGAACTTTTTGAATAGTCTGAGTCTGAAAAACAGAATAATGAGTATGATTTCAAATAACATGAGCGTTGCCAAAATGGATACAAGTTGCAACCTCAAAGTCATTACAGAAAAGAAAATTCAGGTTAGTCTGTCCCTACACTACACTAAGTGACATCCCTACTTAACAAGATCTATACCCCTCTAGGTGTCAGCCGTGGTGACTTCCTAAGAAGATCACACACTTTTCTTTGTCTCTTCTCTGATAGTGGGTCTCTCCTGATCAGCCTATCTGCCTACCCATCCGCTTCCTTAGGCTCCCAAAATCATCTGCTCTACTCTCCTCCCGGGTCGCTTTCCCTAATACCAAATCACATTTCCAATAGAAACGCCCCTTGGGACGCCCCTCACGTGGTACATCTTTGCGCGGTAAACTCCATGATGGTACTCTTCAAGACCCTCGTTATAGTTGACCTTGGTTCCCAGGCTTCTTCTCCAGTGCGCCGATACCCCCTGAAATTCCTGAAGACTCCTACAGGCCTGCGCCAAGCGCCACTGAACAAAGCCCCTTTCATTCTAGCTGATTAGGACCCTCGCACCTGCATACAGTCCGTCCTGCAGTGGGCCTCAAATTCCAGACTCCACCATATCTATAGGTCGTAAAGCACACGCGAAGCTCTGTGCTGGACACCTCTCGACTTCTCTTCTAACGAGCACATGGCACATCAAAGGAGATGACATTATCAGTACAGGCCTCCTTGATTTACATGAAGCGGGTCCCTGCACTCTAAAACATTAACTTGATTTAAACAACATTCTTAACTAGCATACGTTTCTAAAACAACACATCTATAAAGCATATATTTCAAACTTAATTCGATAATACATTTTTGGAAGAACCATGTTAACCCCATCTCACATTATTTTAGCAGCACGTTTAGATTTGCTGTGAATTGCCCTAAGGCCTACACAATATACTGGTTTTCAGAGTTCCATTCAACTCTTACATGATTCCTTTAACATGAGAACATGAGGTTTTCATATTCATCCCAAACATTTCTACATTAATCTCACACCATTATGATTATTGTTACTCTACTTAAACATTCTATACACTTCACTACTGAATATAAGACACTCTGTGTATTTCACTTCTAAATATAAAACACTCGTGTTCAGCGCATGTTTAAACTAACTACGTGCTTGTAAATATGGTGCACTTATACATTTTTCAGACTTGTGCTCTCTCAATCCCCCCTTTGATGACCTTCAGGGGTCATCACCATCAAGACACCATCACAAAAATGCAGAACCCTTCAAAGTGAAGTCGTGGCAGTGCCACCTCTTTTCATTGTCTCCAATGCTTTTAGACTCCTGTATTGAGTGTCCTGCATCGCTGTCAACTTTTCCTCCTGTTTCCTCATAGATCTCTGCAACCTATTTGCTCTATACCACTGATACAAACGCACCAATCCCCACAAAGTGATTACACAAATCACAATTATGATGATGGGTTTCAGTATGTACCAAACGATACCCTTTCCTAGGTTGGCAAACCAACCTCCAACTTTACCCATTCCCTGACCTACTTTTTCCCACACATTTACTTTTGCCAAATCCTCAATCTCATGGTGAATTGCAGTGATGTTTCGTATATACTTCTCTAGAGGTTTTGAATTGTCCGGAATGTAAGTGCAGCACTCCTGGACCTTCAAAGCCTTACAGACTCCTCCCTCTTTAGCTAACAGAACGTCTAAAGCAAGTCGGTTCTGAAGAACCATTGCCCTAATCGATTGCATCTCACCTTCCACCAGCATCAATGATCTAGCAGTACTGGCAGATAGCCTATCTACGACTGTAGCTTACCTCCTAATCTTAATGTCATTCAGTATCACTCCTAGGATAGGGAATGCAGCACCGAATACATCCCCAATTACTTCTGCTGCACCCAGCCCTCTCTTCCCTCTAGTTGGTATTCCTTTCTTCGTCGTTTCTAAATTCTCAACATGATATATTTTAGGGAAGACAATAGCCAGATAGCATGATCCGTACCAATTATCTGGTAGCTTTACATAGGCATTTCTTCCACATACAAAATATACATTTGGAATTGCTTGCATCTCTTTCAGGAAATCCTTGGAGTAGTACTCCAATTGAAAAGCATGTTCACAACTGACTTGACCTACATACAGATTCTCATAATAGGAGTAACTCCTGTGAATGCACAGTTTCCCCCATTTCTCCTTGTCTAAAGCAATTGGACCAAAGCTACCCTTTCTTTGATGTATCCTTTCCTCCTTGGTCCAATCTGTTTCCCATTGTCCTGAGGCCTTTAGAATCTTCTGCCTCCTGTATCTAGTATCTACCTGCCCTATAAACTTTTTCTCAATTTCTGACACTTGACAAGTCAGATTATTTCTTCGGGCATGTGAAGTATCTAACGTTTTCCATGGAATGAACCATTTGTGTAATCTGTCTTCGCTTTTGTAATAGTCCCACTTGTTCAAATGCTTGTAATTTGGGACCTCTGGCAATGTCGAGTCGAAATTCGAGAAATAATACTCAAATCCTTTTCGTCCATAAAATATGCTCAACAACAAACTGCATGTGATTCCATATGTCAATGGAAGATGATGGTATCTGATACCCTCATCCACAGAAGCTGGTAACTGCATACAAACGTAGCAGTTCTTCGCCTCCATGACATCAATGTACTCATAAAGTAGTTTAGCATAAGCATTTGACCTGAAATTTCCCTGTGACTCATCCGTGTGTAACCTCTTTATTTCTGCATCTAACAACGCTTTGTCTTTATCATTGATGTTTCCCTTATCATTAACAGTAGTAGTTCTCGGTGTTGACACTCCCTTGACTTCTTTGACTGCCGTTACATCTCTCTCGTGTCCCACTATGTATGAGACAGTAACCACTAAAACTATCAGGGAAATCACCACTCCCAACAGTGTGCCAACTATACATTTTGCCCTGCGGTTCGGGTTGCCAGCCTCCATGTTCTCAAACAGTGTAGCTCTTGACGTTCTTCCAGCATTCGCTTCTTCTTCTCTCTGAACAAAGTCTTTCTTTTACACAATGTCTCTCTTTTGAACACTTGGAAGCTGACAATTTACTCCGCAAAACAGTTTAAAGTCCGGTAGAAACAGACAACCCTAGCCCTTCTCCATCCGCTAAAAGGAAACCCCTACCAATTTTTTTTTTTCTTCTTCCACTCGGCGCTAGGTTATCTTGCAGTAATTTTACAAATTCTTTTCAAGAGTCTTATATCCTTCTGAAGTTATGTATGGATCAAGGAGTGACACTACGTCTTCATAAATGTCCATCCGAAGAAACATTCCCTCAAGTTCTGGGCAATTCTTGCAACAACATGGAAAGTCAACTGTTTCTAGGATTATTCTCCGTATTTCGCTCTGGACAAGTGGACGGACGAAATTGAGAGTTAACGTTTTTTCAATTTCTACTCCTGGTACTATCAGTTCTACATCCACGGTTACAAAGGGGTCCGTTCTAATCAGGATCACTTTCTTCACCTTTCCAGTTCTGCGCCCCTTTGAAGACATTCGCAATATGGTGTTAGTCCAACACAATGAGCACTCCAAGAGCTTCCACTACTCCCTCAAGCATTTCTAACCGAAGGAGAGTTCCCTCCAACACTGGATATCGTGAACAGCAAACTGGAAATTCAACTGTTTCTAAAATCAATTTTCTTATTCCGCTTAGGAGAGGAGGATAGACGATGTTGAGTGTCAGCAACCTTTCAGTCTCCGCCCCCGGTAGCAGGAACAGTATTTGTACTGTGATTATCGGGTCAGTTCTGATCAGGTTCACTTCCCTGACCCTCCCGGTTCTGTGCCCCACCGACATCTGCAACGAGGTAGGTCCAATCAGGAGTAGAGTATCTTCTACTAGGCACTCGCACCCTCCTTGACCTTCTAGGGCCCTCCTCGGTTTGATCCTGGATACCTTCTTCCTGGTCCGAGTCTTCGGATATAGGAGCAAGTGTTTCTTCCTGGGCCGACCTCAAACTTAGCCTCCTGTCTCTTCCCGGCCAAGTGGCAGCCTCACACCTTGTTCTCCTATGTCTCGTCCTCACACTCGGTTCTTGATCACTCTGGTACTGATCTGTGTCTGAATCGTATTCACTGCTGCTCTCTCCTTCAGTTGCGTCTTCAGTCTCACTGCCGTTCTGCCTTCGCTCTTCGTCTGAATCCGATGCGTTCCCAACTTCTTCCGACACCCCCTCAGCTGCTTCGATCCCTTCTTGCGACTCTTCTTCCACCTCTGGGCTTTCGTCTGGGATAGGAGCTGTTTCTTCTAGAGGTGCTGGAACTCTTCGAGTATGGGATGCATGGATCCAATTTGGCAGCCCCCCGCACTTCACCGCGGTGTTCGTGATCAGGATTACCTGAAAGGGCCCACGCCAGCGTACATCTAGGCAGTTCTTCCGGACGTGCTTCTTGACCAACACCCAGTCCCCTGGGTTCAGGTCATGACACAGGTTCCTCAATGCTGGAACTTCAGCTGCATGCACCTGAAGGGACACAGAATGGATGGCGTCAGACAGTCCTTTACAATGATCCAAGATCAGATCATCTGTAATATTCAATAGGGCAGCAGTTGGAACCGTGGGAAGTCTCATGGCCCTCCCCATCAGAATCTCGTGTGGAGAGAGACCTGTCCTCCTGTCAGGGGTGCTGCGCATGCTCATGAGCACTAAAGGAAGAGCATCTGGCCAACTCAAAGATGTGGATGCCACTACTTTAGCCAATCTATTCTTCAGAGTGCCGTTCACTTGTTCCACAATTCCTGAAGCTTCTGGTCGATAACTACAATGCAGTTTTTGATCGATATTCAGTGTGGAGCACAACATCTTCACTATTTCGCTGTTAAAATGTTTTCCTCTGTCCGATTCCAGAGAGGCAGGCACCCCGAAGCGCGGTATCAACTCCCTGAGCAACAATTTAGCCACTGTGAGTGTATCGCACCTACGTGTAGGGTACGCTTCAACCCATCTGGAAAATACGCATACAATCACCAACACATACCGAAGGCGATTAACTCTTGGCATTTCGATGAAATCTAGTTGCATTCTATTGAAAGGCCCCCCCGACCTCCCAATGTGACTCAGTGTGACTGGTGTTCGTTTGCCTACGTTCAGTTGTTGGCAGGTAACACATCGCTTACATACTGATTCTGCTGCTATTCTAAATTTAGGGCAATACCAAGTTTGCCTAAACACTCTCATCATAGCATCCCTTCCTAGATGTACTGGACCATGTATTTCTCTCGCCATGGGATTAGCTAATTCTTCAGGTAACACAGCCCTCCCATCTGCTGAAACCCAAAAATCCATTTCACTTCGCACACAACCTGCTGTTTTCCATGCCCTTTTCTCAGTTTCTGGTGCGTTCTCCTGCATTACCCTCAAATCTTCCCAGGTATCCACGGTCTCTAACATCATGCTTAATTCTGTCCTTTCTTCTGCACCTTCTATTTCCACCTTTGAGAAAGAATAATTTTGTTCCGCACAATAACGTGCGACTTCATCAGCGTATCTGTTGCCTTGTGACACAAAATCTGTATTCTTAGTATGAGCTACACACTTTACTATTGCGATGTCAACTGGACCTTGTAATGCTTCTAACAACAGTCGCACAAATTCTCCATTTCGAATGGGCGAACCAGAGGAGGTCATGTAACCTCTCTGAGACCACAACTGCCCGAAATCATGAACCACACCGAAACCATATTGGCTGTCAGTGTATATGGTGACTCTCTTTCCGTTTTCTGCTATGCAGGCACGAGTTAGGGCAATAATTTCTGCTACCTGTGCGGAATGTACTCCTTCCAGGCAAGCGGCTTCCACAACTCCAGTAATGGTACAAACAGCATAAGCTGCTCTCAACCGACCAGTATCGTCTCTTAAACATGAGCCATCAACAAAATAAATTTCATCGGGGTCAGACAACGGCTCATCCACAATATCTGGTCTGGGTTTCGTGCATAGTTCAGTCACATCAAGGCAATCGTGGTCTTCACATCCTTCGCCTTCTATTACAGTAGGTAATGGCATTAAAGTAGCAGGATTCAAGACAGAGCATCTCCTGAGTGTCACGTTCTCCGCGGCAAGAATAACTTGCTCGTAGCGCGTGAGCCTACTATTGGTCAGATGCTGCGTCTTCGTCCTGGTCATTAGCAATTCAACTGAATGTGGTACATACACCACCACTGGATGTCCCATCACAATACTCTCGCTCCTTTCAATGCTGACACCCGTTGCAGCAACGGATTTGAGACATCCGGGCAACGCTGCGGCTACTGGATCTAATGTAGCCGAAAAATATGCAACTGGTCTACGGGCATTTCCGTGGGTCTGTGCCAAGACTGACAAAGCACATCCCTCTCTCTCACAACAATAGAGTGAAAATGACTTCTCGTAATCAGGCATTCCCAGAGCCGGAGCACGACATAAATCGTCTCTCAGCTGCAAGAACGCCACCAGACATTCTTCATCCCATGGTACCGGATCACTCACCTCCTTGTGCGTCAGTTTCTGTAAGGGCTTTGCTTTCAGTGAGAAGTTAACTATCCACTGTCGGCAGTAACCCACCATTCCTAGGAACATTCTAACTTCTCTCTGTGTTGTAGGCGCATTCATCTTCATTATCGCCTCAATCCTCTCTGGGGACACCTTACGTTTCCCTTTTTCTAACCGGTGCCCTAAATACTGTACTTCTGTCAGACAATACTGCAACTTGCTCGGAGATACCTTATGTCCATTTTCAGCTAAATGGTTCAGTAAGGCAATTGAGTCTACTTTACAGGCTTCCTCTGTGTCTGACGCAACAAGTAGGTCATCTATGTATTGGACCAGAACCGAGTTCTGGGGCAGTACTAGATTTTTGAGATTCTTTTTCAACAACTGGTTGAAGATGGATGGGCTGTCTGTGAATCCTTGTGGGATTCGACACCATGTTAAAACGCGATCTTCCATTTTAAAAGCAAAAAGATATCTGCTCTCTTCATCCAATGGGATGGAAAAGAAAGCCTGGCAAAGATCTATCACTGTGAACCATTCTGCTTGACATGGTATTTGAAACAGTATCACTGAAGGATTCGGTACCACAGGACAACATGAAACGACTATGTTGTTAATTTTTCGTAAATCCTGCACTATCCTGAATTTCCCACTAGGTTTCTGCAAACCCATAATCGGGGAATTACAAGGACTACCTACAATTTCTTTCAGTATTCCCTGTTGAATCATTGACTCGATCACAGGTTTTATTCCTGCAATCGTTTCCTGAGACAATTTGTATTGAGGCGTTCTTGGAAACTCAGCATTTGGTTTTACCAGTATTTTTACCGGTTCTACCCCTTTAATCAATCCTATTTCTTCTCCTGTGAAATCCCATACCTCTGACGCCACTGCATCTCGTAAGTCTTGGGGAAGATCTTCTACTGTCAGAGTAGGATATAGTTCTACACAGGATTTTGAATTGGCCACCTTAAAAGTAGCATCATCGTCGGTAGTCTGTACCTCCACTCCTTGCGGGGTGCAGTATATTGTGCAGTTCAATTTGCACAACAAATCCCTTCCTAACAGACATACCGGACTCGAATCACAAACCACAAACTGATGTTCGTTCATATGGTTTCCTATCTTCACAGACACTGGTTCCGTCAATGGACTAGTCAGCCTTTTGTTTGCGACTCCTACCACCTGAATTGTTTCCCCTGACATCGGCAAGTCTGGAACCACCGCTGATCTCAGAGTTGATCGGGTAGCCCCAGTATCCACTAAGAACGTTGTGGGACACCCTGCCACTTCTGCCTCAACAAATGGCCCTCTTTGATCCACTTCTAGGACTGCCCCGAGGGTACAGTCCTCTTCACTGCTCACACGTTGTCCTGTCAATGGATCAATGTAATAACACTTTTCTTCCTCGATGAAAAGAGGCATTTGTTTAAAGACCTTTCCCCCTGTCGCTACTTTCGGTGGCTGTGGGAACTGGGTCCGTGGAGCCGAAGTCCCCCCTTTGGCCACCTTGCTTCCTGGAACTGTCACCTTTGGAGTTGGGACTTCTTGAACCTGCTCTTCTACTTCTAGCTCTCCATTTTCAGGGTTAAAGGGACACTCGCGTCGCCAATGTCCCACCTGGTGACACAAATGGCACTTTGTCGTTTTCTTTAAAGTGGCAAAGTCTACCCTAGGTCTCTGCCCTTCTTCATTATCTTTGTTCTGACTGTTTGGTTTTCGTCCCATCCCCTGCTTCTGCTGGCCACCCTTCCCAGCGGACTACATTTGCACCACCATCAATTTCTCCTTTAGATTCTTGGCTTTAGAATCTATCTCGTCACTACAGTATCTTGCATAACGTAAGATCTCATCTAGTGGTTTGTTCTGCCAACAGATTAAATGTTGCTGTATCATCAAACAAATATCAGGTCTCAACCCCAAGACAAACTTTGACACAAACTGCCCTATATCTTTGGGATCCATTACATCGAGTCCACTGTATTGTTTGAATGTTTTCAATAATCTCTCATAAAACTCGTGAACTGTCTCCTTGGGTTCCTGCCTCGTTCGGTCTATTTTCACCCAATCTATATCCTGTGGTGGTACCTTATCTTTCAGCCATGCTATTACCCTTTCATACTTTCGCATGACAATCTCGGACGGTCCATTAGTTCGAACATCCCTCACTGGTTCAGTATTTGGCCATTCAACACTAGTCTTGCACGGGGTCCACAAATCAGATGCGACCACGATGTCAAACAACGTGTTCAAATCAATCCACAATACTTTCGAGATCTTCACAAACCTTTCTACCTGCTTATACCACTCAACTGGATTGTCCCTTAACTTCGGAAATGAGTTGGTAAATGCAGCTAAGTCTCCTCTACTCCAGGGCACATGTACATAATTTCCGTTTGATATTTCTCGCAAAGGGAATGCCTCCATATGCATTACCCTTCCCTCGGGGGTCATCACATTTGTACTTCGTCTAACTGTGCCCTTTTTCGACCACCTTTCTTCCCATTTGTCCAATTCTCTCCACACCCTTATCCCTGATACCAGCTCTCTTATGTGTGTTTTTAATCCAGTAGTTCTCTTCTCATCTAGGTCCTGGTCTGCGTACTGTAATCTGTGGTTACTCTGCAATGCCCTTGTCCTAGATAAATCCACGGCATACCTGTCTGCCAAATCAGTCAGTTTCTCATGAAACGCTCTAGTTTTCCTAGTAATATCCTTTGCCATGAACAATAACTCATCCTGTTCATACAATTCTATCCTTTCCAAAGGCAATGTTCCATCTATTATCTCATCAACATCTGATTTTAAACTAGTGACATCAAGTCTCTTTGCCTTAATTTCAGCTTTCAACACACTAAATTTAGTTACTCCATCCGCATCTCTCCCATCCCAGCTCCGAGATCTACGTTTAGGTACTGGTGAGTTATAGGGAGTCCTCCCCTGTTCCCATCTCTCTAGGTCCCATGCCTTTCCATCTTCTCGAGGTGGGTGGTGAAACACTCCTTCACGCCTCATAGCCCCTCTCTCCCCATCCTGGCTAGTTTCGCGGGATGCATGGTAAGGTATTCCATTACTCCCTCTTTCTTCACTACTTCCCTGTGATTCCTGATTATTCGAGGCGTGGCGGGACCTATCACTGTTCTCCTTTCTCCAATGTTGAACGTCTTCTCCGAGTACATGATGAAGGCACCTAAACCTATTCTGAAAAGCCTGTACCATTTGGTCTCCACCTTTCTCCCAGAGACGGGACATCTCTTCACACTCTACACTCCTACTATTTTGCTCCTGCTGCTCCCTCTCATCCGTAGGACGTGTAACTCCTCTATTCTCCTGACTTTGGCCTTCCCGCCCCTGACTGCTTTCGCTGGCCCCACAATGAGATACAGTCCCGTTACCTCTGCTTTCCCATTCTGGTTCTGTTCTTGACCTATTACTCGGGGTTACTGCGGATCCATCCCATTCCCTCAAATCAGCTCTTAATTCTGTATAGGACTTTGGCCGCGGTCCCCTTAGGTCCATCGGTCCTCTCTGACCTCCCTGTCCTGTGTTGGGGCCTACAGATGTATCTAATGGGGTGTTCCACGTTACCGAACCTGGCAATTGCTTCCATGCATTTGTCACGTTATTCCTCCTTTCCATCTCGATCCTTTCTCTATCCAATTGCCTCTGTTCTTCCTCTCTATCTCTCTCTGGGTTATAGATCGATACTATAGGTCCTATGGTAACAGGCACTTGAAGAGCGTCTGGCAATCCAAAGGACTCAACCCTTTCGGTGGCTGGCGTTTTCTGCACCACAAACCTTCCCACTACACTCTGTACTGTACTAGGTTGAGGTGTCTCCCCACCTTTGGTAGGTGTCCATTCCGATATAGGGAGTGGTGTATACCCCTCTATGGCATTCCCATCTTCCCTTGCGAGCTCCCTATCTTCTATCACCCCCACTCTCGGAGGTGGTCTATCCATTAACAATCTGTTTATCAGATTGTCTTCCGACTCGCTTTCCTCGTCTTCCTCCATGAGGTTTCCTCCTCCTGCCACCTCCCTCATCGGATACATTTTTTCCACCTCAATAGCCTGTACCCTCCACCGCTTTGCTTCCTCATCCCATTTAGAATCTCGCACTGCTCTTACCGATCGCGTCAGTCTTTGTTGACGCCTGTTCAAATTTCTGTCGTGTGCAGCCCTAATCCATGCATTAAGGGCCTCAAACTGTGTTGGTCTGGGCGAGGGTTTCAATGAGGACATGGTTGCTTTTAGCCGATGTAACACCTCTAACTTAAACGTCCCGTACTTCGGGAACTGCATTTCCTCATTCCCTTCCGTAAGCTTATTCCAAGCCCCAATCCATAATATGGTATGCAGCCCAACATTCGTTGCCATATAATGAGCTGGTGTACCCTCCGGCGGAGCCTCTTCCCCATAATAATGTTCACTTCGTTTTCGTTTAAAAATCCCTTTCAAACACTTAAAACACTTCATGATTTCTCTCTTTCTCTGCGTTTGTTTACTTCCTGATGATACTCCACCAATCTCAGCCCAGTTCTCACTAACTGGCCTATCCGTACGCGACTTTCCTCCGACGTCACTCTAGCCGCCCAACCAGAGCGCGGCTCTAGCTAACGTCACACCAACCGCTCAATCACAGCGCGGCTCTAGCCGACGTCACCCGTCCCCCTTCGCAGCAGTTCCCCTCCTTTCTCAGCTCGTCTCCTCGGTCATGCACGCGTCCCATTCATACTCTGAAAAAAAAAAATGATTACTTCCGTCCAAGCGATCACCTTTCTTGACTGTACGCCCACAGACTTTCTGTAGTTGTCACCTTAACTTGACGAAATGTCTTTCCGTTTACTTCCAGACAATCGCCTTCTCTGATAGGTTACTCACACACACAGTAACTTCCGACCAGCGTCCGTTACTCATACGCTCACTCTTACACTCCCCCTATCTCGGTTCCACGGCGGTCAATGGTACCTCGTGACCTCCGTACTATGGTCGACAACTACTCTGGATGTTCAATACACCCAAAACCACTTAAGCTCTGGCCTGAACTTAAGATTTCACCAGTTCACCCGTTTACCAGGTAACCAGTTTACCAGGTTGCGCGCGCTCACAACCTTCTCTCATTCACACTACAGGCATTCAACTCCGCAAGACATTACAATACAAATACAACACAAAACACCGCAATCTGTTCACGCATGACCCTTGTTATACTCACTCTCCTCCGATACTGCTGCTTTTCTCGCACCGTCTGCACCTTTCGGCGCACGATTCTTCCGCTGCTCGTCTCTCGGCGTCTAGGGGCCTTGGGGTAAACTAACCTCTCTAGATTACCTTCCTCAAGAAGATAACCATCCTAACTCTGCTACCAACTGTTAACGCGGGATTACTGGTTATTAGTTACTTTACCAGCTCCCAAACCAAGTCGACTGGATCGTTGGTACCTGTCATTGAGTAAAAGGCAATCTAACAATAGGTCAATCAATTAAGAACTTACACCACTCTAAATGACCACTGACCAAATTTAAGTTTCAAAGATTTAATATAAAGTCAAAGATAACTGAAGATGCAAACTTCTCAAAATGAGATTCAAAAGATAAATTGGTATCACTATGAACATGAACTTTTTGAATAGTCTGAGTCTGAAAAACAGAATAATGAGTACGATTTCAAATAACATGAGCGTTGCCAAAATGGATACAAGTTGCAACCTCAAAGTCATTACAGAAAAGAAAATTCAGGTTAGTCTGTCCCTACACTACACTAAGTGACATCCCTACTTAACAAGATCTATACCCCTCTAGGTGTCAGCCACCGACTTCCTAAGAAGATCACACACTTTTCTTTGTCTCTTCTCTGATAGTGGGTCTCTCCTGATCAGCCTATCTGCCTACCCATCCGCTTCCTTAGGCTCCCAAAATCATCTGCTCTACTCTCCTCCCGGGTCGCTTTCCCTAATACCAAATCACATTTCCAATAGAAACGCCCCTTGGGACGCCCCTCACGTGGTACATCTTTGCGCGGTAAACTCCATGATGGTACTCTTCAAGACCCTCGTTATAGTTGACCTTGGTTCCCAGGCTTCTTCTCCAGTGCGCCGATACCCCCTGAAATTCCTGAAGACTCCTACAGGCCTGCGCCAAGCGCCACTGAACAAAGCCCCTTTCATTCTAGCTGATTAGGACCCTCGCACCTGCATACAGTCCGTCCTGCAGTGGGCCTCAAATTCCAGACTCCACCATATCTATAGGTCGTAAAGCACACGCGAAGCTCTGTGCTGGACACCTCTCGACTTCTCTTCTAACGAGCACATGGAACATCAAAGGAGATGACATTATCAGTACAGGCCTCCTTGATTTACATGAAGCGGGTCCCTGCACTCTAAAACATTAACTTGATTTAAACAACATTCTTAACTAGCATACGTTTCTAAAACAACACATCTATAAAGCATATATTTCAAACTTAATTCGATAATACATTTTTGGAAGAACCATGTTAACCCCATCTCACATTATTTTAGCAGCACGTTTAGATTTGCTGTGAATTGCCCTAAGGCCTACACAATATACTGGTTTTCAGAGTTCCATTCAACTCTTACATGATTCCTTTAACATGAGAACATGAGGTTTTCATATTCATCCCAAACATTTCTACATTAATCTCACACCATTATGATTATTGTTACTCTACTTAAACATTCTATACACTTCACTACTGAATATAAGACACTCTGTGTATTTCACTTCTAAATATAAAACACTCGTGTTCAGCGCATGTTTAAACTAACTACGTGCTTGTAAATATGGTGCACTTATACATTTTTCAGACTTGTGCTCTCTCAGATGTGCTTGCTGAAACAGTTCTGCTCCATACCAATGTCCAACAGTAAGCTTTCCCTGATCAAACTTGTTACCCACCTGAAGCTAAAATCCCCCAAAAAAGTAACTTGAAAATGTATTGAGCTTGCAGTAGTACTTGGTTCCTCGGTTTTCAAGGAGAGAAGTAATACTTATTACAAGTATTGCCTAGCTGTCCTTTATACACACTGGCCATGCAGTACTGGCCTTACAATCATGGCAAGTGGTGAAGGATCTAGACCTTCAATTTCAGTGAGCACGACATGACAAATAGTAAGTTTAAGTCTTCTGATATGGAACAATTACTTGTCATGGGCAGCTTTGATGACCATCTTGCAAGTACACTGATGCCAGGAGAAACTACAGTCTGTTTCAGCGTAACTCAGTTTGTTGGTGTTCACATTATGCCTGTAGACAGAGGTGACAATGTTGTTGTATAGAAAGCGGTAAGTGAGTTCTCACGAGCGGGAGATTTGATTATTTTGCAAGAGCTCAGGAACTCTTGTTGACCATTTTGGCAGTAGTTCCTGTAAACAAAGCCATGCATAGACATAACTACTCGTTTTTCAGGCAGTTTCTCACGTCTAGTTGCTGATTCCAGTGGTTGACGTTAAAGAAAGAGTGTAGTAGCTGTTCACCACATTGTACGAGAATTCCTGTTTAATAAACAATGCAGAGGTGGATGTTTCTTCATGCAACATTTATTTACAAGCAAGTTACAAGTTTGTTTGTTTTGTGCATTTGTAAAGCACACTATCACTATCACTCGTGAGGGTACCCTGGCAATGAGCAGGTATGTGTGTCTAGTCCTGCCTAGAGTAGGTTGATTAATTGAAAGACCAGATCTTCTTTTTATTGCACAACTTAAGAAGAGAGGAGGAGGTTCTGATGTGGAGTGGAAGGTCGTTCTACTCTTTAGGAGCGATGTAAGAGAACACAAATCTTCCTGATCTGGTTCTGTCTATGCATGGGCTATGTGAGAGTAGGAGTTCTGCGGAGCGGGAGCCTCTGGCTAGTTGGTGGAAGGGGAAACGACTTGAAGGTGAGTCTGGCTGCCAAGTTCTGGGTGGTTTGTAGTCTTCTGGTGAGTTGTTTGGTGAGCCTGGTGTAGAAGGTGGGGCTGAGCAATGAACCTTGATGGACTACTCGGATGCGTTTACGGGCTTCTGACAGCTTGTAATTATATCATTTAAGAAGGAGCAGATCCAGTGAAGAGCGAGTTCTTGATGTCAATCTCAAGCAGGCACCTGATGAGAATTGGGTGTGAGACAGTTTCAAATGCTGCAAAGAGGTCCAGGAGAATGAGGGTGCTGCCGTAGTCCAACTTGATAGTATCTAGGGCGTGAGTGATAGTATTTCTGGTGTCGCTTTTGATCTATTTGAAGATCATCCTCATCATCTGCAGGATACGGTAATGGCATTGAATTGTACGGTCACGTCCAGTTTGTTGTTGATGATGATTCTGAGGTTCCTGGCATTGGTGCTAGGTTTGGGTCTGAGTTCTTCCGGCCACCATTTGGAGTTTTATGGCGAGGTGTTCTTGCCAAAGATCACTATTTCTGTTTTGTCGGTGTTGAGCTTGAGAAAGTTGGCCTTCATCCAGTTAGGGACTTCGGTCATGCAGATAGTGAACTTGTTTCTTCTGTTGAGGATTTATTTGAGAGGGCGAGAATGAGTTGCTTGTCACTGGCATAGGCGAGAATGTTGATGTTGTAAGTGTGGATTACATTGGCCAGAGGGATCATTTGTGCGTTGAACAGGGTGGGGCTGAGCAATGAACCATGAGCCATTCTGCAGATTTGTTTGTGGGCTACAGACGAGTAAGGTGCAGGATGACAGCTTATGTTCTCAGTAGCACCTGGCATCTATGGGGAGCAGGGGGGCAAGTAGCACCTGGCATCTATGGGGAGCAGGGGGGCAAGCACGCAAACATTTAAAATAAAAAAATGCAAAAACGTATCTTAACTGACGTAGGACTGAACTGATGTCTTCCAACTTTAGCTCCGGACCTCTTAGCTGCAACCGGAGGTTGCAGTGCAAGCTTCAATCCTGGCACTGCTCTTATGCTGTGTGAGCAGTACCCTGATTGGAGGGGTCCCCGTCACTCATCGCTCCCAGGAACACTGGAGCCCTGCGCTTACTCTGACTGAGCTCTCTTAAGAGAAGGTGGATTAGAGCTTTTAAAATGCATTTAGAAGTGGTTTTACATTTTCGACTTTTTTATTGTGGTGCATAAAAACCTTTGTACTGGAAAGGCTTATTGACGTCTGTTGCTAGAATATCTATATTTCCTTTTAAATACATGTTTGCAGATTATTTTGAACATTTATTACTATCAACTTTAAATTTGGTATTTCTTGCTCTCATAGAGGCTTAATTCTGCCGAATACGATATTTATAAAGTGCAATCACGCAACCCTTTGCGTGATAAAGATGTTTTCCGCAGTGAAAGCACTCGCAAACATATTTAAATAGCCGTTCCCTTACTTTCTGGAAAAAGACAACTGTCCTGGGACGGTTAATTCTGATAGTTAAAATGCTTCAGCTGGAGTGTCCTTCAAGAAGTGTCATGTGCTGTGAAACGAAAGCCAGGCAGACATCTAAATGTCAGGGTGCCTGCTTGCCTGAAAGGAATGCAAATGTGCACTACGAGTTAATCTGCAAATGTAAATAAAGGGCACTTTGAAGCAGGTACTGGTTTTAATTGATCGAATCACTCAAAGCTTTGTGATGACAAAGATGTATTCTTTTTGTGTGGCAGTGCAACGAGAACAACTGAGTTGTGAAGTGCGTGTTTTTAATTGTAATTGTATTTGTATAGCACTTAATACTCCGGGAGGTGTTGCAGGGACAGTATTGTAAAAAAAAGAAAGACTCATTACGTATAATCTGTGACCTTCTAATACATTCAGGCTAGGATAAAATAACACACCAAAGTCAGTTAAAATAATTGTAGTCAAAGGTCATCACAGGGTGTCAGACCAAAAGAGTGCCTCTAGCACTACATTCCACCCCATGACCTTTGACTATCATTACATACATATATCAAAAAATTTAATGTCTTAACTGAAAGAACATCTATGATTGAAAAACTGAACTTCTTAACTGAAAGCACAACTATGATTGAAACAAATGTTAACCCCTTTGCAGCGGGGGTAATTCCCCCGCTGTGCTGGGGGTGGGGGGGCACGCACAGCACCCCTGTGCTCATGACGAGCTCAGCTCAGCTCGTCATGAGGCACGGTGCTCGTGTGTGACCACACTCGTTTCCGTGGAACGTTCAGCACAGCAGGGGAATTATCCCCGCGTGTGAGCGTTCCACGGCTCATGACGAGCTCAGCTCGTCATGAGCACCTGAGCACCGTGCCTCATGACGAGCTGAGCTCGTCATGAGCACTTAAGGTGTTAAAGCAGTAACATTATAGACTCATGTGCTGAACTGAAAGCACAAGTATAATTGAAACACACATTAAAACTGTGAAATCATAAAAGCATGTAATAATCATTTAAAAAAGCACATGCACATCTGGATACTCAGCAAGATTAAACGCATAATGGATACACAAAATGAATGATGCAAACAGAATCAAGCATATGAACTTAGTAATGCCCCTAATGTCACAAATGGCTAATTCTGGAACTTCTACTGATGAAACAGCCAAACTTATATATTTTGTGCTTGAAAATAAAGGCAACATCAACACCTTTACACTAAAAAAACCATCTTCTTCAATTTCAATTTCACAACATTTGTTGTTCTTTTTTTCCATAATAGACAACTAATGTCCTTCTGTGTGAAAGACACACAGCCTTCTTGGATTAAAAAATATAACTGTGTTTTACTTCATGTTTATGATATCAATTCATGATTATTGGCTTGGTAGGTGCCTCTGGTTTGTTCAGCCACAGGATGGCAGCTTGCATCGTCCGGTGATCACTCCAGGGTTGGGAGGGGAGAGGAGGGGTTCCAAACCCACACGGGGCACACAGGACAGGGACATCAGGCCGCAGTATGATCTGGGAAAGAAACAAGCATCACTCTTCTTGCAAAAACATTTTTTTTAAAGCGCACATTTTTCTTTCTCTGTTTTTTGAGTTTAAAGGCACAATATTATCATTCCTGTCTGCAAGGTTCTCTGCTGGCTCTGGGGAATTATCTGAGAATTCTATCCATGCTATAGCCTCTGAATTCTTGGTATTAGGATGAAACTCTCCTTTCCCCTGCACAGTAAGAAGGGCTGGGGCAGTCTCCTTCCTGACTATTTTTCCACTCACTGCTGAATACGTGCTCCTTTATCAATTGGCAGAAGCCCAAGGCAATCCATCTGCTCTGTCTGCTCTGGTAATTTTCCTTTCTTCAACTCGCCCCTCACCTTCTGTGGGACTGGTCTGGCTTGTGCATACTGACACATAAGAATCACAGTTGTAGGTAAATCTAGGGGGATATGCATCCCTTCATTCTCTGCCCATGAGATTGTATGGTCTTTCTCTCCTAGGTGCTCGCGTTTAGTCATGCACACCAAATCTGAATTGTGTGTCACCACCTCTGTCTCTAAGATTTTAGCCTTTTCATCTGTAAGGGAATTAAAGCTTCTGCCTAGTGAATGTATAGGACCATGAGCATGCACAGTAGCTGTGCTTTGCAGTACAATCTGCCACTTCACTGGGGAATCCTGTGTCACAAACACTACCCCTGGACTTTCTATTGGGATCTGCACCAACTGTTCATGCAAAACTGCAGTTTCTGTCTGTATATGCCACTTGATAACAGTTGCTTCTTGCCATTGCATTTGAGAAAATTCAAAAGTAAAAAATCCATTGTCTTATTGTCATCTGCCCAGTGTCTTTCAATACGCAAAAGCACAAAAGCATCTGTATTTGTTTAGCACTTGAAAATGTTTCAGTCCACCAGTTTAAAAGTATACTCTTCTTTCCTTATTTTTCACAATTACTAAAAATAGCACACTGCACCTGAACTGGCACACATAACTTACTGTCACCTCTCTGAATTGACCACTTGTTTAAGACACACTGCACAGTCTGTTGTGCAGATTCAAAAACACATTGCTGCATTTCTTTTTTCAAAGTAGTGCCTTTCCATGTAGAGCAAGATTCATCATTCACTGACATGTCTGATTCATACCTGCAACCAGTGATCGCTAATTCTAACAGATTGGTCTGTTTATCTTCCTGCACATGTACATTTTCTCGGTTTAAATTCATTTCTGGATGAGGAACGTCCTCATAAGAATTAATTAGAACCTTCTGTGAGACCTGCAGATTAACTGGCAACATCTCTAAGTTCACATTTTTCACAAATGAATCACTCTGGCTTTCTGAACAGCCTAGCAAAACAAACAGCTTCGGAGCTTGGTACATGTTTAACTCTTTTTTCAAAGACTTGTTTTCAAACTGAGAGTTAGCTAACTCTCTTTTCAGTTCACTACATTCTTTTTCTAAATTTTCACATTTTTGATAAATGCTAAACAATACATTCAAAATGACACCACTGTTTCTGTCTGAAATACCAAGTTGTTTTCCCTCTCAAATAGCTCAGTTGGCATCTGGGACTCTGCCTTTGTTTTTCTGAAAAACATTTTCCTTTTCCCTTGTAATTTTCTTTTCCAATCCTGTTTGTGACGCCAAATGTCTTGCTTTTGCCTTTCAGATAGAACAGCTCCCGCACGTTGGCTCAACACTCGGCAAAGCAAAAGTCTTTAACACAAAACAAACAACACCTTTATAAAAGGGTTTTATTTTACAAAATGCAAGGACTCTTTCTCTCTTTTAGAATAAGGCTTGGGGTTTTATTTTACACAATGCTCTTCAACAGAAAGGCTTTCCCAGATGCAAAATGCAGAACATTCAAATACACAAGAGATATATATGTTTAAATGCAAGCAATAATAACACACTTGGTAAATATAACAGCTGAATGCATGAATAATACTAATGAATAAACAAGCAGCAAATAATATGAAATAAGACTCAAGCAAATATACTGGACGTCCTGCAAGAGATCTGAAGGATATATACATCAAATGATTACTTTGGATGTGCACCTCAATTCACTCACACATCACAAAGAAAGCACTTCAAATGATCAAAGCCACTGGGCAAACATGACAATGGCAATAATCAAAGCTCAAGCACCTCAAATGACCACACCCACTGGAACCACGCATCACAATGGCAAAAGTCAAAACTCAGTACTTCACCTGGTGCAAACACTGCATCTTAGCCCACTCCTGACTGGGGGAATTAAATAGCCGTACATCAGTAGGGTTCAATTTGTCAATGCCTAAAATTTCCCATATTTGTTTATCAAGAAGTGTAAAAGGCGAACATGAATCCACCCACATGTGTAACTCTTTGTCGTTGATACATACACTGCATTTTGGAGGACAATATACATTGATTAAATCTTCAGCCTGCTTCATCATTGCAATTTGTTTCATCTGAATTTGATGTTTCCGTTTTTTTACCACATTCACAGGCTGTTTTGCTCTGACAAATCCCTCCATTTTACATACTCTTGAAAAATTACCTATTTATTTTACCTTTGAAACATCTGTTCTTGGTGACAGGACAATGGCTGGCTCAGCAGTATGTCAATTACTCCCACACCTGAAACACAATCTCCTGTTTTTTATTACCACTTTTGTTTCTTTCCTCAACCATACGCATATTTTTTCTTGCGTGATTCATCTCACACACATTGTGTCTGTCTGACTCAATCTTAGATCCTGGGCCCAGCAATTCCTTCACATATCGAGAAGTGTTCTCAATGCGTCTGACTACTTCTATAGATTTATTTAACATAGGATCTTTTAAATCCAATAATTTTTCCTGTATTTTTAAATTATTGGATCTATTTATGAACTGATCTCTATTGATATCATCTCTGAGCTCTTTAAACTTGCATGTGACAGCTAACCTCCTCTAAGCCGCTACATACTGTTCTATTCTTTTTGCCTTGAACTTGGTCACAACAGAAAAATGTGTGCCTTTCCACCACAATACTCATTTTTTTCCAATAATTTTCTGCTAATGCTGCTATTGCGTTCTCATTTATATCTTCCTCCTCCTCAGCTGACCCTGCATCAGCACTCCTTGTTTCCAAAATCGGTTTAGGTAATGTTTTTAGAACTCTGGTGCCTTCCACACCCAAACTACGTTTAAGAATTTCCAACTTTCTCTTTGTTACATACAGACTCCTTCCAATCCTCCAAACTATGCAAGTCAGAGACCTGGTTCGTGTAGAAATGTAGGTGGAGGGGGAATGGACGGTGATGCCATTGCACAAAAATGTAATCCAAAGTGCATTTCATGAGTCGGCAATCCAATACCAATTACAACACCTCCGTGTCTGCTCGAAGCTTACCGGACAGTAACAGTTAAGGGTGTGCCTGTCACCGAAATAACTGACACACATGTGAAATATGTAGGCACCACTCACAGCGCTGTCAGATATAGTGTACGACAGATGGTGTGCCCATCATCGAAATTTTCCTCCCAATGCCTGTACCCACTTCTGAGGAAATGCACAGCCTAATGCGCTCTGCACTGCTGCTAGTTTGGTGCTCTCCGCACCAACATTTGGTACTTCCTGGTGTCCTGCGTAAGCTATTACCAATAGGATGCGTGTAACAGTTCAAAATGGCAGTACGCACAGCGTCATTGAATCTCCTAGGTAACTACATTGGAGGTCACACGTATGGGTCACAGACGTGCGGCCGTAGCTGCTCTGAAGAATCCATCGGATGTCACGCTCCTCACTGCACGCTCTACATCAGCTGCAGTAGCTTGACAGTGAGTTATGTTCATTTTAAATCCTTCCGGTGGTGCTGCACACTCATGTCCATTTCCTCATGCGCTTGTGGGAGCCATGGTGTAGCACCTCTTTCAAACGTGAACCAACTCAGCTGTTGGTGTTTCCCTGCGACTTGGCTCCTGTCTCGACTGTCAACAAGGGTAGATTAAAAATGTACCAAACTGTTGAAGTCCGGACATCCAGTAGACCACAGCTAGGGGTCACTGTCATCAGGCACATTTTCGAGCACTACCACTGACCAAACTGCATATATTCTTCTTTAAATCAAATCTCCCTCACA
Source organism: Lissotriton helveticus (assembly GCF_964261635.1). Classification (NCBI taxonomy): domain Eukaryota; kingdom Metazoa; phylum Chordata; class Amphibia; order Caudata; family Salamandridae; genus Lissotriton; species Lissotriton helveticus. The sequence goes on along the minus strand of NC_136065.1, from coordinate 440,342,072 downwards.
ACCAACTTCATGGGTCTTCTCCAAAGGCATCACACCCTTGTCGCCAATTTTGGGATGACAAAATACGGTTGTTCTGTAAAGAAGGTTTATTTAAGATCAGTGCAACAACCCCTAGCACAGCCATCCTCTTGGCTCCACAGCCCTTCTCTCTCCTGGAATCGCCAGTCTAGATTCCAGTAGTAGAAGCATGTAGTTGCTAAGGAACCAACGACTGCCATGAATACCCACAACAGTAACATACCATGAAACATAACACACACCTTCCCTTACTTCCTGCGCTTTTCCACATTTTTCCTATTTTCCTGTATTTCCCTGATTTTGGAGATGCTTTAGATTCCAACATCATCCTCCATAGCTTAGATTTAATTTAGATTATTTTACATTTTATCTATGTATAGACGAGAGAAGCAGACATTTTTCAATTTTTCAAATTCTGCTGCTAATCTTTTGTATTGCTGCGACTGAACGACATTTTGTGTCCGTGGACTGGATCTGATGCCGAACTACAGACATATTTGACCTACCTTAACAGCAATCCATATAATGTAACACTCACTATGTCACAACATAAGGAACATATGGATTTCTTGGATATTAGATTTTTTGTTAAGGAGGGACAGGTACATAGCACATTGTTCAGGGAGGATACTTCATGCAATAGTACACTACACGCCACCAGTGCACATGCGAGGTCAGTGGTGGCAAACATTCCATACGGGGAGATGGTTAGAACCCGTAGAATTTGTAGTACGGACACTGAATTCATTGCTAATATAGCAGACACAAAACAACGTTTTATGCAGAGGGGATATGACATACAGACTCTCAACAAAGCAGAACAACGCATACTAAAACTCCCAAGGACTGATACTTTGCAACCTCGGGCCTACCGGAATGGGGGAGGTGGTTACATGAAAAGCAAGGCCAGAGACAAGGTCTCGTTTTTTACTGATTGCACAGCACACAGTAACAAAATATATCAAGCCTTTAGAAGACACTGGGCCTTGCTTTTGGATATCCCCAAACTATGCCCCTTTATCACTGAGAAACCATCTCTGGTGTATAGACGTGGACATACATTAAGAAGGACACTATCCCCAGTTATATCACAACCATAAAGACTACCAACTGGCTATCTGAGGCACCAAAGGGATTCTTCACTTGCACCAACTGTAACATATGCACATTTGGACAGAATAAGTGTAAGAAATTCAGTCATAACACCACTAGGACATATGAAATCAAACACTTCATAAACTGTAACACACCATTTGTGGTCTACACATTGGTATGCCCGTGTAAAATGACCTATGTGGGAAGCACGGCTCGGAATCTTAAAAAGAGAATACAGGAACACCACAGGGCCCTACTCAATGGGGATACAAGACATCCCATGACCGAACACTATAAAAATTTCCATGGAGACAATAACACATTTAAGTTCTGTGGGATCGATCATGTACCGAAAAATCCCCAGGGAGGTGATAGGGTTCTTGCTCTTCGCCAGCTTGAGTCCAAATGGATATGTAGACTCCAGACAATTAAGAAGGGCCATAACATTGACCATGAGTTCCACTATTTTCTGACAAAGATAGACGTGGACATCCCTGCCTTGACAGTAGCTTCAGGTATTGGAATGTGCAGTTGAGCTAAACCCGACAGGAATAACACACTCCTCCCGTAAATATTTTTAGCACTCTGCGCATATGCCTGTTGAGAATGACTCTAGGGATACTGCATAACCATGTAAATGCAAGTTAATGCTATTTTTAAAGTAATTAAGATTCATATGTGTTTAGAACGGGGCCTAGCTCTGACGTATCACCACTTAATACCACAAAAGAGTGATGCAAATATAAAGATCATTCAGGTTGCGTGTATGTTGAGGAATGGAAGCCCCTTAGGGATCTAATTGTGACTCTGCCCTTTGCGACATTGACTTAATACCCCTTTTGGCAGAGTCTTCACTCAGGACGAATTCCTGGACCCCTGTGTGAAGCTGCTCTCTTGTTAGCTCAAGACAATTGCCATGTCTGCATTTAGCAACGTGCAGACATGGTTCGTTTTTTGCTGATGTAAATAGTCACAAAAAATATTTTTTCTCTCTGCTCACTTTTGCACTTTAATTTATTTTATCCACATATATTCTTGTGCTTAATTTTTTCTGCACTTAATACATAATGAATCTCGGGGTTAGACTATGGCTCCACTTTCTGGTCCTGTCGAGGCTACAGTGTAGCCCGACGAATGCTGCATATCTTCTAGTCAAGATGGGGATATTTTAGCTCGTGGCGGGTAAATCTGATGATAGCTCAGGCTGTTACGTCCCTCCCATGGAATCCAGCAGCACACTTGGTTCGATTCTCCTGTTAGAAATACAAATATTTTAGGATTTGTTTAAAAAGACCCATTTATTTACTACCCAACTTTGGCAAACGTTTCTTATATTACTTTAAGCCAACTCTAGGGCAGACTCCAAGTGGGCCTGGGTCAGGATCATGATCATAAGGTTTTTAAATAAAACTGCACATGGACACGAATACAACCTTTTTATCGTCTCTCACTAAGAGAACTACACATGTTGGCATTTGGCCAATAGAGTATTTCGTTGATGAGTACGCCCTAATTGAACTTCGCGCGCCAAAGATTAGGGTATTTAAACACCCTCCCACTAACTAACCGGTGTTCTTGGAGATACCCGGCACCTCGTCGTGACGACTGACGAACAGGTACGAGCTGATACCGCTGATCTTGTAACGCGGCCCTGTTGCTTGCTTGTCGTTCTTTTTCCTCAGAGGGGTTCTGGGCTTTAAATGTCTAGAGCTACTTCCCCTGCAAGCGAGTAGACATTATTTATCAAACCTAGCAGCGACTCTTCGTTTCTTCGCATTCTCCCCCGTTGTAGTTTTCCCAAACTGCCGTCCTGCTGGTGCGCCACAATACTCTCTTTGTATAACCATTGCTGGAACCTGACATCCTTTTAATAATGAAAACAGGTCCAACGATAAATGAGAGTGCACGCTGTGAACACGACACAGCGTAATGCAATTGTATCTCTTTTGCCGGCAGGTGTAGATGGGTCCAGGCGGCTATCTTATGAAGGGCACTACAAAATAGGAGGATGTATAGCCGCTCTCATTGTTTGCACAGCTTGTGGGATGCCCCGCATGAGTACTACTTAATCTTGTTCACGTGCAAGAATTTCTTGATAATTACGGGGACAGCTTGGATATTATGATGTTGTAGATTCGATATTTTGTCCACAACTTCGACCTCTTTACCTACTGTATTTTGAATATCATTATCTTCACATTTCTAGTTCTTTATCGTGGCCCTTATCAAGGTGGCGCACGTGTCTGAAAAACCACTTCACTCCACGATGTTTAAGGCATGATAGATCGACATGATCATTGCCCAACTTTACTGATTGGTATGTACTAACTGACTTCATTGACTATAAGCTTCCAAATAGGCCTGTGAGAATGACTGGTTGGTGATGTAAGATATTGAAGCAATTTTGGTAATTCGTTCTTTGTCATAAACAATAATTATTATTGTTATTGAAACTATGTGAAATGAACGGTTTGACCAGCCCTCTATAAGATATAATTTATATATGAGAGACTTGTATCATCAAATATTAAATGTGTAAAATCAAAAGTCTTGTATACCTCACCAATTTTAAATTGGAAGATATTCCTGGATATAAATGCAATACATTCCTATGATATGTTTGAAACTATGTGGAAATACCAAAAATATTGCGATACTCTGTATAATCTGGTCAATTTAACAATAGTAGCATTTTGCTACATTAAGATTGTGAGTAGGAAATATACTTAAAGAGAGAAGGGATAAGCCCAAAAAGATACAATGTTTTGTCTCCGTATAAATACGGGCCATATTTACACAATTCCAAATGGAGTCCCCATAATATTAATCTTTTATCAATTTCCTGAAGATCTTCCAGTAATTCTTCATTTTTCTCCTGACATCCTCCCATTCTCCATGTATGAAATGTGCAGCATAATAACCCAATATGCCCAGATTTGGGTCACGACCCACCAGATACATAGAAACTAGAAAATTACAAAAATTGAGATTGTTGATGGAATGTTGTCACTAAATGTTGGTTTTAATCACAAATGTACAGTATGTAATGTTTGTTTGTTTGTTGTAAGCACAGCTTAAAATCCAGGAGTGGCTACTCCAGATAGGCCCCAATACAATCATGCTGGCCTTCTTTTTAAACAAATTGTAATGTTTTTATATGCATTGTGGTCTGTACTATATGAGTTTGGACCCTCATGTATTTTGTTTGTTTTTATCCTCAGCCCTGACGAAGTTCTAAGAACGAAACGCGTTGGCTGTTGTTTTTACATTTTGGAATTATATCAATAAAGACTTTTGCAACGAAGGAACTGATTGAGCTTCATTATTACCGTTTGGATATCCTAGTAGTGCACAACTCCATCATTGCCAGTGACTGAACTACTTGTTTGCCTTATACTGGTACGCCTAAACTTCTTTAGAAGGTTGGGTTTCCCAGTTGTTGTTCTGTACCTTTAAAGGATGATGCTGAGATTTGTCTATCCTAACTTGACTGCTATATAAACCTTATTAACTATAGTAGCTGATTCCTGGTCTTTATTGTGTAGCCAAATGGGTTACACTGTTAATTGAAATTGATTCAATGCTAACTCCCTTCACCTCCCAGGTGGCAAAGAAAAGGTCCATTGGAGGACAAATGGTAAGAGGGTTTGCCCAAAGCACTGCACCAAGAACTCTGCCAGTCACCTACACCCTGTGTTCTCTCGGCTCACGCATCTGTCCTCCACATTACCCCTTCCAACTGTAAACCCATCAGTTAATTCCCCAAGCTAAACTCTACCCAAAACACTGTTTATCATACCCCACTATTCTGACCGTTTATCTGCCTCACAAAGTTGCCCTGTTAGCAGAAACTTCTTCAAGAGAAGAGATCGGCAGCTCTGTTGCTTTTAAAAGCTTTTCCTTAGACCTCATTTTTTTTTCTTCTAGAAGGGAATACCTGCCCTATCTGTTTTATGTTAAAATAGTCTATTATGTTTACTTTCGCCTACGCTTTTCAATTATTTCTCCTTTCATCGTTTTATCACTTTTCCCACTTATTTTAGCAAGATTTTTATTTCCCTTTATCTATGGACTGGAGAGGTGTTTCTGGCCTGTGGGTGCTCCTTTTATTGACTTCCCCTCACCCTACCCCTCACCAACTGGCAGTCCTTTTGTTTCCACTATACAAGGGTTGACACCTGTCTCCGAAGAAAATACCTATTACAGACTCATAAAATAAGCTTTTTGACTCGCTAATAGGAAGGGGCGGGATGTTTAGGGACAATCGGACATCTTCTTACAACATTTTATTGGCCGCAGCGAGAGGGGAGGACGGGAGACTTCTGAGTTTTTCGCTTTATGTCCCCAAAGAGCATGCAGAGGCCTTTGAAGCTGAGTGGGCTCTGGCCCTTGCACCGGCGGTGTACCGTAATCAAGTGGGCTGGGATACAGATTCCCCACTACACCAGATTCCATTGCGGTCTATGCCTCAAGCTCAACCCCAATATCCCATCCAACGGGAAGCTAAAGGTCCCGTTTCTGATGTTCTGACTGAGTTGGAGTATCAAGGAGTGATTGAGACATGTATGTCACCGATGTATAATCCTCTTTTTACTGTATCCAAACCTGATGGGTCTTATTGCATAGTGTTAGATTACTGGCATTTGAACTCTCATTGTCGTACTTTTGCTGTACAGAATACCCATTGATCTGCTCTTGTAGACGGTCTTGTTCGTAAGAAATATAAAACTATTCTTGACATTTTTCAATGGCTTCTATAGCCATAAACTGTCCCCTGAATGTAGTGAATGGACAGCATTCAAGGCTGGTGCAATACAGTAAAATGTTTGCCGTTTACCTATGTGGTATAAGAATAGCCCCGGGGTTTTCGTTGCATGTGTTGTCTCTTTGTTTGACAGCATTGACCCAGGTGCATACTCGTACGTTGACAATATTTATCTGACGGACGACGAACTTTGGTTGCATCTATGCCGTGTTGACCGCATCATTCTCATATTTTGCGGAATACTGGTACACATTTAACTTTGCTAAATCTCACATCGCTTGCTATGCAGTGCTCTTTTTGGGCTATGAGCTCAATAATGAAGGTAGGGGCTTGGCACCCCACTTTCTGGAGAAATGCGCAAGTTTGCGGCCTCCAGCCACTCTGAAAAACCTTCAGTCTTTGCTGGGATTTTTGAATTTTGGGCAGACGTACATTACTGATTATGCCCAGTGTATCAAGCCTCTTTATGCTTTGATACAACCTACATTTTCTATAGCCAGCTGGCTTGAGGAACATCCTACTATCCTGCAATCTTTGCAGTCTGATCTACTTGAATCTAAGTACTTGTTGACACGTGACAACCACACAAACCTGGTGATACGAATCGTGCCAGGCGCATTGGGTTTCACTTACTTGATGTGCAATCAAGGCGACACAGTTCCTATTGCATACAAATCTCATCTGTACACTTCAGCCGAAATGCGATTTTCCACTGTTGAAAAGGTTTTGATAACTGTGCAAATGGCGGTCCTGAAGGAATTTGCACTAGCGCTGGTGAAACGCATTTTGGTGGTTAGAAGCAGTGACGAAGGCGAGTGTACCAAACTCCAAAATATTACATCCCCCATTGGATACAATGGGCTACTTTTTTTACGTCTTCTGATGTCACGTTTATCTTTGACCCCTCTCTTCAGACACAGGAGTTCATGCAGTATGAACAAGTTCATCCACCTCCTCTGCCTTTGCTCCCTTTAGAGGAGTACAAATGTGTTATTTACACCGATGGCTCGGCGCAACTGGCCACCGGCTCAAAACATGCTTATACAGCAGCTTGTGCTATTGTGGCAGGTACAATGGTGAATGGAGAGTTCCAGTCTAGCAGAGTGCATACACAGGCACTAGGAGACTGTACCGCCCAATTGGCTGAGCTACGCGCTCTTGTACTTGCTCTCCAGTTTGCAGACCCTGATGTATCTACACTCATTGTCTGTGATTCTTATTACTGTATTCAGTCTTTCAATGACAACTTATTCTTTTGGTCTCAAAATGATTATTGAGATTCTACAGGCAGAGCAATTTAGCATAAAATACTTTGGGTTCGAGTGGCAGGTCTTAAACAACGTCTTCCCCTCACACATGTTATACACTCTTGGCCATCAGCGTGTGGGAGCACACACTTTCGGTAATTCTTTGGCTGATGAAGCGGCCAAATCTCCAGTAGCCACTTGTTCCGTAGCAGCCGTTACTAGGTCGATGACTAAGATTGATAATGAGATTTTGGGAGCTATAGCTGTTACAATGAAGGGCACTAATTACCCACAGGGTTTCCCTTCAAAGTAATCTCATCAGTTAACTCCCGAACAAGTTCCCTTCGCAAGAATACCCAGCGTTGGTGATCGGCTGATTTCCAACGCAGACCGCAGATACTCTTTGATCAAAGCCTCACACGAAGGCTTGGCTTCGGTCCATGCCGGTGTGTCTGCAACAGTTTCTATCTCGCAGCAATGTTATGGATGGCGTGGTTTATATAAACAGGCCCGTAATTATTTACTTTCTTGTGAAATCTGTCAACAAATTAAGCCTTCTCCGGTGACACGGCCACCACAAACAGAGCTATGCATTTCTAACAGACCTTTTCGTTGTGTATCTTGATCACTGCGGTCCATTTTCTTCAGAGACTGCATATAAATATATTTTAGTTGCAGTTGATTCGTGCACTAGACTCCTTTGGGTATGGCCACAAAGTAGTGCTTACGCTCGAAATGTCATCAGGGATTTGTGTGTCTTTGTAGGGATTTTTGCCTGTGGCACATTTCATTCAGACCAAGGTCCAGCATTCGCCTCTAAGGCTTACAAGGACGCGATGAAGTCTTTGGGGGTTGTTAGAACTAGCTATTTCTGGTAGGCTAAGGCTGACGCCAAAGCAAGGCAGAAACCACCATTCTAGTCAGGGCAAGGGAGTCCCACGCCAAGATAACCCCTGCTCACCCCCTTGGTAGCTTGGCACGAGCAGACAGGCTTATCCCGGAGGCAATGTGTAAAGCATTTGCGCAAGCACACAACAGCAACAGCATCCTAGGCACACCACAAAAGGAACTCCACACAAGGTTATATAAAAATAACTTCTGTATTGTCAAAACACATCAGATAGAAATCACACATGTACATTGTGCCAACTGGCACGGGCAATATTCACAAGGGATTATGTACAAGACAGGGCCACATGTGCCACTGTCAGAATCAGCACTTTTAGAAATAGCACTTCTAGAACTTAGAATATAGGATATAAAATCACTGTTGCACAAATTAGCAAGTATAGCACACAACCAGTAACTACTGGTAACAGGTAAGTACCACCTACGCAACCCTAACCACCTTAGGAGACTGTCACGCAGGGAACCAGGACCTCACTAGGACCACCTGTACTGGAAAGAACAACCACCTAAGAATAAAATACATTTAGGGGTATCAGCAAGAACACATTACACATGATGCATCTAAACACATTCAGAGGTGCAGGGAAGGAAACCACATGATGCCTAAAACATTCAGAGGTGTACGGAAAGAAAACACATGATGCATAAAAATACATTCAGCGGTGTGAGAACCAGGCACATGATGCATCAAAAACACATTCAGAGGTGCAAGGACAAGGAAGACACATGATGCATAAAAATATTCAGAGGTGCCAGGACACAACTAAATAGCGCAAAAACACATGATGCCCCAAAACATTGAGAGGTGTAAGATCAAGGTGCGTAATCATAATAAATGCATTACATTTCCTAGCACCACATCACATTGCGCAAAACTCACATAAGCCACCACTTGTGGCAGTCCCTATGCCAACTGGCCTTGTTGGGGCTAGGACGCCCTGTGTCCAAAAGTCAGGGGCCTAAACGGTGCAGCTGCCCACTAATTGCTGGGCAGCTGGGACATCAATAAACCTATGGCATGGGCTCTCATTAGCCCTCGAACAGAACTGCGCCAAAAGGTAGGAGCAAAACAGGCTCTTCAACCATATGCCCCCATGAGCCTCTCTGGCTCTTAAAACAATGGCACCTCGAGCCTCGCTGGGCTCGTAAATCAAATATGGGCGGGAGCCTCTCGGGGCTCAAACACAAGCCCGGAACGTTGGAGTCCCTCACGGGGGACTCGGAAATGACTGTGAGCCTCTCAGGCTCTAATTACACAAACTGGCCCCAGGAGCCTCTCTGAAGAGCCTTGCGGGCTCTATGCAAACACGTGCCGCCTTGGGGAGCCTCGGGGCTCGTAGACCAATTTTGCCCCGTCGTTGGAGTCCCCCACTGGGGACTCTGCATACACCAAGGCCCATGGAGCTAAGATCGCGCCACTGGGGGGGCGGACACCGGCAATGTGTCCCGGCGCCCCCCCTCTCCTTACAGCAACATCCCCGACTCACCGGCTCTGCTGCGGGGAGGCTCCATCGTCGCGCCGTCTCTCTGCGGCGTCGCCCCCCCTGCTGCCGGCACTCCTCCGCACTCGGGCCACGGGCGTGGCTCTGACCGCACACAGGGCTCTTCACTCGAGCCCCGGCCACGCTACCTCTCGGCTCCTCTTCTTCTCTTGGGGCTCCCTCTCGGTCACGGGAGCCCCACAGCGGCCGCCGCCATCTTCTTCTCCAGTCTCCCTCTGGGCACGGGAGACCGGCAAAACAGGCCATGGCTTCCCCCAGGCAGGGGGAAGTGGAAAACACGTCCTCCCGGCCCCGCCCACAACCAGACGGCAGGCCGGACATCTTCTTCCGGTGTTTCCTCAGGGCTGCGGCGGTGATTTTCTCGGGTTAACGAGGGGTGGGCCCCCTCGATAATTAAATAATAAAACCAAGCGGCAAATGCCGGGTGGGCACCGGCTGTGGGCATAAAAGCACTCCCTCAGCGCTAATGGGGAATAAAGCACTTCGAAACGCTAGAAGGGCAATGAATAATGCTACACTGTAGGACCTGCTCTGTTCAAAGATAACGCCAGGGGCGCGGAGATACTCCTTCGGGAGTCGATTCCCAGCGCGGTACAAGTTTGTAATATTAATAATAATAATCAGCGCTCCCAAGCGCGAATGGCAGGACACAGCACTCCACAGCGCTAGGACAAAGAACAAGCGCTCCCAGGCGCTTAGGAAAGTCCACAGTCCAGCAAAGTCCTTCAGGGGTCCAGGACCTCTGTGGAAAATGACAATGTATATGTACATAAGCGGCGTTCATTTGTGTTCACCCTCGCCACTGTTGAAGGTAAAGCGAAAGTCACGGCACAGTGGCCCCGCCATCTTGTCCCCTTTTAGGCCCCATCACGAACATAGATAGTAGCCATTTTGTGTGTCATGACCTCTCTGCCCACTGCCAATAGCCTGCATCTCTCTCTCTCTCTCTCTCTCTCTCTCTCCCCCCAGCCTCGCAAGTATCCCCCCCCCGCGCCCCGACAGCCCCCGGTCTCTCCTGTTCGGGCCATAAACGCACCACTAAACGCGACCCTGCCTCCGAGCCACATCCCGTGCTGAACCCCCCTCACTCTTTCATCTCATTCATAGAACAGGCCCTTTTGATAACCTCTTCCTCCCTGCCCGATTGTCCGTCCTGACCCCAGGCCATCACTTAGCTCAACAGATGCAGTTTATTGCCCCTACAGTAGGACCTCGCCCCACATCAAAGGAGCGGGTATTAATCAATGCCTTCACACCCCTAGATCCGACCGATCGCCCACATTCCTGTTCCCAGCGGAATGTCCAGCTGCGCGATAGTCATCATGCTGAGATTTGGGTGGGGACCTCTACTGTAGATGTGTGAGAACGGGCCTGAACCGGGGATTCCAAAGATGCCTTTGTGAACTTCAAAGCAATACCACGGATGTCATAAATGTAATAAAGCCATAAACCTGTGTATAAGAGGCCAGGCCTCAGAGATGCGGGAAGAGCACCTCGAGAAGATACCCTGTTGTCTGATTTGACGTGTTCTGTTCCGTCGGAAATAAACTCCTGTTTCCTGCCTTCCAGTCTCCAGCGCCTGCCTCTTTATTTGGTATTCGTGAGTCGGGTGAGAAGCGGCTAACGCCGGGCAAACCTAGAAAAGGGGTAAAACGACCTGATCTGCCTGAACCCTTTTTCATCAATTGGCGTCCCAAACGTGGGGCCCATCAGCGACACGTGGATCCAGTGAGAGAGGTCCCAACGACAGAGTGAACGACTGCAACGATCGGGAAGAGCTCCTGCCCGATAGACCCTTGTCTGGCAGCCGATCATCCGAACTTCACTGGTTCCGAACAGACCTCTCTCGAGTGATCTACGGTCCTGACTGGGAACCATCAGGAGTGCCACAGCAATTACGGAGAATAGAGGACGATCGGGCGCTGGAAACGGAAGACGAGAAACTGTCCATACGGTCCGGGTAAGGTCGTGTAAACACGACAAATTGCGAATTGATTGTTTGATTGTCATTGGAAAATACTAGTATTACGCATTTGATTGTTTTGTCCTGAGAGATTCTCTGTCTACAAACGGGGAAGGATAGGAGTATTCTCCCTTTGCAGATAGTGAAGGGTGGGTAGCGCAGGCTTTTGCCCCCGTTGTAACCCGTCACGCCTACTTCCCTCTCCATTTGATTGATTGTTATCCAAGCATTTATTGTTTTGGAATTGGTTCTCTTTGGATCATTCTCTATTTGCAAACAAGCACAGAGTCGCCATACTCTGTTTAGTCTTTGCAGATAGTGAAGGATAGGTAACGCAGGCCTTTGCTCCCATTGTAATCCGTCGTGCCTATTTTTATCCCCCACTGATTGATTGTTTGACCGAACATTGATCGTTCGGAATTGTTTCTCGGAAAGGATCTTCTCTGCCTACAAACAGAGAGGAACAGGAAGACCTCTCTTTGCAGATAGTGAAGGGTAGGTAGCGCAGGCTTTTGCCCCCGTTGTAACCCGTCGCGCCTATTTTATTCAATTTGATTGTTTGTCCGCAACTTGACTGTTTGGAATTGGTTCTCTCTTTGGGTATTCCCTATTTGCGAATACTGTAGAATAGAAAATATTCTACCTAGTCTCCGCAAAGTAGTGAAGGATAGGTAGTGCTGACTTTTGTCCCCGTTGTAACCCGTCATGCCTATCTCCTCCCCATTGCTCAGTAGTTGGTTCAGCCCGGACCATTTATTAGAGGTAGACCATCTGGCTCCACCGGAGGACACCCCTAATAAAAAGGACATATATAAAGAAAATGCGGATTAGCCGCTGTATCGTGCTAGCAAATAAAAGAACATAAAAATCGTTAGGAAAAGGAATCGAGTAAAATCAGTAGGCCACTGATGAGATCTCTTTTCAACCTCACTGAAATGGAAGCATTAGGAACAACCCCTCAGGAAATATGAAACTAGTGAGGAAAGCCGAACTCTACGCCATGATGACTGCGAGACAGCTCGGCTCCACCGACCACCCCGCCCAATTAACGACAAACCCTAGGCAAATATTAGAAATATACAACACTATAGCAAAGTAACAGGTTAAAACGTTTTTATTTGAACAAAAATATATTAAACAACTATTTACATGGCAAACGGCTGCAACAACAAACCCACAATGCATTTCGCCGTCTGCTTGACGCCGTTCCTGTCCCTCCTTCCCCAAAGTAGCAATGTCGGGCTACTTTGGGCTACTTTCTAGTAGGTTTTTGGGCGTCAGAAAGTCTACAAAAGCCGTCGGCGGCGGCCTGGGGTGGAGGACCATTACGCGAATAGTCCAGAGGCGACACCACGCGCCAAGGCCTGTCCCCAGGATGAACCAAGGGACCCGTTCCTGGGGCCGTGGCAAAGAGCGGCCGGCCGCCATCGGCCGGAGAAGGCATGGGCCCGACCCGAGATGTACTGGTCTTCCCGTTCCCTTCCTCTTTCGGCGCCTTGCAGGCCACGGGGGAGGGGGGTGGGATGTCTTGCATATGCCTCCGACCCCGCCCTCTTCTTCATCGCCTGGTCCGGCCATAACAAATGTCAGCGAGACGCCGTGGGGTGCACTGGGAGGGAGAGGCGGCGCGGACGAGCCTCTCCCGCCTCCCCAGGTGGAGGCCCCTCAGCTGCACCCCCAACGCTCCACGCACCCGGCAAAGGGTTCGTCCACTCTTGCGGTATAGCGACGTTCCACTCACCCAGCAGGGTCTCGTCCACTGTGGCGGTGCCACGACACCTCGCCCAGCAGGCTGGAGTTCGGCTGCTCATTTGACCCAGTGACTGCCGGTAGCTGCAGAACTCCTAAAAATGGCGGTCGACTTTGCAGGAATGGGCCTGGCGTGAAAAGTTGGCCTGGTCGCCTGTCAACCAGAAAATGGGCCCTTGTTCAGATGCTTTCTCCTCAGCTTTGAAGATTCTACGAGAGCTGCGGAGGGCCCTCGACCTCCGCGGGCCCCCGACCGCCCCCCGATGGGAAATGACTGCCATGATCGCCCGCAGAACGACCAAGACGTAGCCACAAGACGTTGGAGCTCTCAAGCTGACGCCAGCCTCAGTTTGAATGACCAAAAATCCTGCAGACTACTGATTTGATCAGTTCCGGTGGAACACCAGTATGACCCGGTAGGAAAGATTGTTGCCCCCTCTTTTTTCTTTGATTAATGGTTCATGTCACCGGTCCCTTCTGTTGCCCCTTAGCGGAACTTCTGGACTGCCGAAAGAGATTCTGGTCCAACCCCGAGTTGGTGGAGACATTTTGACTATACTTGGACCCGCCTGACCCCACCCAAAATGGCGCCGGTACAAACGAAACTCGCAATTCCCCGTTGTGTTCCGGATGCTCAGACTTGATATCATGAGATATGTATGCAGTTTTTGAAGCATATGGCGGGAGGGGATGAGTATTGCTTGAACATTCGGACAATGAATTGATATTAAGTTCTGACGCATCATTGATTACAGTATTATTGAAAGTTCGAATTTTTTTGACACTGATGGTACTTGCCCACAATGAATTTTCGATATGATTTTATTGCACTTATCGTACCTTGATGAAATAAAACGACCACCGACTCAGTTATGTTTTCCTCAGATAAATATGCCCTCATGTACAGTTCCAGTCTGCTCCGTGGCTGGCCCACGTGGTTGTAGGCCTGCATTTGTACGTCAACATTTTTTAAATAAAGATTTTGTGAAAAACAAATATAGTCGTAGCTCTTGGATTGGTAAGTTCAAATACATAGCCATTGTTTCCGATCTACGTAAAATACAGGCGAAATAAAGCAAGTCGATTACTGAAAGGTTAAAAAGCAAAGTACCCAGAAATATTGAAAATGTGAATGGTCCAAGTTTGTTGCGTGTGTTTTTTTTACTTTTGTGCAACATAAGGCAATCGATAAAGGTCCCGGTGTTCTGTTTTACTTTGTATGCCACATATCTCAGGGAAATTGTTTCAGATGCCCCTAAACCAGACCCGGTACCACTGTTGACCACCCCGCCTCCTCGAAGGAGAACACGAGTTCACCCCCACTTTACACTGACTGCCCTTTTGTTTCGACCCCCCCTACACAAGATCCACAATACCACACGTGGGCGATCTATGCAATGTGCAGTCCATCAATGATTATGCCTCCCGCACTACCAGTCCCTCTGGGCTTAAAACGCCGAGATGGAAGAGACTGCACCCCGCGGAGATAGGTCGAATACGTGGTAAGTAAAAGCCTTTTGGGTTTATGCGCGCGGATGTGTCTTAAAACACTGCCCCCACCCCTTCTTTTTCCCCTTCTTTCTGCAGGTCACATCGGAACATCGACTAAAGTATGGAGAAGACCTAAGCAACGCGCCATGGTTCCGCGGGGACAAATGATACATTATCCATGGGGACTGCCCCTGAGGACATGACGACTTTGGGTGATATGAATGCACGTGCGTATGACCGGATGTGTATAACTCGACTGGATATACGTTGCACGCGTTGACTTGATAAGAGAGATGTTTTTGTACGACTTGAGTGATGATCGAACGACCGATGGAATGGGGAAAAAGGGGGTCTGAACATGGTGCCTATATACGACGAGCAAACATAGATATAACACACCCTTACTTAGAAACGACCATCTCTCTCTCTCTCTGAACTCAACGACTGGAAGGGGGGGCCGAAGCAGAAACTTGACAGGTTATTGCAGTATGACAAAATATGACTCCAACCGACCCCCGAATAATGCAACCAAGAATGACGTGCACCTACGAGTAGGTTCATACGATAACTAAATAGGGGAAGGTTCAGGGCTATTCCAGGGTGAGGTTTACCCAAGTACCCTCCTCCTGGAAGACTAAGAATATTGTCAATGTTTAAGATTTACCACCTCCTTCTTGCACCCTCATAGACATGAAACTCGAAGCTGCCCATTGTTCCCCCGACTGACACCCTCCGTTGCCTCAGCCTGGATACCCATTCGCTAATAACGATTCAAAGATTCCACCGTAAGTACTAGCCCGACCAGGTTAGTTCCCGAACAACTGACGAAAGTGTAAGTATTTGCAACAGAAGCCAACAGCAAAAGACAGCCAAACGAATTAAATAGGATACTAAGGATGCACAGCATGCAGGAGGAAATATCTTTGGCCAAGTACTGTTCTATGTGTTGTCTTGAGTTCTGTATATAATACATGTACCCCCCCCGTCTGAATTCATGTGTACGTAGTATATGGATTTACGTTGTCCCTCAGTCTGTGTTTCTATATAACATGACCCCTACTGTTTTGTGTTGTGTGCGCATTAAATGGCCTATTATTGTACACGTTTCTCTCTCACTCTCTCTCTTTTTTCTCTCTTCATGTTGTACGTGTACCGAATAGTTCATTTAAAATGCGGACGACTCTCCCTCCGAGGGTCCCCCCTGCTCCCTCTTCCTTTGTGTGGTAACGTTGTGCCCCGCCGGCACGAACCTAATTGGTTTTCGAACACAAAGGTGTTCGGCAAATTGACAGAAACTAAAATAATTGTAATTTGCCATATTACTACCTCTCCTTTCTGTAAAATGATGGAACTTGAATTGGCTATGAAGGAAAGGACAGGTTAGACGACTGAAGTCCCCTAATCTGGCCTTCTTACAGGAGGACTATGTCAGTGGCTTTCTGTTCTCAGCTCGTTAGAAACAATGCCCAGATTGCCCCACCCCTCTGCACCCAAGTACGGATGTCCAAAACGTCCCCGTTTTCTCCCGATTGGCCCCAGCTCCATAACACGAAGTATAACTGATGACCCCGATTAACTGTTGCCCCCCCCCTGAGAAAAGAATGTTTAGCCACTATCCCCCTCTCTCACGTTGATAGAAGACTGCCAGGGCTAGGGTCAGAAAGCCACATACGTCATGAATGAACGCCAAATAGACTTAGTACAAACTCAGTAGACATGCCTGTATATATGCTCCACAGTGATAACTCCTGACCGTGACCGATGAAACGTACCCCCAACTACCTAGATCTGGGACGGAATTGAAATGTATAAATGCCTTCTCTTGCCAGTTCGCTAAAACCTGTTTTGTACCCATTCAAGGATACACAGTCACCAGAGGAGAGGAGCTGGACGTGACGCACAGCCTGGCCACAGATCATGAGGCGCGTGTGACCTCGACCTAAGATGGAGCCGCAGAGCAACGGGACGCGGGACGATGCACCACTCTCAAACGCAGAAAACTAAGGAATGGAGGGCTGCTTTGAAGCCCTCTACTTGTTGACCCACGCGTGCCAGAAGTCCCCGCCCCTTGAGCCCGATTGATGGACCTGCCTGCGCATCACCCTTTTGCTCCCTTGGTCCGTCTCAAAGATCCGGTCCCACTCCGCCCTCTCCTCCCTCGATTATCCGACAAAACCCCCTTCTATCCTTTCCAAGTGGATTTTGACTCCGAGAAAGAAATGCAGGTGCCCAGCATGAGGCACCCTTAAGAGAGATTAGTTAGGAAACAGGACTGTGGCCTAACGGCAAAGGACAGATCACACCCTGCGACGTGTAAAGAAGGACCCGAGCTGGACCTATAGCTCCACCGCCGGTGCTCAACAGCGCCAACGGAAGAAAACGAACTACCAGAGCCTACCAGTGATGGCTCGCTACAAAAAAAAAGGACACCGTAACGAAGACCCCCCCCCCCTTTTTGTTTTGGAACTTTCTACACCCCCTTGACTAATTGCTTGTATTGGACTAAATTCCTCCCTCAACCACTTTTTGCCTGTAAAATGTTTCATCTGTCACTTTTTAAATACGACAAATGTAAATTTATATGTATTCCACCTCGTATGTTGCATCAACTGCACACGGTTATATGCAAATCCACCAGTATTGACAAACGCTATTCCATTGACAACACACGACTATATGTACACCCCGTCAGCTATGATAAACACGCAAATGACCTAACTTATGTTAAAAAGCCGCGACTGTGGAAAATGACAATGTATATGTACATAAGCGGCGTTCATTTGTGTTCACCCTCGCCACTGTTGAAGGTAAAGCGAAAGTCACGGCACAGTGGCCCCGCCATCTTGTCCCCTTTTAGGCCCCATCACGAACATAGATAGTAGCCATTTTGTGTGTCATGACCTCTCTGCCCACTGCCAATAGCCTGCATCTCTCTCTCTCTCTCTCTCTCTCTCTCTCTCTCTCTCTCTCTCTCTCTCTCTCTCTCTCTCCCCCCCCAGCCTCGCAAGTATCCCGCCCCCGCGCCCCGACAGCCCCCGGTCTCTCCTGTTCGGGCCATAAACGCACCACTAAACGCGACCCTGCCTCCGAGCCACATCCCGTGCTGAACCCCCCTCACTCTTTCATCTCATTCATAGAACAGGCCCTTTTGATAACCTCTTCCTCCCTGCCCGATTGTCCGGCCTGACCCCAGGCCATCACTTAGCTCAACAGATGCAGTTTATTGCCCCTACAGTAGGACCTCGCCCCACATCAAAGGAGCGGAGATTAATCAATGCCTTCACACCCCTAGATCCGACCGATCGCCCACATTCCTGTTCCCAGCGGAATGTCCAGCGGCGTGATAGTCATCATGCTGAGATTTGGGTGGGGACCTCTACTGTAGATATGTGTGAGAACGGGCCTGAACCGGGGATTCCAAAGATGCCTTTGTGAACTTCAAAGCAATACCACGGATGTCATAAATGTAATAAAGCCATAAACCTGTGTATAAGAGGCCAGGCCTCAGAGATGCGGGAAGAGCACCTCGAGAAGATACCCTGTTGTCTGATTTGATGTGTTCTGTTCCGTCGGAAATAAACTCCTGTTTCCTGCCTTCCAGTCTCCAGCGCCTGCCTCTTTATTTGGTAATCGTGAGTCGGGTGAGAAGCGACTAACGCCGGGCAAACCTAGAAAAGGGGTAAAACGACCTGATCTGCCTGAACCCTTTTTCATCACCTCAATAGTCCAGGACATAAGGTGGAGCACAGCAGCTCCCAGAAAAGGAAAGTCCATCAGGTATCCAGGAACTGGGCAGGGCTCAGGGAGGCAAGCCTTCCCCTGAGCCCAAGCAGCAGCACGCCCTGGCAGGTTTCAAGTCAGAAACAAGAACATTTTGTAAGGGGACACAGCCCCTTTTTTATACTATAAAATCCTTTGTCTAAAGGGTGCAGGCAGTGTGAGAACCAGCTAGAACTGGTTATAGGGAACTCCTTTCACTGTGAGGGGCAGAGGCGACAGCCGCCCAGCAGG
The DNA here is from genome assembly GCF_964261635.1 of Lissotriton helveticus. NCBI lineage: Eukaryota > Metazoa > Chordata > Amphibia > Caudata > Salamandridae > Lissotriton > Lissotriton helveticus. The sequence goes on along the minus strand of NC_136065.1, from coordinate 440,323,322 downwards.
AGGTGGAGCCAGCATTGTGGCAGGCAGGCACAGCCCTATTCACTCTCAGGTGCTATCTCCTCCCACCACTCTAGTTGCAGATGCAGTCATTCAACCAAGGGCTGACTCAGACAACCTCCTGGGGCTCCCCAGCCCCTGTCATCCTCAAACCAGACAGTCAATCCACAAGCAGGCCCAGGCACTCCTGGAGCCAGGCGCCAGCCAATCACGTGCCAGCAGACTCACTACACATGCACACACATGTCTAGAAGTGGCACTTCCGCACTAGACACATTCATGGCACATACATCATTACGCAGCATTCAATCTCACGAGTTCGCACATACCAAACTCGACCCTGCACTCCCCACACATCAGGAACTACCATGGTCACACAGATTCCCCATGCATTCCTATGGGAGGGCAGGTGACTCACCACACATACACAGAGAGCTCACGTACTTTACACTGTACCACAGCGAAAAAGTGCGCAGAGGCCTAAAATCACCAACACCAGGTCACAGAAACAGGCTAGGAAAAAGCAAAAAGTTTCGGGGTGAACCTGCCAAAAAGGGCCAGGTCCATCAGGGGTGCTAGTGCAGTTTTCATCTCCATACAGGCCTGAGGGCAATTTGGTTGTGGAGCGAATGAACCGCGACTTAAAGCAATCCTTGACAGCTAGAGTCTCAGGTACTGGCAGGAACTGGCTAGCCCATTTGTATGGGGTTCAACGTGCACTAAATAATCTCACTCGAAGGCCTCTGGGTGGATGGACCCCATACGAGATGCTCTTTGGCATCAAAATGTATGTGCCAGACCTTGATGGTCTAGACGTTGAGGCGGCTGCCGCAACCTGTGACGTAGATAATCATTCTACTGTGTTACAGGACCTACAAGAGACCCGTGCCAGTCTTGCAACTAAACATTTACCCTCTGCCACTGATGCTGCACTGCTGATTCCGGTGGCCGGCTGGCTCCTGAAAGTTGGTGATCTGGTCTGAGAGACGCTGGAGAACAAAAAAGAATTTGGTCCCTCTTATTGTGCACCAGTTCCAGTGCTTGGCTTGAAGGATACAGTCATATTACCACCACTTCCAGGTCGCAAAGACAACAGATACATCTCATTTGGCAATGTCAAGCTACAACATCAGACCGATTCTGCATAGTGTGACGCCTGCTGTTTTGTGCCCCACAATTTTGAGGAATCCTGGGGTTGGCGCTTCATTCAACTCACCTACTGACACTGTCATCGAGATGGACCCTATTGTTGACCATTTGCCTGTCCCGCCTGCTTTCTGCTGCATCGAGGAAGTGGAATATGCTTATCCCATGAGTGCGTCTTTGCACAGATTGCCCAAAAGTCCTTTACACCATGGCAGTTTTTCTTATGACTCGTCCTCCACCACCTCAATTGGCCCTACAAAATTGACTATTTTTGTTTCTTGATTTAAACAGACTTACTTGGTCCTTCCTTGGACATACATCTGGTGGGTCCTCATCCTGGTGTCTCTTCATGTCAATTGGATTTGTGACAGTGTTTTTCCTACTCATCAATGGTCGCTACTTGCCAGAACGCTCTGCTGTCAACTTGGTTGATGGTATTTTGGCCCCCCCACTCATCTTCCCACACCATGAAGCGTAACCAGACTCTTGTTAACATTTCAGCTTTCACAGTTTCATATGGCATCGTTTGGGAAAAAGTGGATTTTCAGGTCCATGGCCCGTCTGAAATTATTAATATACCGTACGTCTTTCGTGTCTCCATGGGTGATGTGGTAACACAGGACATACGTTCAGACGACTGGGATGTGCATGCAATACAATAATTGTTTTTGGAGTATTATGCTGCTTTTAATGCTGAAGATTTATATTTAAATTATGCCGATTTGTTCTGTTATCAACATTATGGGCATCATTTCCTTCATCATTAAGTCCTGTTGTTAACTACACACAGTGGGAACATTGCCTTACACCATTAAAAGAAAGTTTGAAAACACTTAGAAATAAATGTACATATTTTACAGATTTTGATAGGTCAACACCCGAGTCCTATTATTTTAAATTAAATGTTCCTTCGACTCCCAAAGTCATGTTGACCCATACGAAATTCATTTATTCAAATTCTTTCTGACATGATCTGCCATTTAGGGGTTATGATCACTGGAAGGCCACCATTGATTTGAAATCTATCTGGGGTTCTAAGAACTGGCAGGTGCAAGGCACTGAAGCCTTACATCGTGCCTGTGTCATTCCTACACAAATTTTGTTTTTAAATGAAACAGTGTACCAGACAACTTGTTTTGGTTTGGCAACTGCAAAAAAATTAAATGCCCCTGCCATTCCCTCTTTAGCTGAGTATAATAATTTGAGCATATACACAAATTATACTGTTGATGCCTTACAATCTTTGTTTCAAAATAACACTTTAATGTATCTGAATTGGATCCTTTGGGTTGGCTAGTCTGGCAAGCGAATTCTAATGCATGCCAACTTCCTTTTCATAACACTAGTTCAGGTTATATGCAAGACAAACTCGACCCAAGATTTTCAGATACACATCCGGTGACAACCTATTCGTTTGGAAAATTATGTCAACAGTAGTGGCAGCACTCTACACTACCATCAGTTAAGCAACACTTATCGTTGTTGTCCAATAACATTAATTTGGCCGACTTTGTCTTGGGACCCAAGGTTCCTAGAACAAAGAGATTCATTTACACAGCTTACAATGAAATATGGAATCGTTCACTAATTGAAGCAGCGTCCCGTCTGCGGGATATTGACCAGGCGAACTTAGAAAAGGTTCTTGCTATTGTTGATAATAGTATTAACACACGGTCTTCCTGCATTTACACATTGGATAATATTGTTTCTTCTGTTATTGATATTGTACAAGAAGATGTGTCAATGTTGTATCATGGTCAAAATAAATTGCGTTCTGTGATGCAATTCGCATGGACTTTGCAAATTCTAAAAATGGAAAAAGTACCATGGGATTATTTAAATGTGACTGCTTTGTTTTTACCATTTAATTTAACTGACAAACAGCAGTTTATGTCCATGAAAGATGCAATTTACACTCTTTTACACATAGAAAAAATAGACCCTTTGCCTTTCTCTGTCGCAGAGGCTGAATCTCCTGTCTGGCTCATCCATGGAGTTATATCTTTACCTTTCTCTTTATTTTAATTCAGCTCTTGTATGAGACTTTACCCGCTAGGCCTCTTTGAACCCCTGGGTAGCGCTTTTCTGCATGAATTGTGGTCTTTGCCTTTCACCTACTGATGTTTACTGGAAGAGAAGGAAGTATACCTTACGAGGGAAGACTGTGACTTTACAGTAGGTCATTCCCTTGTTTGCAAAAACATAAAGTTGCACGCAGCATGTAATATGTCAGCTCCAAACCTTGCATGTGTTTTAAAAGGTTATCTAGTTCCTGCAATAATTCCCACGTTCACTCTGATTACTAATGGTAGTTATCTTGTTCTAAATAACTAAGAATGCTGCGTCTTGCTGGCTGGCATACCATACATAGTAACGGTTTCACAGCATGTAAGTTGTTGTAAAAATGTGCTTTTTCCTCCCCCGCATGGGCCCTGATAGCTCCATTTGGCCTTCAATACCAACTTTAAAAGCAGATTTCAACAAGTTGAGCAGATTAAAGGCGCTTTTAACACAACAAGAAGTTTCCCTTACTTCCGCATGAGAAACCTTCAGCCTGCAGGTGGCTAGCGCTGCTAGTGAAATTCAAACGCTTTTAAACACTAACCTCCCACTGCATTTTGAGGAGTTAATACCCTGCATATTTAATGCGTCTGATACACAAGGCCTTGCACATTTTTTTAAGGCTGTCGGCTCTGGCCTTGTGACTTCTTTTCAGACAATATTTGGTGTAATACCTGCGTACATTCATTCTATCTTTTCCAGCGTCTTTGGTGGATTCCCTTTAAAGCTGGCATTAGCTGCGGGAATCCTGCTTCTACTGTGCCTGCTGCACAATGGCTGCTCCTCTTGTAGTGCTGCACAGACCGGGCCGGCTGCAATTGCTCTGTGACCGTATGCATGGATGCTTCGGTACATTACCACTGGCAACTCTCAGTGTGTTTTATGGGTTGTCCTTCCACTATGCGTACTTCACTTGCGTGCAAACATTATTATCATGCTTAAGATGTCCGTTCACATGGGCGTTGGATTTATGCCTCTCCAATACATCATGTTCAGACCCGGATTTCAAACAGTTAATGGGTCCCATAGTGGCCCATGAACGGGGCTGTTCTGGGATTGGCCCTATGGCGCATGCGGCTGCACTTGGAGTCTTGGCTCAATGGGTTATCTGTGCGGCTACACAGTCTCCTTCTTCAAAGTTACATTGAATATCACGCAAGTTATCCGGCAATGCTCATGGAGGCACCCAACTCTGAGGAACACACGTTTTCATTCAGCTTGCTGAATTGAATGGCATTCCTTTTTTCTTCTAACGACAATGATGCCCTTTGGGAGGGTGTTGCATTCTTTTGCTCATATACTCTGATGGATTAATCTCGCTAATGCAATCTCGCAGGTTCATTTCGGATGTTTCTCTTCAAGAGTTTTTTTTCCCATTAACAGTTTTTTACCACCCCCTTCTTTGCACTCTTCTTTATATTTTTACAAATGAAGGCACTTTTGAACTCTGGTTACACTAATTTGAACTCTGTTTTCGTCCTATGCCTATGTACTATGGACTTACCAGGGGGAGGGTGTAGTATGGATGGTGGGTTCATTGTCGACATTGCTCCGTTAGCATGAGCTTCGCTGCCATTAGGCTGCTTTTGCGGCCGAAACCACATGCGTTTATTTTGCAAATCTTTGTTTATGCCCTTTTCAAATGAGAACTGTCTGCTTTTCACCTTCTCTGCTGTGCTCTGAGGTTTAGTCTGCAAACGATGTGCAAGGTCAATCAACAATGCCCCTTGTTATTCTGTTCTGGTCAGTCCCTAGCACCTAGACATAACATGACACACCGCTGCACTACTGAAAATTGTATGCTTTAATATTGCAAACTAAGCATGTTGTTCACGCACTTGGATAGAGACCTTTCCAGAGAGAAGAGCTGTGCTTGTCCTGAGATGTAAATCTTTCATCTAGGCCTTGAGGTATGGGGTCTGCTGAAAAAGCCCAGAGGTCTTCTTTTTTATAATAAACTATATCTTCGCACGGGGAGGGTGGTTAGGCACTGTAGTCCTTTTCCACTATCTTTATAAAATGATATCCCCGTTTGTACTCTATGGAATTGTGACAATGCTGACAATATTGTTTTTATGCATTCTGCTGCTAGTAATGGCACGTGTACTGCACCACAGAGCGTGTTAGTTAAAATAAACATTTTAAACTATACCGTGACTCTGAATACTCTTATTGAGGACAGGTATGAGTGAGTGAGCGAAAGAGTTATCTTGCTCCTGCGATTCCTGAGAGAGTCAGGAGTGTCGTGTTCTGAGTTGTCTAATCATTGGTAGCTTCGCTGTTAGTCAGAGAACGAATGATACACTATTTCTAGTCAGTTTTTAGGATTTTGGGTTCTGAGGAGAAAGGTTGGTACACCACTGTCTACCGAGGTCCTGGTTTCCTGCGCATAGTTCTGAATATGTGCAGAATCCCCGCAACATTCCAGTTTGCCTCTGACCTTGCTCACAGGCAGGTCGCCCCCCACGCTGCTGCACGGCTCTGCTGGTCTTGCCTGCCTCGCCGCCCACACCCGCATTGTTGTGCTTAAAACCTGTTGTTTCGCTACCTAACTTGTTTTTTCTCTTTTTTCCTAACTTGTTCTCTCTTTTTGCCTAACTTGTTTTCTTTCTGTTCCCAATTGTTCTCCTGTGCCTAATTCTCTGTTCTTCGCCTGTTTTCCCGCCACCCGTTCTCCCGCCGCTGCGTCCACCGTTGCATCCACTTCACCTTCCAGAAACCGGCCACACACCACAGCACCCAGCAGATGTCTCGCCACTGCTGGAGCAAAGACACCGAAGAACAGCTAACCACCACCCTCGCTCGAAGCCCTCCCACAGACCCTACCAACCCCGACGCCGCAGCCCGCAATCTCAGACAGTGGATTGACGACTGCGCAAACACCCTTGCCCTGCTCAAGAAACCCTACTACAGCCACACCAGAAAGAAAGCTAGCTGGTTCTCTGAAGACCTCCAGGCCTCCAAACAAACCTGCCAAAATCTAGAGAAGAACTGGATCCGTGAATGAATACCGGAAAACTACGCAGCCCACAAGAACACCACCCGCAGACACCACCACCTCATCAGATCTGCCAAAAGGACCTCCTTCAAAGACCGCCTAGACAACAACGCAGACAACAGCAAAGAGCTCTTCAACATCGTGAAGGAAATCTCCAACCCCAGCTCCAACGACGACATCCCACCCTCACAAGACCTGTGCGACTTGCTGGCCACTTTCTTCCACTGCAAGATGGCAGACATCCATGACGGCTTCAACACCGCGACCGCCCCGGCAACCACCGAGACCTCCACCCCGACGACCACCACCTGCACCAACCGCCTGATCTCCTGGACCCACATCAACAACGAGGACACCACCAAGATCATGAACTCCGTCTACTCCGGATCACCGTCAGGCCCCTGCCCACACCACATCTTCAATAAAGCCCCATCTCCAGAAAGCCATCAACATCTCCTTTGAGACAGCTACCTTCCCGGAGAGTTGGAAGCACGCGGAGATCAACGCCTTACTCAAGAAACCCAAGGCTGACCCCAAGGACCTCAAGAACTTCCGACCCATCTCCCTGCTCCCGTTCCCGGTAAAGGTCATCGAGAAGGCCATCAACAAACAACTGACCAGATTCCTCGAGGAGAACAACATCCTGGACCCATCCCAGTCCAGATTCCGCAGCAACCACAGCACCAAAAACTGCCCTCATCGCCGCCACCGACGACATCAGGACCCTGTTAGACAACGGAGAAACCACGGCCCTCATCCTCCTGGACCTGTCAGCTGCCTTTGACAGGGGTCTGTCACCGCACACTATGAACACGCCTCCACGACGCCGGGATCCAAGAGAAGGCCTTGGACTGGACCACCTCCTTCCTCTCTTGACACAACACAGAGCGTCCGCCTCCCCCCCTTCCACTCTGAAGCCACCGAGATCATCTGCCTCCCTCAGCCCAACGCTGTTCAACATCTACATGGCACCGCTCGCCCACGTCGCCTGACTGCATGACCTCAACATCATCTCCTGCGCCGATGACACCCAGCTGATCCTCTCCCTCACCAAAGACCGCCAAAACCAACCTCCATGAGGGAAAGGGGGCCGTCGCCGACTGGATGAGGAACAGCCAACTGAAGTAGAACTCGGACAAGACAGAGGTCCTCATCCTCAGATCAACCCCTCGGCCTGGGACGACTCCTGGTGGCGACCGCGCTAGGAACAGCTCCAACGCACACCGACCACGCACGCAACCTAGGGGTCATCCTCGACTCCACCCTCTCCATGACGAAGTAGGTCAACGCCATCTCCTCCTCCTGCTTCAAAACGCTCCGCATGCTCCGCAGGATCTACAAGTGGATCCCTACCGAAACAAGAAGGGCGGTCACCCAGGCCCTCGTCAGCAGCAGACTGGACTACGGAAATGCCCTCTACGTAGGAGCCTCATCCAAACTCCTGAAACTGCTCCAACGCATCCTGAACGCCTCCGCACGACTGATCCTTCACATCCCTCATTCCACCTGAGAGACCTGCACTGGTTCCCCGTCAACAAGAGGATAACCTTCAACCTCCTCACCCACGCAACCAAGGCACTCCACAACACCTGACCAGCATACCTCAACAGCCGACTCACATTCTACAGCCCCGCCCGTCAGCTCTGCTCCGCAGACCATGCCCTTGCCGCTGTCCCCCGCATCCGAAGAGTGACCACCGGCAGCAGATCATTCTCCCACCTCGCCACCAAGAAATGGAACACCCTCCCCGTCCGCCTACGGCAGACCCAAGACCTACTGATCTTCAGAAGACTCATCAAGACCTGGTTCTTCGAACATTAGCAGCATTTCCCCCACCCCTTGGCGCCTTGAGACCCTCACTGGTAAGTAGCGCGCTCTACAAATGATTGGTTGATTGATTGAGTTTGCGAGTCGTAAATTGCGAGTTGCAAAACAATTGGAAGTGTCGTACATCTGGCCCTAAATGTCAACTTGAACTTGACCTGCACAACCCAAAAACAAAACAATTTGTTAGCTCTTGCGTCCCCCCCCCCCCCCAAAACAAGATGCAGCACAATTCAGCTGGAATTTTTTAGCCGCTGCATACGTAAAAAAAGACGCTATGTCACGGACGCGTAATCTCTACATTGTTTTCCATTGTAAGACCTCTAGTGAAATATAGGCAATGTGCGCATGAGGAAAAAATAATCTCCATAGGCAGAAAACTTCCTGCATCTGCCCAGGCAATGAAGGAAGGGAAGCGATATAATGGATCCTGCATGCTGGAAACCAGGAACTGTAAAATTAATTTTACTTTCACATTCAGTCACAGTTTTTTGTTTGCACTTGGGAGTGGTGGTGTGTTGATTGAACTTGAGAGTGTTTTTGGAGTTTGTGGAATTTGTGCATTTTGTCTGCTGTCCCTGTTGTGTGCAATAAGGCCTATGTTGTGTGTATATTGTCATTAATTGTCCTGGAAAGTGTTGGGTATTTGTTTTTTGGGTTATCATTATAATTTGGGTATTAGGGTGTTTTGTTTTTTTTTACGATAGTTGTTAGTGGGTGGGATCATGCCCGGGCAGAGACATACTCGGCCTATGGATTTCCAGGAGTAGAGTACTTTCATCTGGTTGGTATGCCATTACCTGCTGGAAATGTTGGAATGTGGGGGACGTGTGATATAGGGCTACCCTGTCAATGTCCGGAAGCAGAGGGGGAGAGCATCAGGCAACAGATGAGACCCCACAACTCAAGCATCGCTGGGCAGATGTGGTGGGCAAGAAAGCTTATCTCCTGCAGTATGTGGGCATTGAAGTTGATGGACGAACATGTAAGTATACATATTGATTCTGCTATCTAATATTTCTCATTTGACCATTGTTTCTCTTATGGGCCATAAAGATTGGCTCACAATGATGTATAGTGCAAATGTTTCTTGTGACATGCAAAATGGGCAAATGCCACGCCTATAGTGCCCACACTATTGTCACTATTACCATAGGTGAGAGAAATGAGTCGCTGGGAAGCATTGAGTTGATGTACATTACCATGGTCTATCTAGAAAATTCATGTGATTACATGGTTGTTAGTGCAGATGTGCTCCAAAGCTGCTATTTCCTCTGAAGGATTTGTCATGTCCAGTTCTGATGGTACAATACAGTACCTATGTCATACACAAAGGAGCTTTTTTACAATGGCCCTTGCACAGCTGTCCTTTCCCTTCTTACAACGTAATAATATATGCTGCAGCTGCGCTAGAGCCTTGTGAAGGAGTACCATAGTAATGTGCCAGTGATATTCCTTGGCATACCTCCCCTGAGGCTAGCATCTAGGATGTATGCCATGTCTTCCACTGTTTAGCTCACCTCTAACTGTAATATGTTGTAATTTGCTTCGTTTTCTGATCGAGAAAGTACCCTAGGTTCGATTTCGCTGTTTCACGTTCACAGTTGAGGTCACGTCCTTACAGATACTTAGTCAGTTTGTCGTTTCTTTGTGACCCATTGCTACTTGTTGTTGGTAGATATATATGTATAGGGGCAGTAGCAATGCCTGGTCGGTAAACATCCCCTAGGACCCCCTCCCCCCTTATTTGTATTTATACATTGCCAATAGCCTTGCATTTGTACTGTGCTGTTGTTGTGTATCTTATAAGTTTAACCCCTTCGCCGTGCGGCAATTCCACCGCAATGTGAGGGGGGACGTGGCTGGGCGTGGCGCTCGGGTACCCAGGACAACTCCCGGCCATCATGAGTCACAGTAGGTGTGTGCTCATGAAGGCCGGGAGTCGTCCGAACTCCGCCCATTGATTAATTCTCCCGCACAGGCGGTGAATTAATCGCACGTGGGGGGGAGCGGCAACGTTCAGACGGCTCCTGGCTGTCATGAGCAGACGCCTACTGTGACTCATGACGGCCAGGAGCCGTCCTGAGCATGGAAGGTGTTAAAAGATTTTTTATCATGTGCTTTACTTGTTATGTCTTGTAGCTGGACCACCCCCATACACAGACCCTGTAATGGCCAACTTCAGTGACCCGAAATTCACTGGTGAGTGCCTTCATCTGTGCAGGAAGTGTAGTGCAAGTGAGTGTCATGTCAGATGTGTAGGGCATTGCCTGATTCATTGTGCATCTTACTCACAATGTAACTTCTTGAAGATGAGGAATAGGTCTTGGGAAGTTGCGGTGACCTTTTGCATGTCTATCAGCCTCAGATTAGTGTCAAGGAGTACAGTTTGCCTATCTTGAAATAAGAGCATGAAAGTTGTGTGTGAGGGGAGTCATAATCCCAGTGTCACACAATGTTAATGTATGAGGTAGTGGATGCACAATAGATCATGAATTGGGTATGTATACTACAGAATGCATGTCATTTGTCCAAAAGGCATCAGCACGTACTCTACTGGGTTTGCCTTTGAGAGCACACATGTCTCCAAAGGCACTACACTGGCTCCCTATAAAAAAGAGAATCTTATTTAACACTGTTTTTCTGATTAAAAAAAAAACTCAGACAGGCGCCAAATATCTTAGGGCAGGCACTAACTTTTATGCTCCCTCCAGATGCCTTAGTTCAGCCAAAGCCTTCTTAGCCAAAACTGCAAAGATTAGGTGCACTAGGAATGGCGGCAGATCTTTCTCCTTCTTAGATCTGTCAGCTTGGAACAAACTTCTCTCTGAGATTTGTAGTATTACAGACCTGTCTCATTTCTTCGGATACTGCAGTGAGGGTGTCATGAAGAAAACATAGTGAAGCCTATTCCAAAGAAGGTCTCTACCAAATATAATGTGGGTTCTAGTACTCTCCCAGGATGACGAAAAGATGCTAGTTAAAACAATTATTGTCACTGCGGTATCTGATCTTGTGATAATGCTTGATTTCACTAACAGATACTTTCACTGTAATCTCCAACCGAAGTAACAGGACACAAGGTAACTTTTTGCAATTGACTAGCTTGATTCCGAACATTTTGGTTACTGACCTCCGACACTTTTCAAATGGATGGAGCACCTTGTTTAACCTCCTTGATCGATGTATTGCTCCAGAAACTAATCCCACGAGCATCACGTTTAGGTCTTTTTTTTACTCTTTCATTTATGGGCACACACAATGCATCTCATATTCCGTCCATATGACGTGAGTTTCATTACATCTGCTAAGAGTTCTGAAGGGGCATATTAGCAACAACCTCGTTAAAATTATCGCCGTTTTAGCGGCAGGAAACTGCCGCTAAAACGGCGATAATGGGGTTGCTAATATGCGTTATAGAATTCCAATAGAAGCCCGTGTTAGATGTCCTGCACATCCAACCTGGGCTTCTATTGGAATTCTATAACGCATATTAGCAAGTCCATTATTGCCGTTTTAGCGGCAGTTTCCTGCCGCTAAAACGGCGATAATTTTAATGAGGTTCTTGCTAATATGCCCCTGATTTCGTTACGATCACCAACAACGGCCTTACGATAAGACACTATGGGGCATATTATCAAGACAAGCGATACAATTATCGCTACTTTAGCGGCAGAAAACTGCCACTAAAGCGGCGATTATTGGCTTGATAATATGCTCTATGGAATTCCAATTGAAGCACATGTTAAATGTGAAGGACATCTAACATGGGCATGAATTGGATTTCCATAGAGCATATTATGAAGCCCAATATCGCCGCTTTAGCGGCAGTTTTCTGCCGCTAAAGCGGCGATACTTTATCGCCTGTCTTGATAATATGCCCCTAAAACTCCCGGTGATGGGTACCCATTTTCTGTGAGAGCCTTTTTACCACTACATTTTTTTCAATTGCTTTCCAGAAATTAAATCCCCTGAAAAAAAGGCTAAGGCAGCCCAAAATGCATTAGGAATGGGATTGTTGAAATATGTCATTCGCCTTATATTGATCTATAGAATATTTAATTTTCGAGAAGTTATCACATGGATAATGGGACTACATCTGAATGATGAAATACAAGAATAAACAAAAATAACCACAAAGTAAATAAAGTTGAACTGGATTTCGATTATTATTGGAAATTGATTACCATCCCCTTTGGGGAATCAGCTCTGCCCTTAGGGGACGCTACCCGTCAGGGGATCGCTATATCCTAATAAAATTAGGACAGTGACAGCAGATGTTCCCTGGTGTGTTGAGCAGCACAGAGCTAAGGAGAAACAGGGCATATGACACAGATGAATGCTACCGCTAACTTTTTCTTCGGATAGATGTACCGTCAACATCTTCCTCCTGTGACGTGTGTGGTGTCTCCCATGAGGGTGTTGTTGGAGGTGCGGCAGCGAAGGGAGGCAACCATGCATCAGGGGAGAAAGATGTGGATCCTGTGCCTTCAGCAGCATTCATCTGTCCCAGTACATGAGGCATCACTGCAGCATGGAGGATGTGCTGGTTTCGCAACACGGCAGCAACATTGCGGTGGTAGGCAGCCATGTGGGAGTCCTGCTTCCGCTCTGTGGTCTCCAGGATGGTTTGGATAGCCCATAGCTCTTTGGCCACATGGCTGGTGTCACTTTGGCAGGGCAGTTGTTGATGCCTCTGCCTCATGACACCAGCAATGTCAGCTAGGGACTGCTGGAGGTTACGGAGTAGTGAGTAGGTGGCCCTGATGTCGCCAGAGAAGTCCCTATTGGACCCCCACTGATCCCCTCTCGGGTGGCCCACAGGGTCTCCATCCCCACCCACACCTGTTCTGGCCTGCTTCCTTCATTCCAGGCTAACCTGAGTGACTCCAAGGGTCAGTAGGCTAACCTAGGGTGCTGAGCTACAGGGACATAACAATATCTAGAGCCTCCTTACAACTACCAAGATGACCTGTGATAAGCGTGGCTCAAATCCACCTGAGCGACTTACCTCACTCATCTATCATTCTCATATAATAAGCCAGCCAGGCAGTGGAGAAGAATTAGAAATATATTTATTAGGACATAATATTCATCTGCAGATGGGCCCCGTCAGGTCCACACCCCAGGGAGTGCACCGAGAGGACTGACTCATCCTATCATGACAATACATTATAACATAACGTGACAGGGTAAAGACACGCCCAGCCTGGAAAATTACAGAACTAGCAAAATGGTGCACAATGAACTCATACATGAGGCATCTGCACCTGCGAAGGCAACACTTATCTCCCCTCAAGGTCACAGAGCCGAGGCTCTGCTTCTCCAGGGCATGGAAACATTTCTGCAAAACTAACTCAAGGCAAGAAATGCTGAAACAGGGATTTTCTGCTCATAAGGGAGGGGGGGAAACTGTACCATGAGACATTGGAGCTTCAGAGCAAATGTCAGCATCAGAAGTCTGTCTGCCATAGACAAGTCCCTCTCTCCTATGAGAGAAGTTGAAGCTTGCATATTACAAAAATAGCTCAGTGAGTTGCAGCACATGAATTTCAAGCTGTAACTGCATATTGGTCAGACACACTAGGCTATCATTTCATAACATCATTAGAACATTCTGCAACAGGAAAATTACTATCTATCAGCCCCTCCTTTTAGCCTATTGTGGCTAACACAAGTGCAGTTACAGCTTAAAGGTAAGGACTATACAATTCTAAAGGCATCACTCATCAATCAGAGAGAAACAAAAAAAAAAAAAGAATAACCAATAGTATATCATCATAAAAGATATCTGGTATCGGGAAATTAAATACTAGGATGAGCATGATCACAGAAGTATTGCAGCATACTATAGGGCAGGAAATGCACAGGCAACAAGTAAAGGAACAACCCCTGCAATACCTACTAAGACAATAATTATTCTCTGGGTGTGAGGCACCCTCCTTTTTGACTAATCTAAACATATGTTCTCGAGGTACCATTTCTCTATAACACTATGTCATGATCGGACTACTTCAAAATACATCACACTTTAAGTCATGAGAAGGAATTAATGCAAATAAGATCAAACTGTCATTATCAAGGAAAACACCCTATTTAATCCAATACTGAGGGCTCACATGCATTATCAGCTAGGACCTATATCTAACATCCATGAAGTAAATGTTTATCGGGCTGAGAAATGTGTGTTACTAAACTACTCAAAGTATACTAACCCTCACAGCTACTTCCATAGGGCAAGAATACAAGCAACAATTTTCCACCCCTGTGTGTGTATGAAGGCAATGACCCACACACCCAATAATTTGCAGTACTATAAATAACATGTGTCAGGTGCAACATTTGAATACTACATCACCCTAATGAACTTCCCAGTGCTCCTCTTCGTGAGGAGCTAGAGTACCAATGACATTCTCAGGTGGTGTTGAAATAATAGGTATGCGCCAAGCAACAAGAAACTAATTCTCTAAAGAGAAATATGAAAGCAAGAGTTAGGATACAAACAAGCACAATATTAAATTTGTAGACCATGAGAACCAAATGAGATCAGGGACATCTGGACAATGAGCCGCAAAGGCTGCTCCTCCTGGGGAATAGGAACATTCAAAGGGACTCATTTTCCTAGCTAAAAGTCCAAAGTAAACTAAAGGAAACAATCTGCATCGCAGCCAGCCAGAGGGGAGTCTTCTCCCTGTGTCCGTCTGAGCCTCACAGGCAGGCTCGTATTGTCCATCAAAAATTCAAAAATCATCTGCGTTGGAGCTGCACTTGCTACAACTCATCAAAAAAATTAAAAAATCATCTGCATTGGAGCTGCACTTGCTAGCAACTCAAATGGAAAACAATCTTGGCCAATGATGCAAAGTCTTTCTTGCAGAATTTAGCAACCACCAATCCAGGTAGTGCCCTCTACAAATTCTGTCCAATGTCTCGCTCAGTACACCAGATATGAATCTAACAGATATTAAGAGCACTGTATCTGTACCCTAAGACTAAAGTCTCTCTCTACCTCCTACATTTCTTCTCCTGGTGCACCGCTCTTCTGTCGAGGCCATAGATTGTATAAAGTGTGACCAGGTACCTCCTTATCAGCAGACAAAACTGTAGATTCCAAAACAGATGGGGAACAGGGAAACCTGAAACATAACCACTGGAGAACTGGCGGCAGCCTCTTGCACAGATGGAACTGCCCCTCTCAAGTATTTCTGAGAAACCGTTTCCAACCATTGGGAAATGGCACAAAAGCGAAGAGTGAGTCCTCCATCTCGGTCAGGCCTGCCCTTTTCTTACCCACGAATCACACACCTACAGCAGCTTCAGCGGTACCTTGGCTCCAAGCAAGACTTCCGTTGGTATCTTCTGAAGACGAGACTTGACTTGCACCGAGTCTTGAAGTTGGATCTGATTCTTGGGTCCCGTCTGGCTCCGGCGGTGTGATACATTTCTATTGATGAACAGAACAAAGATCTTTAGACAAGGCATATGAATAAAATTAAAATTCAAAGAAACCAAATGAGGTCTATTCTGTGCTTTCATATTGCTCTACCAATGTCAATTTGAAGGTGAACACATCGTACCTATCAATAAATTTGTGCACTGACAATAGGTAATACATTACATATCTGACTTTTCGCTGTATTACCTGTGGATGGACGTATGCACTTATTGAATTCTAAGAGAAGAGAAAAAATAAAACAAAACAGACATGTTGTATTCCTGCATTTGCACTTAAGAAACAGCAAAAAGGGAAGTTCAAACCGCTCTTCCTATAGCGAGCACACAGCGTCGACTTTGTGAACCTTCACTGTTGTGCAAAACTTCAAACACTTCTAATATTCTTTTCCTTACTCAAAACAACTATATTTTTGCTCATGACCATGCTCACATATTATAGATGCAGCAGGAAACTAACTTCTACAAATCTTTAATTGGGTGGAGAAGTGTGGCTCACTGGTTAGAGGAGGCAGACCTGGAAGCAGAGGTCAGCCCGGGACCAGGGTTCAATTCGGCGGGGTCTTGAGTCCTAAAATGTCCATGGACTCGACAATTCTCACTCCGGTGCCTACTCGATTCACGGGTTCACACTCTGCGACTCTGGGCAATAGCTTGCTTAATCTCCACAACGGCCCCTCGCGGTGGGATGCCTGGCTTTCACCTTGCGGATACCCTGCCGGGGTTATCTCACAGGGGAATACCAGGACGGGTTCCCTAAGTAAGCGCTTAGAAACCGCTCGGTGATTTGCGCTATATAAATTCCTTTACATTTACATTTACATTTTAATTTCTTAGTGCTGCACAATAATGATGTTGTTACCTAGGAATGTGAAGGAAAAATCAACAAAAAGGTACTGACCTATTGTTCCCTTCACAGGTCAAATAAGGAAACACTAGTCTGGGCTTCCCTTCCTTTCATCCCTTTCATCCCTATCCAATTAAAATAATCCTCTAATAAAAACTATCAGTTTATTTTCACAGACTAGCTAATAAAGAACTAGCAATGTACTTGCAAGACTACAATAATGGTGTTATTACCCAACACTTGTAAAACAAAACTACCCACATCTAATTCCCCTTTTAGATCAAAGCAGGACAGGGGGGAGCAATATACATGTTAACAAGTTTTAATTTATAGGAGAGCTAGCGGGGAGCTAGCTCCAGCGGGAAGCTAGCCTCCTCCCCCATTTTGACAGAAGGAAATCTGAAACATATTTCACTTCAGTCAACACCATCAACCACTGGGTGTAGCACGGAGCATAAACAAAATTCTAGGGGATACATAGCACTTTTGAGAGGGCTAGAACATCTTGTAGCACATGTACAAATGTCATTGCCATAAAACGATGTGTGTGCCTATTAATATCTAATACAATGTAACTAAGGAAAAGGAGTACGGAAAAGGAAATGGGACTGGGACATTTACAGTCCCCCATAACAAGGCACTATGCGACATTCATTAGGGAAATGGCGTCAAAAGAAAAATCTATAAAAGAACACAAATTACTTAGGTGATGGTCAGGCTTGTGACACAACACCATGAGTACGCCGTAGAACTCTTGTATGTTTCTGCTATACCATTTAACCAAATAGACATACACTGCTGAAGTGTTGTCTGTGAAATTTAGGGACCAGAACAAATTCCCCACAGAGGAGCTTGTTCTAGTATCAATAGTAGAATTGTCAAAACAATACAAAACAGAAACATACATAAAATAAAACAAGCATACCAAGGCAGCAGGTATACTTGCTGTGCTAAGCACAGAAAGCATAGACAAATCACAGTAACACATGCAAATGAACTGTGACACACAACACGATGCCATGCATTTCATGCACAGTGAGCCTGTGGCCCAAAACCCAGCATGCGGCCTACTTAATTTGTCAGGCTTAAGATCGATCAGCATACAATCCACGCAGAACAGAACAAGCAATGCACAATAAGCCAAAGAAAACATAAAACAC
This sequence comes from Lissotriton helveticus, assembly GCF_964261635.1. Taxonomy (NCBI): domain Eukaryota; kingdom Metazoa; phylum Chordata; class Amphibia; order Caudata; family Salamandridae; genus Lissotriton; species Lissotriton helveticus. The sequence goes on along the minus strand of NC_136065.1, from coordinate 440,305,837 downwards.
ACAATATAGGTACAAGCGTATAACATAAAATAATACGCAATAATACATATACCAAACACAAAGGCCACAAAAGGAAAACACAATATTAGTTACTCAAAGGACTATATTTTTCTCATGCATGTCATGCATTTTGCGGTGTCAGTGCACACTTAATCTGTCTAGCACAAAGCTGCATCAATACTCACCGTAACACACAGATAAAAATATTTCCCATTGCACTGAAACGAAACAAATCAAACCACCAAAAAAAACAACACACAAAATATTGGACAAAAAGGCAACCACTTAGTCAAAATACCTTCCACAAATACTTACCTTAAAACCTATGCTTGGAGCTCATTCACACCAGTTCATATATATTATCTATCATCACCCTATATATACTAACTGTTCACTTTCAGTTCTGAAAACCCTGTCTGCTATCTTTAGACAAGAACCAGTCCTAACCTCTTTAACCGTCAGCCAAGAATATAAAACATTTAGCAGCATTGAAAATCACATGACAATCTTGTAATGACATTTAATGCAGCATAAAAAAGGGAAAAATATACACATTTACTGTCACATCTTTAAAGAAAAAGGGCGCCATCTCACCACATTTAATCCTATTGCCAAAGGTATATTCTCACCCCCAGAACATACTAAATACTCCAGTGCACACTAGCAGACATTTGCACAAAACACGCACTCTGCATTTCCACTCAGCGGGTGGGGCACTGGGCCCACTGCAATGGTGTCCCATGGACAAACTGCAGACAAATACTGTTACACACATATATACATTACACACATATATACATTCCCACCAGGCCGCTCCTATGAGCAACACAAGCAATATTCTGTACCTACCCTCGCATCATCAGTACTCTCCACTAGGTATCCACTAGCAAAGACACTAATCAGTATGCCAATCAGAGACCGCCCAACTCAATAATTATTGAAATGGAAAACTTTTATACAATGACATTGTCCAACAGTGAAACAAAAAAAAACAACAACAAAAAGGGACACAACAGACAACCAATAAATCTCTCTTTTCTTTTTGCCATTAAACTGCACACAAATCAATCACTTACTGAATACAATTCAAACAATAGGAGTAACACTCACTAACATATTTAGTAAATTAATTTGTCTCAAAACAATCCTTCTTTTCTCAGACTAGGCCATTTTAAAGTGTAATTCTCTATGTCCAAATGGAATAACCTGTTGAAAGTTATTCATAATTTTGTTCCTAATTCTAAATCACATGTGTTCTGAACAACTGCATTATACTTTAGTCTGAACCAGCAGCAGTCTGCTGGAAAGAGCAGAACTCATAATTATGCAGACTCGCTGCAAATTCACAATTCACATGGCTCCAACTGTGTATCTCTGCTGACTGTGCCAAGAGCTGAGCCTCCTAGCCCCCCCCATAATCTTCTGCTTGTACTCTGCGAACCCATTGGAATGGTGCTGATAACACCAAGGTCACACCTGCCCTGCTCTGCGTCTGCAAGCATCTATATTTCCATTCTACATAATCTTCCAGAACTGAATAAAAATTCACACACTGCTATTCTAAACCTTACCAGCCCAGAGTTCTACAACCCTTTTTTTTATTTTATTGTGGACTGAAACACATCCACTCAACAAGTCATGTTTAAAACTAACTAAACAACTTCTGCTCTCCACCCCTTTTGGAGGCCGCCTTTGCCGTGCAAGAAAAAATGCATTTCACTCTCATCGTCTTCCAAGAGCTAAGAATTCTGGGCTGCTAGCCAGCCTTCCTGCCTTCCCCCTGGCATTCATCACCAAGGCCAAATCTGCCTCGCACGCCACGCTCGTCGTTCTGGCGCTGACAAAGCCAATAAGCCTTCCTAACTCTTTCTAACATGCAATAATTAACACTATTTTGACAAATACATTTCTCTTTCTTTTTGTTTTCTTCTTTCTAACTTTACACTCTTCCTACATTCTATTAATATACATTCTGATTACTGGTAATCAAATCCCTTTTTCTTCATCTTCTACTGTTCACAAATTAAGGGGATGAAAGAAACCAAATTCTTTTCCATAGAGCACAGCCCTGCTTGCACTTTTAAACTACATGAAAAACACACTGATAGTCAGGCACAACCATCTCAGGTAGCGCACAAGGACCAGACAATCTAACTCATGCAACAAGATGCACTCACTTCATTCAAACAAACATTTACACAAACAAAAGGCAGCCCACAGACTGCTCTCAAACAAAACCAATTATAACCAAATCAAACATATTACATGAAATACATACCCCATCCTCTTAATCACTGCTCACATTGGCTCACTGAGCCATTAAAAGCAACTTTAAATGTACACATTTTGTCTTCTTTTAAAACTAAACTTTCCTCTTTCTGCCACCACCTTAGGGAATCAAACATGCTCTGACAGCTGTGCCTAGCAAACAATCCCTCTTGCATGTAATCTATCTTAGCTGCATCAAAAATATTAAACAAAATCGGGATAAATCCGTATTCACATACATCTCAAAATTCAAAGAGTCTTCTACAGGAGCGGGTTGGCTCTCGGCCAATCTGACATCAGTTGAACTGCAGCGACACCTAAAACATCGCAACTTACTGAAACACGGCATCTTGCACACTCAATCAAACACCACCAAACTCACTCAATCAGATACCGCCAAAGAACCCACACATACCCAGACACAAAAGAACCAAACAACTATCTCCACACACAACCACTTACAACCGCACACGCACGTCCTATGCATTGAGTCCCTGCCAAACACGTGTTACCATAATGGGACAAGGCCCGTCGACCAAGTCCTGGGGAACCTGGACCCTACCGCAGACCGAACAGTACATTAACTGTTCTGAGGTTGGAGGACACATCCGCCACCCGGGCGGCACTACAGACCGTTGCGCACTTTACCCCGGAAGATCTGGGACTCTTCCATCAAACCACTCACACTAGGGGTTTGGGTCCTTTCCCAGTATTTAACCGTGATGAGCCACACTCCAGTCTCAGTACCACCCGGTCAGATGCTCTAAAACAGACATCCACCCAATACCCCCATCACCAATAGTCTGTCAGAGCGCCACTTGCACTCTGAGTTACCCGGAGCACACTAGCCCCAGGAGCACACCGGCTCCTCCAATCACCAGAGACACACCAGTCTCAGAGACACACAGGTCTCATGGAGCATCCCAGCTCCCTCAATCAACAGTCGAACCACTCACCTTCTGCTCGCAGAACCGACATCCACCGTTCTCCACCGCCGGCTGCTGGGACCAACACGGTCAGCTCCAAAGTTCCGCCTTCTGGACTCCGGCGCAGGATCATGAACCGGGACCTCTCCCGATCAGCAGGGTGGGGCAGCGCTGCGAGAACCAAGCTCGGCATCAAAGTGGGTACCCAGACCTACTGTGCCGACCAGAGGGTCCCCGGCCTTCTGCTACCCACTTACGGGTGAGAAAGATCCTTATCGCGGAGTTCGGGCACCATCTGATAAGCGTGGCTCAAATCCACCTGAGCGACTTACCTCACTCATCTATCATTCTCATATAATAAGCCAGCCAGGCAGTGGAGAAGAATTAGAAATATATTTATTAGGACATAATATTCATCTGCAGATGGGCCCTGTCAGGTCTACACCCCAGGGAGTGCACCGAGAGGACTGACTCATCCTATCATGACAATACATTATAACATAACGTGGCAGGGTAAAAACACGCCCAGCCTGGAAAATTACAGAACTAGCGAAATGGTGAACAATGAACTCATACATGAGGCATCTGCACCTGCGAAGGCAACACTTATCTCCCATCAAGGTCACACAGCCGAGGCTCTGCTTCTCCAGGGCATGGAAACATTTCTGCAAAACTAACTCAAGGCAAGAAATGCTGAAACAGGGTTTTCTGCTCATAAGGGAGGGGGAAAAACTGTACCATGAGACATTGGAGCTGCAGAGCAAATGTCAGCATCAGAAGTCTGTGTGCCATAGCCAAGTCCCTCTCTCCTATGAGAGAAGTTGAAGCTTGCATATTACAAAAATAGCTCAGTGGGTTGCAGCACATGAATTTCAAGCTGTAACTGCATATTGGTCAGACACACTAGGCTAACATTTCATAACATCATTAGAACATTCTGCAACAGGAAAATTACTATCTATCACCTGCAGCTGGACCCAAGTGAGCGCTGATGGCTTCTACTAACTAAAGTGAGTCGTAGATCCACAAGAGGTGCCTCCTCAGGTCCTGGGCCCTTGGCTGGCATCAAAGAGCGTTCATCCTTGCCCGGCTGAAGGTTGCCATCTCCTGCTGGACTCATGCCGCTTTCCTTTGGAAGGTGATCTTTGGATCCTTGGAGTCCAGGGGTGTAGGTGAAGTGGTGGGTGGTGCCTGTTGGTTGTTAGGCGCTCTATGTTGGAGATGCCACAATGATGTTGACCCTCCCCGTGTCCTGAGATGGTGTCTCACTGGAGTCAAGGAGCTCTTGGAGAGTGTCCTGGTTGATGGTTGGTAGGTTGCCATCATCAGTGATTTCCGGGACAGGGTGCTGGCCAGGAGGTAAGGGTTCATCCTCTGCAATGAAGTGGGGAAATGCTATTCCTGATATCTTCTACATGTTGACATGGTTTAAAGCAGATGACAAAGTGCATGACATGACAGTTTCCGTTCTCCATTGATGCGTAGGGTAGCTGTTATACAAGGCTGTGGATGACAGATAGCACTATATTTTATTTTCAGATGACAGGACCTCAGCATTGTGATCAGTACCACTGTGTGCGTGCTTTGAGTGGATGGGGCCTGTCCTAGTAGTCGGAATCTAATCACTGATGTTCATGCCATTTCATCATGAGCAGAGTCGGTCATCGGCAGGGTGTCAGACATCTCTTTATTCCAATCTATGCACAGACCCCTCTGTCTGTTTCAAATAAGGTCCTGGCAGCCGACTTACTGCCACATCATGATGGTACCCTGATCAAACGTAGGTTCTTCAGTGCCTACACCACCTACATAATGTGTGGCCACCTCCAATAAGCTAACATGTCAGGCTGTGACAGGGTGACATGTGTCAGGCGCACCCAAGATGATAGTGTTGCTGGGAATGGTGACATGTACCTACTAAGGGGCATTTTCACAATGTTATGGCACAACACAGTGCAACAAGCACTTAATCTATGCAACCCTGCATCATTGCACATACACAGGGCAGCGCCATATTCACAAGCATTAGGCGCACGCAATATGTTTACCTAGCGCTAGCAACAAAGATGACAGCCAAGTACCAAAACAGACAACCTTGTGCCATGGTGCAAGGGTGCCTCCGTTGGTGCAGAGCTGTTCTTTTTGCAGCAGCACAGAGGTGTGCACAGGGATGGAACATAATCCAATGTATATGGCCCTTCCATGCATTTGTGAAAGGATGCACGCTGGCACTGACAATATGTGTGCATCAATGCCCTGCACCTTTTCACTTTAACTATGGACCATGTTCTGGTGTACATAAGTGGCATTCATCCCCACACACAGACATTTCAGTGTTGATGAGAGGAGGTCAGGTGGTCCCTGTATTGGCAGTAGAAACATGTGTAGTCTGAGCCTGCATGCCATGACAGATGTGTGCCATGTAGTTTGCTCTAGGGGAGTATAGAAGTGACAATATACATAACCCCATCTTTAGGTACTAGCCTTGGCCCACAGATCCCCCATCCCTCAGGTGTGTTGTTAATCCGGTGAGATACCATTTGTATGCTTGAAAGTGCTTGCCTACGTTGATGTGCATGGTCCAAGGTGTAACATAGTAGCATCATTCATAGACATGTGGTGCAGTGCAGTACAATGCAAGAAAGCATCTTGCTGCCGCCAAACTGTGTGAATAGCAAAGTGCTGGGTTGCGCAGTGTTTAGGACAGAAGAACGCATCCCTGTGCTTTCCTCTCTGCTGTTGCACATTCAGCTCGGTAGGACCAGCACAGGTGCCCACTGAACTATTGTGTATGGGTCCCAGCACATGCAGTTACTTCAGGAATGCACTGTATATTGTAGACCCAGAACATTGCTGCTCTTCCAATGTGAGATAGGATAGCCCAGCTATGACATTTGCGACGCAGCCCAATGCCAACATGTGATCTAAACGCCCTTGAAACTTCCATTCCTGTAATATCTAAGCATAGAGTGGCCAGGTGGCTACCGTTTGACCTGCAGACAGTGTGGCAGAGCGCTGGAGCATAGCTGCCTAGACTGCACAACATTACATATTTCCCCCCATTGTCCCTTGTTGGTACTTACCCTGTTGCTGATGTAGTTGGTCAGCACTGTCCTGTCCCGCTACTCCAACCACAGACTCCTCACAGATAACTGCAGACACTTGCTCCTCCAAGGGATCAAGCTCCTCCTAGGGCACTGGTTTGCCACCTCCGGTCTACAATGCTGCCTGTAGATTGGTTGCCAGTTTCTCCTTAGTTTTGTGCTTGGCATCATGCCAGCGCTATTTACAGTCCATGACTGTCCTCTTGACTTCAGCTATGCTGTTCACCTTGTTCACTATGGAGTGCCATGGCTTTTCGGTCCCCAATGAGACTTTGTAGCTGACAAAGAGCCGGTGTTGGTGCTCCGTCACCTCCCAGATCAAGATCTCATTCTCCTCCTGACTCAACCTGCATTTTCTCTTCACCTTGGACTCTGGCTGGTCATCCTGACTGGTAATAGGGTTCGGGGGTTGTTGTCCTGTGCTGTGCTGGTTCCTGGCTTCTGCATTAGGTTTTTTTCTCTTCTTAGTGGCATTTTCGTATTTTTTCTCACTCTAGGCGCAGAAAAGTAATGCTAGGTTGGTTAGCGTGCTTTTTCTTGCGGCTAATTGACTGAACGTCACTTTTTGCACTGTAGTGTGTATTTTTTTAACGACTTAATGATCATGCTAGCTGTATTTTTTGGGCCGCTAGCTTTTCCTAATGAAATGTTGTGCCTTATTGTAAATATGGGAATAGCATGGCGTTAAGATTTGTCATACGGCAGCAATACATTTTTTGCCACTTCATTGCGTCAAAACAGCGGAGCACCATTTCTTGTAAATATACCTTGGGGTATTGGATGAGGGGAGTTAAAATGCTACTCAAGCAACACCTTGTCAGGGTGAACCGCAAAAGCCACTAAATAAACCTATGCGTAACCCTCTGGTAGCTTGGCACAAATGCAGTCAGGCATAATTTAGAGACTCTGTGTTATGTATTTATGCAGAACACAAACAGTGAGAAAGTAAAAACACAACACAAGAAAAATCCCAAAACTATTTAGAAAAAAAGATACATATCTTAATAAATAAAATGGTAGTAGAATGACAAAAATCCAATCAGTAGAACCGGAGATGTTGAATTTTAAACATTTAAGTAAAAATAGTGCCTTGAAGAAGAAAGTGCTGCTGTGGGTATCTGGTCTTGCTGAACCAGGACTAAGTCACAAGCTCAGGCCGACCATGCTGGAGTGCAGGCCAGGAATAGGACCAAGTTTGGCCTACGAGGAGCTGTACGCTATAAATTTGGTGGAAGGTCTGCTCGGCGTTGCTTTGCGAGGCTTCTTGTCGCTCGGCGTTGGTTCCGAAGAAGCTTTCGCTGCGTGGTGAGACTTTGGGGGCTTTACATAACTTGGTGTCAAATATGATGAAGCTTTCAGCTGTGCAGCAACGCTTTGCATCCCTCAATGTCAGTTCAGATGAAGTTGTCAGTTGTGTAGAGATGCTTTGTGGTGCTTTGAGTCGCTCAGTATTGATTCTGATAAAGCCCTCAGCTGCCCGACGAGGCTTTGCTGTGCTTTGCATAGGATTTGATGCAACTTTCAGCCAGGCAAGGATGAGCTCTCTCTGATGCCAGCCAAGGGTCCAGGACCTGGGAGGCACCACTTGGGGATCTAGGAATCACTTTAGTAGAAGCCATCAGGGCTCACCTGGGTACAGATGCAGGTCCAGTGCAGCAGGTCAGCTGGGTAGTTGCAAGGAGGCTCTAGATATTGTTGTGTCCCTGTATCTTAGAACAGTAGGTCAGCCAACTGACCATTGGAGTCACTCAGGTTAGCCTGCAATGAAGGGAGGAAGCCCATTCTTTCTTCTCACAGAGCAAGACAAGCCTGAAGCAGGAGGGCAGTTCTCTGGGGAACAAGGCAGGCCTGAAGCAGCAGGGCAGTCCACTGGGGAACAACCCAGGCCTCAAGCAGCAGGGCAGTCATCTGAGGAGAAAAATAGGCCTCAAGCAGCAGGGCAGTCCATTGATAGATAGCAGCAAGACAGTCCTCTGGTGAAGAAGGTAGTCCTTCTTCTGTAGTCTCTACAGGTCCAGGGGTGTAATTATGTAATGGTGTGATGGTCATATTTTTATACCTGGTGCCAGCTTTGAAGAGGAGGGAACTTCTCGAGCCCCCATAACACAGATGGATTTTGAATTTCCTTCAACCCGGCCGAGGCTCTGAGGGGTCTGTAGTGACAAAAGACTAGTGTGAAGTTCTTTGTGAGTGTGCTGAGAAAGCACCCTTTAAATGTAATTGGGGCAGGGAACAGCTCCCCATCCAAGCCTGGCAGGATGGCCCATCCTGGCAACACCTAGTGGTCCTTTGTCTCACTGTGTGGGAGGAATACAGAAAGGCCAGCTGCGGAGCTATTCGCAGTCATGTGACCCAGAACACAAGCCGCAGGCAACAAATGGATAGGACAAGAAACTACCAACTATCTACCAGAGGCATTTTCAGAACTGTGGCTTAAAATCAGACTTTACCATTTAAAAGGATTTTAAATTACAATTCTTTTGAGTCCAAACTTGACAGTCTTATCTGTCCCCAATCAAACGTTAACACTTTTTAAATGCAATAAGGTGGCTCAATGTTATCTAATAAGAGAGATAGGCCTCACTTTAGAGAAAAACAAAAATTAGGAGGTTTTCACTGTCAGGACATGTAATACTTAAAAACGCATATCCTACTTTTTAAATGCAATGCATCCTGCTCTGTGGGCATTTTCGGGCCTACCTTAGTGGTAACTTTTATGTTTTAAAAAGGAAGGTTTAGGACTGGCCAGAGGTATTTTGGGGGGGGTTTCATATAGTGGGAACTCGACCCGAAGGTATCAGAGCGCTTTACATGAACACCAGTTGCGTTACAGACGAACACATTCATTTTGTAAGGCATTGGAAGATTAAGTGATTTGCCCAGAATCATAGGTGGTTGAGGTGCCTGCCAAGACTCGAAGCCGGTTCCTCAGCTTCGAGGTCTGGTAATCTTAAAACTGCAATATAGGCTGCAGTGAAAAGCCTGAGATGTTTTAAAGTGCTACCGAAGTGGGTGGCACAATAAGTGCTGCAAACCCACTATTAGTATTTCATTTACAGACCCTGGGTACTTGTAGCACCATATACTAGGGATGTATAAATAAATTAAATTATGCCGATCAGGTGTAAGCCAATCGTACCATGTTTAAGGGAGAAAGCAAAATCACTTTAGAATTGGTTCGAAGTGGTAAAGTGCCCTGAGTGCTAATGCTAACAAACGAAATACAGAAAACAGGAGAGGTGAAGGCAAAATGTTTGTGGAAAGACCACACCAAGGATGACAGATCTAACACCTCTTGTTTGAGCTCCACTACTTTTAATGTTGTCCAGGCCAGTAACTTAATGCTTAATATCTCACCCTCACATGTGCAGACTGCATACCTGTTAACTTTTCACAACAAAAATAAGGGCTATATTTCCTGGAAACAGTTATTCCCTTAGTGAATAGCCAGGCTACTATGAAGAGCCTATAAAGGAATTTTTGGAACAGTGGTACATTTTAAAGAGGTTTTACCAAAACAGGCTTTCCTTTAAGAATTGTTATTTGCCCCACTACCTGATTTATTTGGTAAATAACAAATCTAAACTCATAGTACCAGCATCCATTGTCACATCAAATAATATCCCTGGCCTGGATATTGTGTGTTCTAATGTGGTAATTTAAAGACCACTTTATGGGGTGCCCCTAAAAATGTTTTATTGAATGTTGTGGGGAAATGCTGCATTTTAAAATTTCATTTGAACTAATAATGCTTGTCAAAACTGAGCTAGCATAATATTTGTGGAAAGGTTGTGGTCTCAATCAATTGGGACCAATAGGTTTGGTAAGAACTTTTTTGGTGAGGTTTGGAAATCCCTCCAGTGAGAGGTTTAAAGATAGTGTGGGCAATGGAAAATTTCTAAGCACGCTGACAAGCATATTTTGCTCAGTCTGCATTGTTTACTTTTGATGCAATTTTATAACTTGTATTGTATAGCTCTTGCTATTTGCCTGCTTTATAGACAAAGTCCATCACCAAAACCTCGAAAGAAATCTACCTTTCGATGTACTAATAAGGGTGTGACTTTAAACCTGTAGCAAGGTGGAAATATTATGTGGTATGGCTGGGGAGCCTTGCCTGCAAGTGACTGAGTGTCACAAGTTTGTTTTTGACAGCTCCCACGGCTCTCCATTCAACACCAAGGACAGCCAAGTCACCTCTGCAGCAGGACTCCCTGGACAAGGTAACATTCTTCTGACTGTCGAGGCTCGGTCTATGGACCTGCAAGACCTTAACTACAAGTGGGTTCCTATGAACTCACCCTACAAGTGACCGAGTGTCAACTGAGACTTTTCCCCATTGACCAGAATGTTAAAGTTTCACAGTTCTGCAGAGTACTAATTTTCTGAACACTTTAAGAATCGATAACTCCAGTTATATGCCTTGTATTGATTTTGTTTTGGTGTCTAAAGTTATATAAAAAATATGCTCTATTTGTATACATTGTGTCAGATTTCTTTTGAGTCGTGTCAATTACATATCGTCCATGTTGGTGCTCTGAAATGCTTAACAGATGTTCCTCTAAGCAAGCCTAACTACTCTTTGCTACTCTACCAGGACTGAGCTAAGGATTTCAAGTGCAAATCCGAGGTCTACTTTGGGTAATGTGTTAATATTACATGTTAAGGCTCCCCAGCCATACCACATAATATTTCCACCTTGCTACAAAACCCCCTTACAAACAGACAAAAAAACATTCTTTGAGGCTTATATTTAGTTTTAGTGATAAATGATATTTGCAATGTGTAAGGCTTTCTTCGAGATGTTTTTCTTGAAAAATTAAGTTTTTTTCAATAAAGCATTTTCTGGTCATTTAATCAGCACAGAATATTTGTTTTCTTTTTAAGGGTCAAAGACCTCTGTTAATATTTATTTTAGGATTTATTGTGGGTACTAAAGGAAATAGACCAATAGGTTTTTCACGATTATAAATTTTCAATGTTGCTTCATTTAGGGCCACAACATATCATTAGTAGATTTTGCAAAACAATATGCCACAAAGAAAAGAACTTAACACCCATCTAAAATAGAACGTAAGGCAGAAATTACAGCTATAATACAAAGGAAAATACATTCAAAACTAAATTAATAACATATAATCATTTCTTCATATTTCATAATGAGATCAAACCTCTCTTACAGGCCTATAATAAATTTACAACTAAAGGAATCACTGAAAAAGAAAGTTATGAGGGATAAAATGGGACAATTTCAAAAAAGGGGCAAACAGAGTGAAAAAAGGCCTATTTAGGGAATGTGACATTTAGATACAGTAGAAAACTCCAGAACCAGTACATTGTTACAAATAAATGACAAGATACCTAATCAAATAGAATTCATGCGACCAAATCAACCATGTTCAAAAAAGGTACACCATCACAATAGTGTTGATCTCATTTCCATGTCACAGTCGTTTATAGAATCATGAGGTTATTTAGTTATAGAAACTGCCCCTCTTCAAACCCCACACCCAGGGATTCATCTTTTTTCAGTAAAGTTTCCTAAGTTGAGAGCACTTCTCAATTCAATACCTAAATCATTGCGAGTATATGTTGAAATGATGACCCATAAAGATCAAGCTTGTAAAGAGATTCCAGATGTCAAATGATATTCTGAAAAAAAGAGGAAAATACATTTGTATCATTTCAAACCACATTTCTAAAGTCATTAATTGATTGTTTTTGAAGAGCCCGCTTTCAAACAGGCCTGGCAAATGAGCACTGCATGCCCAGCTTCTCATTTGCTTCTTCCAACTCCTGTCTGCTCTCAAATTTTCAGTCACAACCTTGAGCATACAGCTGCCGGTGATGCCAATCTGTCTATTAGTGTTAAGACAACCGTCGGAGGCGAGACGAGAGAGGAGAACTACAGGAACCAGGAGCAAGCCCACCCGAACTACGATCCCCAGAAGGCCGTGCAAGACAGTCGCGCTGAAAGGGCGTGCCCATTTAAGGAACCAGGACGCCAGCGGTAGGCGTCGAATATTTTGAACATTCCCCGCGAGTCAGGAGAAGCGGTCGAGCGGAAGGCGAGCTCCGTGATATTCGGCGGCTTTTGGGAACAGGAGTCGGAAGTATACGGTGAGGATCATCTGATTCCCGAGTCAGTGACAGCGGGGCTCCGCTTCACGCTCGGTGGAACTTTTCTTGTAATCCGTTCTGCTCCGACGCTTTGTCAGTCCCAGCTCGAGGGTATCGAGCATTCCCTGAACTCCGGTTAGCTCCGACCCCTTGGCAGTCCCCGCTCGAGGGTTCTCGAGCTGTAGGTCCTAGGACTTAACCCGTGGCCAATCCCCGCTCGAGGGTATCGAGCTGAAGGACCATTGGTGATCAGTGGCCAGTCCCCGCTCGAGGGTATCGAGTTAAGGTCCCTTGCAGTGACCAGTGGCCAGTCCCCGCTCGAGGGTATCGAGCTGAAGGACCATTGGTGATCTGTGGCCAGTCCCCGCTTGAGGGTATCGAGTTAAGGTCCATTGCAGTGACCAGTGGCCAGTCCCCGCTCGAGGGTATCGAGTGTGGAGGACGCTTTTGGCGTTTGCCCTCCGTTGGACGCGGGTCAGGACTGACACGCATGCGGAGAACGATTACGCTATATCCATTACGAGGATAGACGCTCGAGTGGCATTTTCGGCCATTATTTAGCACGGGGTCCTCTGTTGGAAGGTGCTAGGACTAGCATCGTTGCAGAGGACGGTGAGACGCTATCCGAACCTTTGTACACTCTTGCTTTGCTTATGATTTGGCCATTAAACAGGTCTGAATAAAGAGCTTGTTAACTTCCTATATCGGTTTGGCACCTCATTTGTGAGTTAACAGGTGTGGTGTGTGGGTTCCTACCGAGTTACCCGATCCCGAGGGAAGCAGGATTACACAATATTCGACCTATACAACACCAATCAACCTCCTGGTCGAGTAACCGGTCATGGCCTCCTTGGAAGACGTATTGGCGGCGTTACTAGACGTCCAAAACGAATTGGCTGCTTCACGACAAGAAACAGCGGATTTAAGGGCTATGGTGGATCAACAACAGCGCAATCCTTTCAACGCAGGGACATCCACCACGGGAGTCCCGGCTGCAGTGGTGTTAGAGATGCCGGTAGCTATTCCGTTGGCCACACCAGAACGGTATAGTGGGGATCCTACCACGGTTCAGGTGTTCATCACACAAGTGGCGCTGCATTTCTCCTGTAAACCGAAGTCGTTTCCAACCAATCAGGCGAGAGTGGCCTTCATGATCTCGTACCTGGCAGGAAACGCGGCTCAGTGGGCGGTTCCTTTGGTAAGCCGGGACGATCCGCTACTATACGACTGGGAACAGTTCCAGGAAGAGTTCATTAAGGTGTTCGATCGTAGAGCGGATTCCTACACGGCGGACAGGGAACTGTTGGAACTGAAACAGGGCACGACAGGGCTGGTCCAGTATCTGAATGCGTTCAGACGCTTGGTTGCTGAATCCAAATGGCCCCCTGCAAAGCAAACAGCGCTCTTTCACCAAGGCTTGAGCGAGGACTTGAAAGACGTGATCGCTCAGATAGATCCCCAACCGGTGCACTGCGAGGATCTGATTAGCCTGGCCCTTCGCCTCGACCATCGCCTTAGCGAAAGACGAGGGGGGGTGCATAAGAAGGACAAGTTACATGCCACGTCAGGTCAAACGACACTCACCGAGGCGACACCCACACCCCGAGGGGACTCCATGGACATAGGGGCCGTTAGAGCGAGCCTCACGGCCACAGAGAAAGAGTCGCGAAGAAAGCAAGGACTATGTTTGTATTGCGGCAAAAAAGGACACTTTGTTCGGGAATGCCCTGCAAAACCCAAGACTGGTCGTCCTCGTCCCGGTCGCTTGTCCACAGCTTCAGTGGACAAACCGGCGGAAAACTAAAGAGCTCTCAGAACCACGAAGGGGATTCTCTGAGCCATGGTTATATCCCTTCTGCTCACCTGCACTCCTATGAGAGCAAAAAACACTTGTTCATTCCTTTACAGTTGTGGGTTAGGAACCGATGGGTTTCGGTCTCGGCGATGGTCGACTCTGGTGCCACAGGGATGTTTATGGACAAGAGGGAAGCGCATCGCGTAGGTGTAGCGCTGCAGGAGTGTGAGGTCCCGGAGGAAGTCTTTGCTGTGGATGGGCGCAGATTGCTCTCAGGGCCCATCAGACACCACACTGGGAATATCAAGGTAGTCTACGGGACTCAACACACAGAGACTCTGGATTTCAACATCATCTGTGCGCCGCAGTATGGGATCATATTAGGCTTGCCTTGGCTGAGAAGACACAACCCTTCAATCAACTGGGAAACACAGGAACTCCGAATGGACTCCCCTTACTGCTCAAGGGTATGCACACAGAAGAAGGGTGCTCAGGTGGACCAGGGGTGGACAGTGGCCACAGCAGCTGAAAAGGAGGTGGTTCTCCCTGTAGCCTATCGGGGGTACATGGACGTATTCGATGATAACCAAGCGGAAACACTCCCGCCACATAGGGTATACGACTGTCAAATAGACCTGGTCCCAGGAGCAACGATACCAGGCGGCAGGTTGTATGCCTTATCCGAGGCCGAAAACATCCACCTCCGGGAGTACCTGGATACGATGCTTCGCGTAGGCTTCATCAGGCCTTCCAAATCCCCTGCGGCCTCGCCACTGTTCTTCATCCCTAAGGCTAATGGGGAACTGCGCGCGTGTGTGGATTTCCGGGCGCTTAACGCCATCACGATTAAGAACAGGTACCCTTTGCCTCTCATCAACGTGCTCCTGGAACAAGTAAAAAAGGCACATGTATACCCCAAGCTCGACTTGAAAGGGGCATACCATCTGGTCCGCATGCGTCGCGGAGACGAGTGGAAGACGGCCTTCAAAACGAGGTTCGGCCTGTACGAGTATAGAGTCATGTCCTTTGGGCTATGTAACGCCCCTGCCGCGTTTCAATTCTTTTTGAATGAGGTGCTGAGAGACATCCTGGATGTATACGTAGTCGTGTACATCGACGACATTTTGATTTATTCAGACACCACAGCAGAACATGTGAAACATGTGGCCTCAGTACTACAGATCCTCAGAGACAATTCGCTTTATTGCAAGCTCAGCAAATGCGACTTCCACGTGACGACTGTGGAATTCCTGGGGGTCATGTTGAGCCCAGAAGGACAAACCATGGCTGAGAGAAAGGTGAAAGCGGTAATGGAATGGCCAACGCCACAGAACATCAAGGACATACAAAGCTTTCTTGGCTTTGCCAACTTCTACCGCTGGTTCATAGAGGGGTTCTCGGGGTTGGTAACGCCCATTACAAGCCTACTGAGGAAGTCAGTGAAGTTCCTTTGGTCTGAAGATGCGAGGGGGCATTCAGAGCATTAAAACACGCCTTTGTCTCCGCACCTGTCCTTGCCCACCCTGACCCGGAACAGCAATACACGGTGGAAGCGGACGCGTCCGACATGGCAGTGGGAGCCATCTTGTCGCAGAAGAACCCTGAGACGGGGGTGCTCCATCCTGTTGCGTTTATGTCCCGCAAACTGAACCAAGCGGAAAGAAATTACCACGTTGCCGAAAAGGAACTTCTGGCCATCAAGGACGCCTTTGGCGAGTGGAGACACCTGTTGATGGGTGCTAAACACGTAGTGATGGTCTACACCGACCATAGGAACCTTCAGTTCATGACGGCCGCTAGACAATTGTCTCCTCGTCAAATGAGGTGGATGTTATTCTTTTCGGGGTTTCATTTCACCATTACTTACAGACCAGGATCAGAAAACAAGAAGGCCGACGCATTGTCGAGACAAAATTCAGAGGCGCGGAGTCCGCAACCAACCGTTGAGTCCATCATCCACCCAAGCAAGGTGGTGGGGGCTGTCCAGCCTGGACACTTTCTACGTGACGTGCAGAAAGGGGTCAATACCTTTCGATGGAAAGCCTGGTTGCGTAGACACAATGAATGGCAGGTACGCGACGGCGTTCCGGTTAAGGGAGGACGGATATTGGTGCCTACCGCACAGTTACAGAAACAGGTGTTCGGGTGGTGCCATGAATCGGCCAGTGCAGGACACTTTGGACTGGAGAAGACGGTCGACTACGCCTTACGTCAGTTCTGGTGGTCTACGTTGAGGGCGGATGTGAGGAAGTGGATCCTGGCATGTGTGACCTGCTCCGCCATGAAATCGGACCACCAACGCCCACAAGGGTTGCTGATTCCATTGCCATCTCCCACCAGGCCATGGGATTGCATATCCCTGGATTTCATCGGGGGGTTGCCCAGTGACAAAGGATGTACTGCTATACTGGTGGTCGTCGACTATCTAACCAAGATGGGTCGCTTCATCGCATGTAAGGGTGTACCCACGGCCGGACAATTGGCTGTAGTACTTCTGAAAGAGGTGGTAAGGGCTCATGGCCTTCCCAGCGTCATCGTGTCGGACAGGGGATCGCAGTTCACTGCGAGGTTCTGGAAGACCTGGTGTTCAGCACTCCATGTCCCCTCAGCGTTATCGACCAGCTACCATCCGCAAACAGATGGTCAGACGGAACGTCTTAATCAAACGCTGAAGCAATACCTCCGCTGTTATATAGATCAGGGAAAGGAAGAGTGGGTGGACCTGTTGTGGCTTGCTGAAGTCGCGTACAACAACGCCACACACGCCTCAACCAGGGTGTCACCTTTCTACAGCAACTATGGGCACCATCCTCGATTCATCCCGTTGTCACACCCCTCGTTGACGTCGGGAGTACCTGAAACATCCAAGAGGGTGGCACATATCAAGGAGACAGTGGAAAAAGCACAGAAGTGCTTGGTGGAGGCCAAGAAGAAATATAAAACCACAGCGGATAAACGAAGGCGACCAGGCCCGCTGTATCGAGCTGGGGATTACGTCTGGGTATCGTCCAGGAACCTACGGTTCCGTAAACACAGCGTTTTCCATCCCCGCTTCATAGGGCCTTACCGTATCAAGGACTGCCTAAGCCCAGTGAACGTACGGTTGGATTTGCCTGACAATCTCCGGATTCACCCTGTGTTCCATGTGTCGTTGCTCAAACCCGCCGTGAAGCCTAGACACAGAGCTCCTCCTCCGGTGTTGGTGGACGGGGAGAAGGAGTACGAGGTACACTGCATCAGGGATTCCCGATGGAGAAGAGGCAAGCTGTGGTACCTGGTTGCTTGGAAAGGGTTCGGGCAGGAAGAGGACTCATGGGAGCCAGTGGCTGGGTTATGTGCTCCCCGGTTGCTGGCGGCCTTTCACAGGAAGTACCCGGCCAAACCCGGCCCGGCGAGAGGCCCTGACGGGAGAGGGATGTATTGTTAAGACAACCGTCGGAGGCGAGACGAGAGAGGAGAACTACAGGAACCAGGAGCAAGCCCGCCCGAACTACGATCCCCAGAAGGCCGTGCAAGACAGTCGCGCTGAAAGGGCGAGCCCATTTAAGGAACCAGGACGCCAGCGGTAGGCGTCGAATATTTTGAACATTCCCCGCGAGTCAGGAGAAGCGGTCGAGCGGAAGGCGAGCTCCGTGATATTCGGCGGCTTTTGGGAACAGGAGTCGGAAGTATACGGTGAGGATCCTCTGATTCCCGAGTCAGTGACAGCGGGGCTCCGCTTCACGCTCGGTGGAACTTTTCTTGTAAT
This sequence comes from Lissotriton helveticus, assembly GCF_964261635.1. Lineage (NCBI taxonomy): Eukaryota > Metazoa > Chordata > Amphibia > Caudata > Salamandridae > Lissotriton > Lissotriton helveticus. The sequence goes on along the minus strand of NC_136065.1, from coordinate 440,287,876 downwards.
CCGTTCTGCTCCGACGCTTTGTCAGTCCCAGCTCGAGGGTATCGAGCATTCCCTGAACTCCGGTTAGCTCCGACCCCTTGACAGTCCCCGCTCGAGGGTTCTCGAGCTGTAGGTCCTAGGACTTAACACGTGGCCAATCCCCGCTCGAGGGTATCGAGCTGAAGGACCATTGGTGATCAGTGGTCAGTCCCCGCTCGAGGGTATCGAGTTAAGGTCCCTTGCAGTGACCAGTGGCCAGTCCCCGCTCGAGGGTATCGAGCTGAAGGACCATTGGTGATCTGTGGCCAGTCCCCGCTCGAGGGTATCGAGTTAAGGTCCATTGCAGTGACCAGTGGCCAGTCCCCGCTGGAGGGTATCGAGTGTGGAGGACGCTTTTGGCGTTTGCCCTCCGTTGGACGCGGGTCAGGACTGACACGCATGCGGAGGACGATTACGCTATATCCATTATGAGGATAGACGCTCGAGTGGCATTTTCGGCCATTATTTAGCACGGGGTCCTCTGTTGGAAGGTGCTAGGACTAGCATCGTTGCAGAGGACGGTGAGACGCTATCCAAACCTTTGTACACTCTTGCTTTGCTTATGATTTGGCCATTAAACAAGTCTGAATAAAGAGCTTGTTAACTTCCTATATCGGTTTGGCACCTCATTTGTGAGTTAACAGGTGTGGTGTGTGGGTTCCTACCGAGTTACCCGATCCCGAGGGAAGCAGGATTACAATTAGTTATCTGGTGTGGAGATGATAATTGAATATGCTGGGTCTCCAAGTTCAGCTGCAATGAAGACTCACGCTCGCCTGGAGGAGAAAACTGAATCTGTCTGTCTCTCCTGGTACAATGACAAGACCGACATGGCGTCATGTTCTTGTGAGGCTTACTTAGAAACCAGCCCCTTTACCACGAAAATTCATGACAACAACTTATCGCCCTTTTGAGCTTATTAAGGCTTTCTATCTTAAACCATCCTGACTGCCAGTACCCTTCCCACTATAGATGCCCGGCTGGGCCCTTTATGAGCACCCTCTTTCCTTTTTCACCTCCACACGGTGCACACCACGTTATCTGACAGTCATCCCCAGAGGCCCCTTCAATGCTAGGTCCTAATGAGACCCCACTGCCTTCTGACTCGCTCCCAGGACCGCCTCCAGGCCTGAACAAGATTCGACACAAGACAATGCTGTTTATTGTAATACTGTATAGTTGATTGCATCACGATAAATGTTGTAAAGTGCTCTGATATTGAGAGAAGCAAATTATTTGTCAGCTACTATTATTGTATGAGTAGGCTGCGAGCACTCATTATGTATTGATTTAATGGACGCTTTTGTACATATTTGATTAAACCTTTTTTTTAATGTCACAATGAGTCACAAACTTGAAATATAGGTTTCACAATCATTTAGGACAACATTCACTGGATTTAAAATAATGTGTTTACATTATATAAAGCAACGTATTTTCATAGCAAATTCGTACTATATGCCTTTTCTCTCTCCAACATCTCCTTGCCTTCAATTATTGTGATATGCATTAGGTATCATTAACTGATTGTCCACAGGAACCGTTGTTTTATGTTAAACTTTGCCCATTTAATGTCTCAATGAATCATGTGCATACTGTTTTAGCCGGCAACCTATGACACTCTTAATTTGCATCATGAGTAGCTCATCCTGTCTGTGTGTTATATTTTGAGATTGATAGGGGCTTCTTGAATTCATGGACTACTACTAGAAGTAAAGGATGCAAACATAAAATCTGCCCTGTATGTACTACTCCCGTGTGAAACCTGGAAATGTGAGAACATTGGTATTATCTCTCTACAAATACATTTAGTTTCCACAGTAGCAGCAAAGAACATACAGCACTCAAAAGAATGCCATCTATTAGTACCCGAATGCCCCCAATGAGAAGTAGCTGTATGCGGTGTCTATTTGGCAACGTTTCTTGCACATTTAGAACTTGTTCCTAATAAAAGATAACATTTGTCATGCAAAGCACACATGTCTCTTGAAGTAAGAATAAAAATCAGCCAAAGATATCAAGCTAGAATTGTGTGATGTGTGTTTCACTGTAGCTAGTCACTTCCCCAACAAAAAAGTTCAGACTTTGCTTCCATCGTCCTATTATAGGCTCTCTTCTGGATACTGGGACTTACCTTATTTTTCTTTGCCCCTGCCACAGGACTCCCGCTCTTGCTCCCTTTCCCCCCCGCTGCCGCAGCCTCCTGACATCTTGCCGCGGCCGCAGCGAGGGGGGACTACATTACCCAGGAGCCTTCGCGTTAGGAAGCAGGAAGCCACCCACCCCATTCCGCACCCGGAGGTGCTTAAAAGACGAGGAGAGCCCCGGTGGAGCGGGTGCTGTCTTCTGGATACTGGGACTTACCTTATTTTTCTTTGCCACTGCCACAGGACTCCCGCTCTTGCTCCCGGTCTCCCCCGCTGCCGCAGCCTCCTGACATCTTGGTGCGGCTGCAGTGAGGGGGGACTACATTACCCAGGAGCCTTCACGGTAGGAAGCAGGAAGCCGCCCATGCGATTACGTGCCCGGAGGCGCTTAAAAGACGAGGAGAGCCCCCGCATCGCGGGACGCACGCGGGCGGCATCAGGCGAAGCCCGGGCCAAGGGCGGGCCCGTCTGAGCCCGTCCGAGACAGGTAGAGACTGGACTGGGCCACCCCCCGAACATTGTAATCGCTTTAAACTTTAAAAGTTTGTTTCCAGCCTGTTGATTTATTGAGTATTTTCCTGCTTTGATAGGGGACAACTTTGTGAATTGTGAGAGCAATGGCGTCAAAAAATGGGAGAGGTAGAAAGGCTTTAAATGGAGCAATAGGAGGAAGTGTCACTGGGACTTTGAACCAGTTTATAACCAGAGTCACTTCTGTACTCGAACACGAAATTGCTTTGACCGAACGCCGCTTGACTTTGGAACCTATGTATCTAAGACGATCCTCGCTGGGAGGTTTAGCATTGGCGCCCTCTGCAAATCAAGTGACTGTTCCTACTCTGTACCCCGATACTAATCTGTTAGATGGAAATAGCCAACACCTGCAAGTACGATCAAGTCAGTCAGATATTGAGGAATCTGGTGTCCTTGCCATACTAAGTGACTCCTCTACAGATAATACTTTAAATGTTTCTGGACTGTGTATTTCCACCAGGTCTACATCTGGGCTTAATGGTAATCCTCAACTGTCTAAACAGATAGTAAAGAGGAAACAAGGAGGGGGTATACAAAAGGGTGGTTGTACAAAGAAGACTAAAGTTACAAAAATAACTATGCACAGATTAAACCAACAGTGGATGCCACTAATGTGTCATCTTCTTTGTTTACTATTCACCCATCAAAGTCACCCCCTGTTAAAGCGGTAGACCATTCTAAGTTTTTGAATCAAAGTACGGAGGGACTGTTGGTAAAAATAGAACAACTGGTTAAATCACTAATGTTACCACTGATGGAGAGATCTAAACGAATTAGTGAGAAGTTGGTGTTGCTTGAACAAGTCACTCAAGCAAACTCAGTGTTATTGAAAAAACTTCTGGATTCTAGTCTAAATCAACGAGTAACAGAAGTTACTAACACTGATGAGTTTATAAGTAGACCAAGTGGGAGTCTGATTATAACCCCAAGTAATTCAGCAAAGCCACCTAATGCAATGGCACAAGGCAATATCAATCCAGTGTGTAGTTTAACGGTTCATGAGAGAGGGGGGCGATTAGATGGAAATGGAACAGGGGAAGTGGAACTGTTGGATAAAAATACAAAGCAAGTTAAAGACACAGTCCAAATTGGAACTGATAAAGGTAGCGCCCTGAGAATAGACCTTCCTCCGGACTCATATCCATATGTAGTTGTTCTCTCTGGGGTCCCGAAGTTAGAAAATCACAAGACAGAAACCTACCATGAACTAAAAAACAAGGTAACCTTCTGGTTAAATAAAAATAGACCCCTCCGGCCAGGTCTCCACGGAGAAATTCTAAACGTGCGTAGAGTGAGCTGGGTGGGTCACAGAAGGAAGGAAATGGACGGGGACTGTATTATTGTTAATTTCAGGGACAGTAGGGTAGCTCAGTATATATGTGACTTTCATAACCAAAGAGAAAATGGAGGTATATATACTCTCGACTTAAGTTATTTTTATCCTTCTCGTCTCCCTGTCTGGCTGGGCACCATACCCCATGATAGATGGAGAGGATGTCCTAGGACTACCTTCGAAAATCAGTTTAACATCCCAACCGCTAATTGTTTTAAAGTGTTTTCTGGGCTCGAATGTGTTGACTGACTGTGTAAAGATAATGGTAAAGTTAAAAATATGAAGAACTCAATAAAAGAGATCCAAGTGGTCAATGATAATATAGTGATATCTAAGCCTCTTTCAGTAGATTTCGGGAAAAACACCGTGCCACCGAACCCTGTAATACTAGGTGAACTACTAAACGAAGATGTCGGAGTGTATAATTCCCATACATGTACCCAGACTGCAGTCAAGGGTTTGGAGACTGTATCAAATGAGGATCATAGGTTGAATAAGAGTTATTGGTCAATTATGTCCTGGAATGTCGCAGGCCTAAAATCTAAGACAAGTAACCATATATGGGTAAATTTAATTGAAGAATATGACATAGTTTGTCTACAGGAGACCTGGGCAGCAGAAGCACATTACCTCTGCGGTTTTAAAACCATATTTTCACCAGCTATAGGCTCTGTACATGGCAGAGCAAAAGGAGGGCTCTGCACGTATGTTTCTAATCTTTTTAAATGTGACAAAATAGAGATTCCACGGAATATTAGATTTTATCATGTGGTTAGGATACATATTAACAAAAAGTTGCGTTTGATCATCGTGAATTTTTATAATAATGTTCCTTTGGACGACATCGAAGTAGTTTTAAACATGTTAAAAACAGATATTAACTCTGCGTGGAGGGAAAGCCAAATAGACTGTAGTCATTTGTGGTGGCGATTTCAATTGTCAATTATGTAAAAGAGACAAACAGGGGACTTGTGGCCTAATGTTAGATAGGGAAACTGACCTATTACATTTTGACCACACCGTCTGTGGGGACCTGTTAAATGCCATTATTTTCTCATGTGACTTGGGTTTCGCCAACAAAATGTGCCAACCAGAGATCTCATTCTCTCCCACATTTAATGGCAGAGGAACTGTTGGAACTGGCCCTTCTTGCAGGGTCATCCTCAAACTTTTTGCTTCTTCCTCCCTTATTTTTCCTGACCCGTGGCTGTTGGCAATAGGACTCTGCGCACTTTACCACTGCTGATCAGTGCTAAAGTGCATATGCTCTCTGTGTAAATTGTTATTCTGATTGGATATACATGTTTGGCATATTTGTATCACCATGAAGTCCCTAGTAAAGTGCACTGGGTGTGCCAGGGCTGGTGATGACAAATGCTACTAGTGGGCCTGCAGCACTGATTGTGCTACCCACAGGAGTAGCCCTAAAATGATGTCTCAGGCCTGACACTGCAGTGCCTGTGTGCAGTTTAGAACTGCTATGTCCTCCTGGTCAGTGTTCCCACTAACCAGGCCTAACCCTTCCCTTTTTGTGCACACCAGTCACCCCTATGGAAGGCCCAAGGTACCCCCCTGGGCAGGGTGCAGTGTATGTAAAAGGTAGAGCATGTACTAGTGCAGATGACATGCTCTGGTAGTGAATGGCAGCCATTTTCGTTTTTCACTACTGTAAGGCTATCTTGCTCCATAGATTAACATGGGGGATGCTAGCTACAGTGGTTAACAGCATTTCTTCCCCTAGGAACAAGATAGGACATAAGTATCTAGTATCCCTGAACTCAGAATTTAATAACACATCTTTTAGGAAAGGTTGTTTTTAAATCCTGTGTTTGAGAACAGCACTTTTAGAAAGTTGCTGTTCTCTTGTCTGCCCCTTCTGTGTGCCTGGGCCTGTTTGTGTATTGACTGTCTGCTTTGAGAGTGACAGGGGCTGGGGATTACCCAGGAGGCTGGCTGAGTCAGCCCTAGGCTGAATGACTGCATTTGCAACTGGAGTGGTGGGAGGAGTTAGCACCTGGGCCTGAATAGGGCTGTGCCTGCCTTCCACAATGCTGGCTCCACCTCCTGCTGGGCGGCTGACGACTCTGGCCCTCACTCTGAAAGGAAGGAAGAAGACAGCAAAACAAAGTACTCAGGAAACACCCAAAACTGGTTTAGACCGGGCTCAGGGCCCACATGCACAGAGAGAACAAAGACTTTAGGGGTATAAGTACAGGACCCCTGACAACAGAAAATTAGATCATCCTGGAATCAAGTAGGAACCTCTGCCAAGGAGAAAGCTGAAACTGAAGAAGGAAGACTGTCCTGCTGTTGCTCTGCTGGACTGACCTGTTGCTTTGCTGCCAAGGAGAGGGGAAGGACTTTGCTGCTGAGCTGTGTCCCCTGTCTTGAAGGAATCTCCAAGGGCCTGAGTAGAGCTGGATCCCTGTTTTGAAGTCCCAGGAACAAAAGGACTTCACCCCCAGCTTCCCTGAACTCTGCTGAGAGAGTTCTGTCCTTCCTAGAGTGCTTGATCCAGTTGTGGGGCCTCTGGAAGTTGTACCTGTGCTGGGAAGCTTGAAACTAAGCTTGAGAGACTTTTCAAACTGAAAAGTGTTGCATTGCTCGCTTGCGGAGCGCATCCCCGACAGTGCAAGAAGTCTCCCGCCGCTACGAAGGTCGAGATCGTCGCAGCGCCTGACGCCGCTGCCAGAGACGTCTCATCCTTCATTTGCGGGACGCACCAGACCGCTGTGGGAAAATCGAACATCGCTGCGAGTGTCGTCACAGAGCCTGTCGTCGCTGGGTGAGATCGCCGCACCGCTTGCTTGCGGACCGCATCACGCCGCTGCAAGCATCGTCGCAGAACCATCGCATCGAGGAGCTGCAAGAGAGAGGATCACCGCTGGACCGTGCATCGTCGCCCTGGAGATCGTCGCAGCCCCTACGATATCGTCGCATCGTGCCTTTGCGAGAACAGACTTCCTACGGAACCTACGCACCGGAATCCATACAAGTGTCCTTCCTCCCCATACAGACCGGATTCGTCGCAACACGCCCGCTGCTGCAGCGGGGCTGTCGCATCGCCTCCCCAGGGTCTCAGGAGCAACGCATCGCTTGTTTTCCACCGCACCAGCTTCTGTTTTTGGAACTTTGTTGCAACTAAAAGGTACTGTGAGTAAACGTGATGCAACTGTGAACTTTTCACGCATCAGTAGAGAATTCTATCGCAACGTAGAGAATTCTATAGCAACGTAGAGAATTTTAACGCAACCTTAAGAACTCTTTTGAAACCATATTCTTGAACTGTGTATGTTGGATTTTTGTCGTTTTGGTCTTGTATAGTTTAGATTAAATATCTTTATTTTTCTAAACTGTTGTGGAGTCAGTTTGTGGTGTTTTCACTGTGTTACTGTGAGTGTTGGTACAAATACTTTACGCATTGCCTCTGGTTAGCCTAGACTGCTCGTGCCAAGCTACCTAGAGGGTGAGCAGGGGTTATCTCAGAGGGTTATCTCCTTGCCCTGACTAGAAGCAAGGGTCCCTATTTGGTCAGCGGTATCTACCTCTGCCAACTAGAGACCCCCAGATCTAACAGGAACATTCTCAATAATTGACTTTATATTGATATCTTCGAGCTACAGAGAGAATGTATCAAATTTCCAAACGTTGGATAATTCCCTAAGTGACCATTTCCCTACATGTGTTGAATTACAAAATCCTCATTTTTGTCTGGAACGTGATCGTATACATGGGCAGTATCTGGGTAATATTACCTTAAAAAGACAAAATGGGTATTCGCTAAAATGGTTAAATGTAGTCCCAGAGGAATTCCTACGTCATTTAATTAGGAAATGTGAAAACAGCTTCAATGTTTGCCTGAATGAGTCAGCTGAAAATTCGGAAATAATAAAAAAATTTAAGATAATCACCTCACAAATTAAGGCCAAGCTGTGGGTGGAAATCAAAATTCCAAAAGAAAAACCTACTAGCTGGTTCGACACAGCCTGTACCAAGGCTTATTCCAACCTTAAGCATGCTTTAAGCAAAACCGATAAAGATAGGACCCTAATTCGAGACCTACGTAAGGTATATAAGGCATCCCTAAAAAAGAGAAAGGATGTCTTGAAAAAGGAAGCCTGGGACTCACTATGTGAGGCCTCTCAAAGCCGGGATTCGGCAGCCTTCTGGAAGGCAGTAAACGCCCCGTTTTTTAACATCAACTCCAAGACGAGGATAGAGATAGCCATTGCCGAGACCGAATGGGTCAGGTTTTTGAAACATTGTACAGTGTACCATTTCCGGTAGGGCAAACGCCTAGTGAGAATATAGAGGAGGAAGTGATCATGCCCTATAACAACGTAATGATCATGAATATCACTCTTGAGGAAGTGGTATTGTTAAAATCTGGATTGTGGCGTAAACATTATCGGCGCCATCTTGTCCTTTTCAGATCCATACGTGCGCGTAAGCAGCAACCATTTTGATTGCCATGGCCTCTCTGCCCACTCCCGATAGCCAGCGTCTCTCTCTCCCCCTCACTCCCCAGCCTCGCAAGCATCCCCGACAGCCCCTGGTCTCTCCTGCTTGGGTCATAAACGCACCTCCAGCGCGACCCTGTCTCCGAGCCACATCCCGTGCTGAACCCCCCTCACTCTTTCATCTCATTCATAGAAGAGGCCCTTTTGATAACCTCTTCCTCCCTGCCCGATTGTCCGGCCTGACCCCAGGCCATCACCTAGCTCAACAGATGCAGTTTATTGCCCCCTACAGTAGGACCTCGCCCCACATCAAAGGAGCGGGGATTAATCAATGCCTTCACACCCCTAGATCCGACCGATCGCCCACATTCCTGTTCCCAGCGGAATGTCCAGCTGCGCGATAGCCATCATGCTGAGATTTGGGTGGGGACATCTACTGTAGATATGTGTGAGAACGGGCCTGAACCGGGGATTCCAAAGATGCCTTTTTGAACTTCAAAGCAATACCACGGATGTCATAAATGTAATAAAGCCATAAATCTGTGTATAAGAGGCCAGGCCTCAGAGATGCGGTTAGAGCACCTCGAGAAGATACCCTGTTGTCTGATTTGACGTGTTCTGCCCCATCGGAATAAACTCCTGTTTCCTGCCTTCCAGTCTCCAGCGCCTGCCTCTTTATTTGGTAACCGTGAGTTGGGTGAGAGGCGGCTAACGGGTAATCGACCTGATCTGCCTGACCCCTTTTTCTACAATTGGCGTCCCAAACGTGGGGCCAATCAGCGACACGTGGATCCAGTGGGAGAGGTCCTGACGACGGAGTGAACGACTGCAACGATCGGGAAGTGCACCTGCCCGATAGACCCTCGTCTGGCAGCCGATCATCCGAACTTCACTGGTTCCGAGCAGACCTCTCTCGAGTGATCTACGGTCCTGACTGGGAACCATCAGGAGTTCCACGACAGAAGATAGAGGACGATCGGGCGCTGGAATCGGAAGACAGGAAACTGTCCATGCGGTCCGGGTAAGGTCGTGTAACACGACAAACTGTGAAATATTTGATTGATTGATTGGAAAATACTAGTATTACTCTCCGAGAGGAATAGAAAGTATTCTCTCTTCCTTTGCAGGTAGTGAAGGGTAGGTAACGCAGGCCTTTGCCCCCGTTGTAATCCGTCGTGCCTATCTTTCTCCCCCACTGATTGATTGTTTGCCCGAACATTGTTGTTCGAGGATTGTTTTCTCGAGAATTCTCTGTCTACAAACGGGGAAGGATAAAAGTATTCTGTCCTCCTTTGCAGATAGTGAAGAATAGGTAACGCAGGCCTTTGCCCCCGTTGTAACCAGTCGTGCCTATTTCTTTCTCGCCACTGATTGTTTGATTGAACGGACATTAATTGTTCGATATTGGTTCTTTGGAGGTATTCTCTGCTTACAAATAACGTGGAATAGAGATATTCTGTCTAGTCTTTGTAAGCAGTGAAAGGGTAGGTAGCGCTGGCTTTTGCCCCCGTTGTAACCCGTCGCGCCTATTTGATTCCTCATTTGATTGATTAATTGTTTGTCCGAACATTGACTGTTTGGAATTGGTTCTCTCTTTGGGTATTCCCCACTTGCGAATACTGTAGAATAGAAATATTCTGTCTAGTCTTCTCTAAGTAGTGAAGGATAGGTAGTGCAGACTTTTGTCCCCATTGTAACCTGTCATGCCTATCTTCTCCCCATTGTTCAGTAGTTGGTTCAGCCCAGACCGCTTATTAGAGGTGGATCATCCGGCTCCTCTGGAGGGCACCCCTAACAAGGATATGTTTTTAAAGTATGGACTAGTCGCCGTAGCTTATAGTAAGTTATAGTAAGTTATGGCATAAATATACTAAAAAGGATCAGGAAAGTCAGTGGCCACTGATAGGATCCTTCGATAACGCAAAAATAAGCGTGCTGGAAACAGCCCTTTGTAACAATAAAACAACGCCCACTATGCTTGATAGTTTCGGCATGTGGCGCAAGGAGACGGAACAACGAAAGAAAAGAAACGAAGTCAGACTAGAGAAAGAATTGCGAAAAGCAGCTCATTTAGCCGCGAGCAAGTTGAAAGAAGAGATAAAGGAAAGAGAGGGAGCTAGACTGAAGCAAGAATCCGAGACATCGAGCCAATGTCCCGTTAGAACACCCTCTACGCTTTACCCTGAGCTACCTTCGAAGCAGCGAGCGAATGATGATCTACTGCTAGGTCCCCCGATCATCTACATGCCCCCTCCATACGCCCCTTCCCAACCTCTAGTGCAATGCACGCAACCCCCTAGCACAGATGAGAGCAGTGCCAGAGCCTCGGTCCTCACGGCCTCCGCGCCGGCCGAGCCCCTTGTACTCAGTGCAGCGCAAGCAGCAACATTAGATGAGCCCGAAACTGAGAAGAAAGACTCTGCTAGGCTCCATCGATTGAGCAAGAATGAACGAGCAGGGATTGATAAGATCGTAAAGACGCTAGTAGAACGGAAAGAAAACGAAGATTACGTGACAGATATATGCAATACATATGCTGATAACCACAAACGACACTTTGTTGCACGTTTCTGTTACCACACCCTTAACGCCTATGAAGACCGGTATCGTAACAAAGGTCCTGAAAGCCTAACGACACTGTATAGAAAAGTCGACATTGGAGACGAGGGCGAAGGTGATGTGATGGACCTCTTTTTGTGCACGCTTGAAGTCTTCCGCCACCTCACTGAACAAAGATTAGAAGCCGACACCACGACCCCTGTAGCGACTGAACCTCAAACCGAGAGAACTGACACCATGATGCCAATAAGAGAAGCGGCACCTTATTGGGTCCCCTCACGAGGACAGGGAACACACGACGATATTAACCACCAAGATGCGAGAGGGAGGGTAGTGTACAACTGGGTCTACCAACCCTGGGATCGGCAAGACATCCTGACTTTCCGAAAGTCCTTGCCCGATCTACAAAAGAACCCCACTGCCTTCTACACAGAATTAGGTACCGCCTTGGGTTCGACGATTATGACCCTAGCGGACATCGACTTGTTTTTCGGGCTATGTATGCCAGCTGATGTGTGGAAGCAAATCCGGAAAGTCGACCACCTTGAGCTGTTCGGACATACCTGGTCACAACTCGATGGCATAGACAAACAGCGAGAGCCCGGACAGAAACCCTTGAAATCGATTCTAGACCTGCCAGACAATATAGTACTAAAACTGAAAACCATAGTACCAGAAAAGAAGGTGGACTGGTCGATAGTAACGGCTTGCTGCCAGAAACCACAGGAAGACGCCTCAGAATATTTCTCCCGGTTCAAAACGGTGTTCTCCGATTACAGTGGCCAGGACATGACCTCTGCGACCGGACATCACTTGTTCGCCCAGAACTTTGTAAAAGGCCTGACACCAGAAGTCTCGCAAAAACTGCAGACTAGTGAAAGTAGTTGGGCTGCCTCCAAACCCGCGGCTATCCTTCAGATGGCTCAATACTATGAACGGCAAAAGATACGAGAACGATAGGGCGACTGAGAAAAAGAAAAAGGACTTGAAAGAACGAGTGATGATTGCTCAATTGCAAGGAGTGACGACAGGAAGGGAACAGTATAGAGGAAACTACCAGTCGAATGCTCCTAGAAATCCACCCCCTAGAGACCGCACACCCGCACCCGGCGCTCCACGAACAGACCTCGATGAGAACCAGTGTGCGTTTTGCAAAGGATTTGGGCATTGGAAGTCCCAGTGCCCGGTCCTGCTAGAAATGTACAAAAATAGGGGCGCAAAAGACATAGCGGGTGGGCCGAAAAATAGACGACAGGGACGAGGGCACGCAAACGACGCCAGCAATGACAGATCAGGCAGACCGAACACTTTTGACCACCCCCGACAGAACCAATGCCAGCAGACTGACTGTGACGATGCCCGCGACTGGGCATAGGACTGCCTAGGGCAAGGGAGGGATCCAGTCGAGCTCTATGTTGACCAGCAAGGTCCTTATGTCACCGCTAAGGTCCTAGGTACGAAGTCTCCATTTCTGGTAGACACTGGCGCGACACGTAGTGCGTTATCTAAACGACTGATTCCAAGGGCACCCTTGTCTGGCTCACACATAACATCAATAGGCTTTGATGGAACGCCCTCCACTAACCCCTTATCCGCACCGGTTTCCTTCGACTTGGACAGTAACCCCACTGACACGACGTTTCTGCTTTCCTCCAACACCCCCGATGCCATTATGGGACTTGACTTACTGAAGCATTTCCGAGCTACTATCAGGTGTTCACAGGACGGAGTTCGAGTCATTCTGTACGATAACCTGACTTTGCTCAGACCTCATCCCGCACGACACATGTTCTCCATCTCTGACGCTGATGCATCCTTACTTGACTCTCTACCTCTGTATCTGTGGGCTAAAACTGACGCTGACGTAGGACGAATGATGATCGACCCCGTGCACATAACTGTTCGCCAAGATGCGATACTCCCAAAACTCCCACAGTATCGGATATCGCCCGAAGGTGAGAAGGCATTGGTAATGATAATCCAGTCCCTGGTAGAGGCAGGAGTGGTAGAGGAAGTAGTCAGCAGTATTTGCAACAGCCCTATCCTACCCATTGTGAAGAAGCAGGGCGAGGGAGATGAGAAAGCGTACCGCTTCATCATCGACCTTCGAGAGGTCAACAAGGTAGTTGTACCTCAGTACCCCGTAGTCTCAGATATCGCCACCATTCTGACTCTGATTCCTTCCACAGCCACCACCTTCACTGTAATAGACCTCAAGAACGCTTTCTTCTCCATCCCCATCCACCCAGACAGCCGCTACCTTTTCGGGTTCACGTTAAAATCCCGCTCATATAGATTTTGTAGAGCTCCCCAAGGTTACACAGAAAGTCCCAGCATCTATAGCCAGGCCCTCAAGAGACAGCTGGACGCCGTTCAGCTACCGGAGGGAGTGGTGTTGATACAGTACGTCGATGACATCCTTTTGGCGGCCGACACCACTCCACTTGCAGTCACAGCCACCATCCAACTCTTGCACTTCCTTGCGGAAAATGGCCACAAGGTCTCCAAGAGAAAGTTGCAATTCTGCCAACCCCAGGTCACCTACCTAGGCCACCTCTTGTCCAAAGACGGGAGAAAGCTTACACCCGATCGAATTCAGGCCATTCTAGAAACCCCTGTCCCAAAGACCCAGAAACAAGTCCGCTCCCTGGTAGGCCTCACCTCCTTCTGCCGGCAGTGGTTGCCAAATTTCAGCCTCATTGTAAAGCCACTACTTTCCCTACTAGCCAAAGATGTCCCCTTCCCACTCCCTTGGACCCCCGAATGCCAATCTTCCTTCAAAGAACTTCGAGACGCCCTTTGTTCTGCACCAGTCCTAGGAACCCCCGATTACACCAAGCCCTTCTCTCTCTACACTCACGAAAGGGAGGGGTGCGCTTTGTCTGTCCTGACTCAAACTATTGGCCCCAAGCAACGACCATGTGCCTATTTCTCTGCCACCCTTGACCCCGTAGCGAGAGCCTTGCCTGCCTGCCTTCGAGCCGTAGCTGCCGCTGCTGTCTCTATCCGACAAAGTGAGGGGATCGTACTATCGAATTCCCTCACGGTATTAGTGCCCCATGCTGTTGACACCCTCCTGAACCAGACTAAGACACAACACCTGACTAGCGCACGACTGACTGGCTACGAACTGACTCTGCTTGCACCCCACATCACGCTGAAAAGATGCACCACACTGAACCCAGCCACCTTGTTGCCTCTGCCCGAAAACGACCCAAATGTCCCCCCTATACATGACTGTGTGACCCTCACAGACGAACAGACTAGGAGTAGAGTTGACCTCCGAGACACCGCCTTCACAGACCCTGACGGAGAGCTATGGGTAGACGGCTCTTGCATCAAACTCTCCGACGGCACCACCTCAGCTGCCTATGCAGTAACGACAGCCCGAACAGTAATTGAGACAGCCCACATCACACAACGATCCGCACAGGCGGCAGAACTGATTGCCCTCACACGAGCATGTATTATAGCGACAGGGACCACGGCAAACATTTACACGGACAGCCAGTACGCCTTTGGAGTGGTTCACCATTTTGGACTCTTGTGGAGAGAAAGGGGATTCCTGACGTCCCACGGCACGCCCATCCTCCACGGAGATCTAGTCTCCGCCCTGATTGAAGCAGTTCTCCTCCCCAAACGATTAGCCGTAATCAAATGCCAGGCACACAGGAAGGTGACAGACTTAGTCGGACAGGGAAACGCACTGGCTGACATCACTGCCCGAACCACAGCTGAGAATAGGACGACGACACGCATGTATGTGACCAGGTCACAAGCAGAAAAATGGACTGACGCTAGAGAAACGATTAGGGACATCCAGTCGGCCAGCACACCTCACGAACTGACTGAGTGGGCACGGGCAGGCTTAAAAGACGATGAAGGCTGCTGGCGGACAAAAGACACAAACAAATGGTTGCTGCCTGACTCGTACCTGATTCCCATACTGACTATGGCACACTCCCCCGCACACATAGGATCTGCCCCCATGATCGAACTCATCTCCAAGGTCTGGCACAACGACAAAATCCCCGACTCAGCCAGACGCCTGGTCCAGCAATGCCTTATGTGCCTGCAACACAACCCTGGGAAAGGAACTGTGGTACCCCGGGGAGGGTTTGGGGTCCTCCAGATGGACTACATCCAACTAGAAAGATGCCAAAGCCTGAAGTATGTATTAGTCATTGTGTGTGCCTTCAGCAAATGGGTAGAAGCCTATCCAACCCGTGATAACACTGCCATGACCACTGCCAAGGTACTACTGAAAGAGTTTTTCCCTCGCTACGGTCTTTGTCGAATTCTATGGAGCGACAACGGCCCCCACTTCATAGCTGAAGTTATCCAACTAATCTTGAAAGGGTTGGGTGTAAAACAGAGGTTTCATGCAGTCTTTCATCCCCAATCTGCTGGCTTAGTTGAGCGACACAACGCCACACTGAAACTAAAACTGTCGAAGATAGTGGCCACCACAGGACTTAAATGGCCAGATGCCCTCCCACTGGCATTGCTATCGATGCGCTCCACTCCCACTAAGCACCATTTGACCCCCTACGAGGTTGTATTTGGGCGACCGATGAACCTCTGGACTGCCCCTAAACCGACCTCCATTCATGACGTCCCGGATGTCCTACTGTCTGATTACTTGTGCAAATTGACTAAAACGTTGTCTGTCATTCATCAGCAGGTGCAGCAGGCCATCCCCGATGCTTCCAGGGGTCCGGGTCACGATATCCAACCGGGGGATTATGTGCTGATCCGAAATTTCCAACGAGCAAAGAGTCTGGAACCCCGGTGGACGGGCCCCTGGCAAGTACTGATCACCACCCGGACGGCTCTTCGAGTGGAGGGGAAACGACACTGGCTGCATGCACACCACTGTAAGAAGGTCTCCTCGACCCTGGCCACGACAGAAAACGTCAGCACCCAAGAAGAGCTCCTGAACAAAGACCGTCCATCACTGAACTGTTATCCTGATACCGAGGCACTCGAACTTGCAAAATTCTCTGATCCCACTGTGCTATCCAGGGAAGGGTATTTCCTGCGTCGAAAGGAGGGAGCTTCGGCTAAGTAGACCACGGACTAAGTTGAATCTCAGAACGGTAGCCTAAACACAACCAAGGGTTACCCGGAGAGAAGCTAAACGAAGTCTGCGGTTCTGCCCACTACCGAGCACCTCCAAGATGATGGAAGCGCCAGATAAGAAGATGATGGAAGCGCCAGATAAGAAGATGATGGAAGCAACCGGAAATACCCACTACAGGAACCCAAAGACTGACAGTATGCACAAATCAAAGACAATTGCCCTTTTCATTGTCCTCCTCTTTTGCCTCATCCTCATGACTTCCTTCTGGATCGTGGAAGAGAGCGCACCCGCTCATCAGATATTGCTGACCACTGCACAGCCAACCACTATGAAAGAGCATCACCTGATCTCCCTTTCACCTCAGCTCCGAGAAAGGCGTAAGGAGTTCTGGAACAATTCCTTCGTGCAACTGTTGCACCAACACAACCTTGCCGCCAACGCCACAAACTGCTGGATCTGCGGGTTGCTCCCGCATGCCACCGGACACTCCATCCCTTTCATCCCTTCCCCTTTCTCAGTTCATGGCTCCTGCCTTGCCTGGTTGATCCTCTTGCAAGAGAGCTACAAGGACAACGCCACTTCTGGTCAAACAGTGTCACACTTTTACCATGGGTTCTGGCTGAACAAAACCGGGAGGACATCTGCTCCCTTTTGTCCTTTGACCTCTGGTTCCTCCTTCCATATGGACATCCCTGCCAAGGAACGAGTTGAAATGCAGGTGTTCCATAATCCAGCCAGACCCACCTTCTCCTACCTACGGAAACGAACTGCTGCCACTCTGACTGTGGCTCTGTCTGTTATCAATGTCACGGGCCTCGTGTGCCTCGAAGGCCTGGGAACACAGCTGGTGGGTCACAGTTCTTGCCACATCACCAGAACATTGGACTCAATTGATCCCCCCTCCTTTGTTGCTTCTCCGAATATGTACTTTGTTTGTGGCACCAAAGCTTACACTTGGCTTCCAAAAGGTTGGGGGGGGTACTTGCTACATCGCCTTCATTCTCCCTCCGCCGTACGTGGCCCCAGCAAACCATCACCGGCAGAAGCGCGCAAGAGACATTGAACAAGCCGACTCCACTGGAGCACAGTTCCTGGATGCAGTGAAGGGACTTGTTCCTCTGTGGGGCCCAATGGCAAGCAGCCGCGCCATCCGACACCTGACCCAGGCAGTAGAAACGACCATGAACATCACGGCTGGCATCCTCACTAACAATACGGCCGAGCTTCAGGCAGTCCGCCTGGTGGCTCTTCAGAACCGCCTTGTTCTAGATGTGGTTCTAGCTGACCGTGGTTGAGCATGCCGCATCATCGGATCCAGCTGTTGCACCTACGTGCCAGATAACTCGCCCTCAGTCTACAAAGCAATCGAGCACCTCCACAGACTTTCCTCAGAGGTTCACCAGGAGCAAGAAGGATGGTCGCTTGGGAGCTGGTTTTGGGGTACTTTGAAGGACTGGGGATGGAGGTTGTTTACATTTATATTGATACCGGTCGTGGTACTGTGTGGGTGTTGCCTAGGTATTCAATGCTTGCCATCTTTGTGTTCACTCATTACTAACTGCATGTGCCCTAAGACTCCGAATTTGGAAGCTGATCGTATGAAAGCTTTGTATGATATCGAAATACGTAATATAATGGGGATAGACATAAATTGACAAGCTGGCTAGATATGTTGAAAAGGGAGGACTGTTAAAATCTGGATTGTGGCGTAAACATTATTGGCGCCATCTTGTCCTTTTCAGATCCATACGTGCGCGTAAGCAGCAACCATTTTGATTGCCATGGCCTCTCTGCCCACTCCCGATAGCCAGCGTCTCTCTCTCCCCCTCACTCCCCAGCCTCGCAAGCATCCCCGACAGCCCCCGGTCTCTCCTGCTCGGGTCATAAACGCACCTCCAGTGCGACCCTGTCTCCGAGCCACATCCCTTGCTGAACCCCCCTCACTCTTTCATCTCATTCATAGAACAGGCCCTTTTGATAACCTCTTCCTCCCTGCCCGATTGTCCGGCCTGACCCCAGGCCATCACCTAGCTCAACAGATGCAGTTTATTGCCCCCTACAGTAGGACCTCGCCCCACATCAAAGGAGCGGGGATTAATCAATGCTTCACACCCCTAGATCCGACCGATCGCCCACATTCCTGTTCCCAGCGGAATGTCCAGCTGCGCAATAGCCATCATGCTGAGATTTGGGTGGGGACCTCTACTGTAGATATGTGTGAGAACGGGCCTGAACCGGGGATTCCAAAGATGCCTTTTTGAACTTCAAAGCATTACCACGGATGTCATCAATGTAATAAAGCCATAAACCTGTGTATAAGAGGCCAGGCCTCAGAGATGCGGTTAGAGCACCTCGAGAAAATACCCTGTTGTCTGATTTGACGTGTTCTGCCCCGTCGGAATAAACTCCTGTTTCCTGCCTTCCAGTCTCCAGCGCCTGCCTCTTTATTTGGTAACCGTGAGTTGGGTGAGAGGCGGCTAACGCCGGGCAAACCTTGAAAAGGGGTAATCGACCTGATCTGCCTGACCCCTTTTTCTACAGTATTGGGCATCAAAGCTAGCTTGGGAGATAAGGCGCCTGGCCCTGATGGGATACCGGTTGACCTCTTCAAGATTAATATTGATTTATGGGCCCCACTCCTCACACAACTTTTTAATGCTACCTGCTCAGATGATTTGGTAATGACTTGGTTTGAGTCTATTATTATACCTATTTTTAAAAAGGGTGATAGAACTAGTTGCGCGTGCTATCGCCCTATATCTTTCCGAGACTCAACAATCAAAATCCTGGGCAGAGTGATTTTAAATAGGCTACAAACATGGGCTGATGAGCATGCCATTATCAGCGACCTCCAATACGGGTTCAGGAAAGGCCTTGGCACAGTCGATCAAGGTCTGAACTTGTTATTCTTTTAGAGAAGTATACAAAAGCTAAGGGCAGTAGGATGTTTTTGACTTTTGTGGATTTGTCATCCGCCTTCGATTGTGTTACTCATAACAAGTTATGGCTGATCCTGGAACATTTGGGGGTCGATTAAAACATAATTATATTCCTTAGGAATCTTTATCAACCTTAAGCATGTTTTAAGCAAAACCAATAAAGATAGGACCCTAATTCGAGACCTACGTAAGGTATATAAGGGATCCCTAAAAAAGAGAAAGGATGTCTTGAAAAAGGAAGCCTGGGACTCACTATGTGAGGCCTCTCAAAGCCGGGATTCGGCTACCTTCTGGAAGGCAGTAAACACCCCATTTTTTAACGTCAACTCCAAGGCGAGGATAGAGATAGCCATTGCCGAGACCGAATGGGTCAGGTTTTTGAAACATTGTACAGTGTACCATTTCCGGTAGGGCAAACGCCTAGTGAGAATATAGAGGAGGAAGTGATCATGCCCTATAACAACATAATGATCATGAATATCACTCTTGAGGAAGTGGTATTGGGCATCAGAGCTAGCTTGGAAGGTAAGGCGCCTGGCCCTGATGGGGTACCGGTTGACCTCTTCAAGATTAATATTGATTTATGGGCCCCACTCCTCACACAACTTTTTAATGCTACCTGCTCAGATGGTTTGGTAATGACTTGGTTTGAGTCTATTATTATACCTATTTTTAAAAAGGGTGATAGAACTAGTTGCGCGTGCTATCGCCCTATATCTTTACTAGACTCAACAATCAAAATCCTGGGCAGAGTGATTTTAAATAGGCTACTAACATGGGCTGATGAGCATGCCATAATCAGCGACCTCCAATACGGGTTCAGGAAAGGCCTCGGCACAGTCGATCAAGGTCTGAACTTGTATATTCTTTTAGTGAAGTATACAAAAGCTAAGGGCAGTAGGATGTTTTTGACTTTTGTGGATTTGTCATCCGCCTTCGATTGTGTTACTCATAACAAGTTATGGCTGATCCTGGAACATTTGGGGGTCGATTAAAACATAATTATATTCCTTAGGAATCTTTACCTAAAGGGCAAAGGCCTCCATAAGATATGGTAAGAATGGTGAGTGTACTTGGACATTTAAGATAGCTAGAGGGGTCCGGCAAGGATGTGTCCTTGCCCCTTTCCTATTTACCATCTATATCAACGATCTAGAAAGAACGTTACTGCTTGAATGTCGGGATATGCCTTTGGCATCAAATCGTCCAATACCCGCATTATTATATGCAGACGATGCGGTATTGATGGCTAGGACTCCACAGTCATAGGGTGTGGACAACTGAGGAGTGTTCTTTTAACCGTTTCATCCTAAGGGATGTAATAAGCCTTGATAACGTGCATAAGATTAAATGGCTAAAATATATAAAATCATTCCTTATACAAGTAGGTCATTTAGACTGTTATGAAGAACCTTCATTAATGTACCAGATTTCCCGGAAAGTACCGAAAAAACTTCGTATGACCCACTTAGAGAATGTTGGAAACAAGGTGGAATTAAATAAAACATTGGTGGTTTCTCATCAATTAATTTTGATTAGGAATGATATCCAACCATATATTACTTTACAGATGCGAGACTTTGATAGGTTTTTGTTAACACGTTTCAGATTTAATATCCTATTTAGTCTACTAAGTTTTCCTATAACGAATGATTGGTCAAGGCAATTGATTAAATGTCCATGTGATGATTTGTCCAACCAATCTGACATTCATATCTTGTTCTTTTGTAAATTTTATACAATTCCAAGGAAAAGATGGATTGTCCCTATTTTAAAGTGTATGGATTGTAGACAGTGTCGCCCTGCCTTTTTAGCTATCCAGAAGCTAGATGATATTTTTACTGTTGCGTCTATCTCGGCTTTTCTTAAAAATGTTTTTATATCACGGAAATCAATACCTGTATGAAATTGTAATGAGTTTATTGGAAATTATGATTTTATTCCTCCTTTCTTTTTTAACTGGTTGTGATTTTTAATGTACTTTCATGGTTATTAATGAATTATAGCCGAATAAAGTTATTGAATTGTAATTGAATTCTAATTATAGGCAAAGAGAATCCATGTAAAATGGAAATCAAGCTGTCTTGCACTGGGGAAAAAAGCATCTCATCCACCCCTGAGGTTTCATGTGCACACTGAAACTTACAGTCCTGCATTTAGAATTGAAAAACTATAAGTTGGCATGGATAGCTTGGAAACCATGTTTAAATCCGTGCTCTCGGCTGGCGCTGTGGGCTGCACTTAACACTATTTAGGCAGTTGTTAGTATGCAGCTCACTCACTGCATACATTTGATGGTGGATCCCTGGACTGCTCTTTCTCTGCTTTCCTGAACTTCGGGTAAGGTAAGGAAGGGCTTGTGACTAGACATGCTGCCAACACAGAGCTTGTTTTGTTTTGTAATTTGTTAAGCAACTGCAGGAGTAAAGAGACTTCGGTTTGGGCGCAAACAAGGCCCATTGGGTCTAGCTCTCCGAGCAACGATGAGGAATTAACATAGACGCTCATTTACAACTGTTACAACTTGCATAAAGTATGTTTCCACAGTGAGGCTTATTTTAATGAGTTAACTGTAAATATAAAATGTTCTGAGCAAATATTCAGAAAACATGAGCTTCTGGGTGATTCTGTGATAGTGCTGTCCAGTGCGTTTTGGTTAGCCTAGCAACAATTGCCAGCTTCTGGAGCAAATATTGTTTTGGTGAATTAGAAGTTGCATATGCTGAGAAGGACAGCCACCACCGCTCCCAATCTGAAAATGTGGCAATTATGAAGAGACTTGTGATTTTCTCTGTCCTATCTTTATTTATTCATTTATTAAAACATCAATTACAGCTCGCAACTTGACCAGCACCACAGCATAGCATTTGATTTTGATACAATGTTTCTCAACCATATAACAACAGTAAATACCAAGGGGCTTATTTACAAGCCCCTTGCGCCACTTTTGCATCACTTTTAACATGGGAAAAGTGACGCAAACGTGGCGCAAAGGGCTTGTAAATCTGCCCCCTGTAATAGTTAGCGGTCTACTTTGCGCACCACACGCATCCCTACATCCGTAGGCCAGGCGTGGCCTCCGGGGGAATCAATAAATGGAGGACGACCGCTCGGGGTCATCACTTCCGACTGTGAGGCTGGTGTGGGCTCAGTGTTTACCTGCTGCGCGATCCTGCTCCCGTGCTGGCCCATACCCACAGCCACGGCCGACAGTAGCTGCGGCCTTCACAATGTAACAATGGCGACGAGCGGAGGGGGCCCAACCCTCGCTCGTGCACCGCACTGCCTCAAGACGCTCCCGCCTCCGGTGCGCGACAGCACCGCGAGGCGCATCAGGCCGTTCTTCCCGCCTGCCCACGCCGCGGGCCTGCGGTAGTTCTGCGCGGCCCCGCCCCCCTGCGGCGCTGCATTCCCGGCAGCGGAGCTCACGTGGTGGCTGCCTCCTGAAAGTGCCCGAGGCTCCCAGTGACATCGTGCCTCTCGCACGCTACGCCTGCAGTCCTGCAATCCGGCCACGTGTCCCCACTGCCTTGTGTGACAAGGGGAGAGTGATGCTGCCCTCGTGCTGAGGCCTCGTTGCTGGGAGGCCTGGTTGTCCCCTGATCACAGCAGCAGCGTGGGAGTCCACGCTTGGGGACGCCCCTTGACCCAACTACCCATCCTGCACTGAAGCATCAAGCACTGCCAAAACCAAGAGAAAAACAGGAGAAAAAGCCCTGGAAGAAGAGGGGGAGTGCTACGCCGCCAGAGAAGGAGGACCTTCCAGACACACAGTAAGGAGAGTCGTCAGGGGTTCTTCCCCCGTTTAGTGAACTGGAAGATCCAGCGACCGCCTCCCCCAGGTGGAAGACATGGATAGAGCGCCTAGACAACTACTTTGTCGCCACCAGAGAGACGGACAAAGCAGTGAAGAGGTCCCTGTTGCTCCACTACTCTAGGGATGAGATATTCAAGTTGTTCAAGCATCTACCCAACACAGGGGCGGTGGACGACTACGACGCGGCCGTGATGGCGCTCAACGGCCATTTTGACCCGCAGCTGAACCCGGATTTCGAGGTCTTCAAGCTAGGACAAGAACGCCAGAGAGAAGGAGAGTCCATGGACTTGTTCTATGCCCGCCTAAGAGAACTAGCCATTACATGCACAGACGAAGACCAGCCAAAAGCAATCAGAAGGCAACGAATCCAAGGATGCCGCGACAAGACGCTACGTGGCCTCATACTGCGAAAGCCGGGGATCACGCTAGAAGACATCCTGATACTAGCCAGGTCGCCCGACCTGTCCGCAGCAAGAGCAACAGCAATGGATCAAGCGCTGACCAAGTCCCAAGGAATGACAGAAACCATCAAGACGGAGCGGGCGGATGAGGTAAGAGCAAAACCGAGAGGAGAACAAGTCAGAGGATCCCGAGGAGATACACCCAGAGCGAAATGCGGATACTGTGGACACGAGCCTCATGCCACCAAGGACTGTACTAACTGTGGCATCCCCAATCCCTTTGCATCAGTCTGTAGACGGCGCAACCATACCCGGAACTTTCGAGGACAGAGACCCCCGACGAGAGCGGTCCGGCAGCTATCAGTAGGTGGCACCACGCCTCCCGACCACACCCAAAAGAGGCCCGTAAGACACCTACCAACTGTGGAAGACTCGTCAGACGACGATGATGAGGAGGCCTATATAATATAGTTTGCGAAGGAAGTGAAGCAACGCCACAGACCTCAACCCACTTGTGTAGTCAAAGTTGCAGGGACTGACATCAAAGCGGTCGTTGACACGGGGAGCCACAGTCAACGTCATGGGTCTACAACAATACCGGAGCTTGCGCCCTCGCCCTCCCGTAGTACCGTCCAAGACCCGGATATATGCATATGGAGCCGACACGCCTCTGCCATTAAAAGGAAAGATGACAGTGCCCATCAAAGCTTATGACCTCGAGGTAATGGCCACGATCCATGTAATTGACAGAGAGGCGGACACCCTCCTGAGCAGCCATGCTGCCGAAGTCCTGAAGTTGATCGCGTTTGCCAGGAGAATCCGGACACGCCAGGCAGAAGAACTCCTGGGGCAATTCCCCGAGCTGTTCACAGGCCTCGGGTGCATCAAGTGTGAACCCATTAAGTTGCACATCAATAAGTCAGTTGCCCCGGTCGTCCTGCGGCATCGGCGTATTCCTTTCCACTTGCGGCCACTCATAGAGCATGAGTTAGAGAAACTGGAAGAGCAAGGGGACATTGAGAAAGTGTCTGGACCGACCCCGTGGGTGTCCCCGATGGTCATCGCGAAAAAGCCCAAACAACCAGGAGCCATCCGTCTATGCATTGACATGCGACTACCTAACAAGGCGATTAAGAGGGAACGCCACATAACACCCACAATGGAAGATATCATTGCGGATGTCAACGGATCAAAGTGGTTCTCTAAGATCGACTTAAACGCAGAGTATCACCAAATGCCCCTGTCAGAGGAGAGCCGATATATCACAACCTTCAGCACACACCTAAGGCTGAGGAGGTACAAATGGTTCAACTTTGGAATATCATCGGCGGCCGAAGTGTTTCAGAACACCATACGGGAGCTTCTGTCCGGGCTACCCGGAGTGCTAAACGTGAGTGACGATATCCTCATCCACTCGGCGACAGCCACCGATCATCACAAACACCTCCGCGAAACCCTAAAACGCCTGAGCGCCCATGGAGCCACCCTTCACAAAGAGAAATGCCAATTCTTCCAACATTCCCTTGAGTTCTTTGGCTATATTTTCAACCAGGAAGGCATTCAGGTAGACCAGAGGAAATCACAGGCGATCAAAGACACCCCCGCTCCGACCACGCTGTCAGAAGTGAGAAGTTTCCTGGGTATGGCCACCTACTGCGGGCGTTTCATACCGGGCCTTGCCACCAGAAGCGAGCCACTCCGAGCCCTCACAAGGGCAAACGCAACCTGGCACTGGGGAGAGGAAGAAGCATTCCAAGAGATCAAGGATGTTCTCCTAGGGGAGGCTACGCTGGCATACTTCGACCCTGAAAAATTGACAGAAATGTTGGTGGACGCAAGCCCCGTCGGCCTCGGGACAGTACTGGCCCTGGAACGCAAACCAGGTCAGTGGGCCACCCTAGCATTCACCAGCAAAGCCCTCACCCCGACAGAAGCCAGATACGCCCAGATAGAGCGGGAGGCGCTCGCCATCAAGTGGGCCTGCAACCACTTCCACCTATATCTTCGGGGACACCCGCTCACCATGGTCACCAACCATCAGCCATTAGTCCCTCTCTTCAAAGGGACCGCGCCTCACCCACCACCACGCATTGAACATTGGGCGGTCCAACAACAACCCTACGAGATGGAGGTCGTCTACCGCCCAGGATCCAAGAACCCTGCCGACTTCCTCTCGAGGCAGCCCGCTCAGGGCGAAATACCCGAGGAAGATGAGGGCAGCGAAGAGTTTGCCCACTGGGTGGCCCTCACGTCGTGCCCCCAGAGCATGTCGCTGGACGAGGTGATAGAGACAGCTGCCACCGATACCGTGTACACCAAAATGCTGGGAGCAGTGCAGGAAGGCTCCTGGACCGACTATCTGCGCCAATCCAACTCGTGGACTCCAGAAGACCGGGAACTCCTCACGAAGATGTGGCGAGTCCGTCACGAGCTGAGCGCCACCGGGGATGGCATTCTGGTGAGAGGCCCCCGGCTGGTCATCCCTCAAAGCCTCAAGCACCGGGCTGTCCAACTCGCCCATGGGGGGCACCAAGGAACCATCAAGATGAAGTTGCGGATGAGGGGAAAAGTGTGGTTCCCAGAACTAGAAGTCATGGTGGAGGAATACGTCAGGCGATGGTGTCTTGGGTGGGGGTGTCTTTGATGCGCCTCATCCCAGCTAACGTGCGACCCAGAGAAGCCTCGCCCGGTTATCACAGAAGATGCCTGCACCATCCCATGGTTCAAGATAAGCGTAGACTTCGGAAGCTTCCCAGGAGGGAAACACACACTGGTCATCGTGGATGCACACTTAAAGTACCCTGTTGTTGAACCAATCGTCATGTAGGACCCGTTCTGGAGAAAGTTTTTGCGATGTTTGGCTTCCCTCAAGAAGTACGTAGCGACAACGGTCCCCCGTTCCAAGGGGCGGAGTTCTCCACCTTCCTTCAAAATGTGGCATATCCCATTGCCGCATCACTCCACAGTGGCCCCAAGCTAATGGAGACGTGGAACGTTTTATGCGTACGCTGAATAAAATGTTTTGCATCGCCGTTGTGGAGCAGGCCAACCCAGAACAAAGACTACACGAATTCCTGAGAGAATATTGAAGCACCCCTCACTGTACGACTCAGCGGAGCCCGTGGGCCCTCATGCTCCAGAGACCCAGTCGAGACCTCCTGCCCACCTGCCCAGGGTGGCTACCACCTCCCCGTGATGTGGAAGAAGCACAAGAGCGGAGTAGGCGACAGAACCAGGAAGCAAGTGTTCGTCGACGAGCCGTCTCTAGAAGACTCAGAAATGGGGCAACAGTCATTCTGCGAAACCGACGTCAAGGAGGAAAGTTCCAGACGCGTTATTAGCCTGGCCTCTGGACAGTCACAGCGAGTGATGGTACGATGGTAACTGCCCGCAAAGGAACAGAGGAAGTATCAAGAAACACATCGTGGTTCAAAGAGGTCCCGCCAGACCATCGCAGGGAGATCTCGAGCGACCACCAAAACTCCAGGGCCACGGCCGCAGCGGAAGATGATGCCGGGGAGTCAGCAAGTAGCCAGCCCAAGTAGGCCCCAGAAGTTCCCTTCTCTCGTCCGTGTGAGGCGGGCTCTGAAAGCCCCCGTCTAACCAGCATGGGCGGGCGCACCGGCTCCCAACAGGATAGCCGGCGGCCTAACTCACACTCGAGTCAGCGGCTGAGAGACTACGCCTGTTCGTGAGATCTGAGGTACGTCTGTAACGGCATGTGTTTGATAACCGACAAGGACAATCAAAGGACAAAGTTGGATAGGGATGTAATAGTTAGCGGTCTAGTTTGCGCACCACACGCATCCCTACATCCGCAGGCCAGGCGTGGCCTGTGGGGGAATCAATAAATGGAGGACGACCGCTCGGGTCGTCACTTCCAACTGTGAGGCTGGTGTGGGCTCAGTGTTTACCTGCTGCGCGATCCTGCTCCCACTCTGGCCCATACCTACAGCCACGGCCAACAGTAGCTGCAGCCTTCACAACGTACCACCCCCCACTTGGCACATCTGGATCAGTAGGTCGCTCATACAAACATGCACTATTGCAGGTGCAGTACAATCGCAGTGTTATATCTGCACTGTCACTACTTGTTTAACTTTGTACGCTTTGAACGGGGCATACACACGTGTTCTCAACCCAATCTTAGCACCATGTGCCTGCATACACCTTTTGCACCCTCCCATATCCTAAAGCACCTACATGTGATGTCACATTATTTTACTGCTGGGATTTGCTTTCTCTTTTTTTCTGGACAACCTGGAGACACCCCGATTTTTGCAAATTAATTCCTTTCAATCCACAGCCTCTATCTCTCAGTCAGCTGATGACAGTGGAGATGGTTCCCGCAAGGCACCTCTTCAACCCCAAAGACAAAAGTGAGAGGGGCCAATGGAGCACCAGAGAAAAGAGGTGGCTTCTCCCTGAGATGGCAGCTGGGCCCATGCCATAAATACAAGAGTGGATGAGCAAAGATTTGGAGCAGGCTCAAGAAGTGTATCTGGCAATTCTTTGAGTTGGGGCAAGAAGTATTTTCTCTTCTATGCTAAGGCACTCGCAGTGATTGAGTCACTTGCTCCTATGAGGTCACATTGACCAACAAACAGCTCGCATTATAAGGGGAACGTCACAAACCTGAGTTATGAGAAAATTCAGGGTGCCTGGCAGTGATAAAGACCATTCCAGACATTGATACCTTCATCATCTGGTAGCTGCCTTCTGCACAAGCTGTAGTGAAACTTGCTGCTACATGTTGCAGGGGGAACATCTACAAGTTATCACACAATCCCCCTGAGACAGGTCATCCATTTACCTACGCTACTATAGATGCTGTGCTCAGCAGTCATTTTGAACCAATGGCCAACTCGGACTATGAATGATTCATACTATGCCAAGCTTAGCAGGGCCCCGATGAATCCATCAATGCTTTTGACACCCGGCCCAAGGAGTTTGCCAGCACGTGCACCCTGCAAGATGAAACAGAGGAGAGACAGAGGAGATCATGGCCTAGTACATTCAAGGCTGACTTCGGCCAAAGTGAGGGAATTGATACTCCATGAGCCTGCCAAGTCTCTGCAGGATATTCTGACCTGAGGCATTCTAAATAACTTTTCATTTGTGAGGGTTTCACACATGGAATCTGCCCTACACAATCCACACAAGACGTTAAATCAGATTATCAAGTCGTGACCCCTGCTGAAGGGCGAAGAGGGACCAAAAACTGCATTAGCCATGTGGACATTGTGGAGGACCATTCTCTCATTTGGGCGACTGCCCCGGCAGCCGCAAGAGAGAATCAGCATGTTGAAAGATGAACCACATCAAAAACATATGCAGGTAATCTTGCTCATGGGAAATGCCCCAGAAGAAGACAAGAGAATGCTGTTGGACCCCTCATAGGTGAACTTGCAGAGGATGACATGGACATTGAAGAAGTAGGCGGGACAATGTTATGTTATGTTATGTTATGTTATGTTAAAAATGCTTATAAAGCGCACATACAACAGGCAGTTTCATGGCCCAGAGGTTAATGGAAGAAGCAGCATTTACAGCACAGTAGACTTACTGATATGACTAAGAAAATAAAAAGGTCTATAGCAATTTCCTGAAATGCTCATAAGGGGTTGCCATAGGATGCGAGTTCCCAAATTGTGGGGCAGGGACCGCAAATCTGAGCCCTCCATTTTTTTTACGTTTAAATGAGGGGGTGATCAGAAAATTGGAGTTGGAGGAGCGTAAATTGCGGGAAGGAATATAGTACTGGATCCTCGAGGAAATTAAGTCTAGGCCATTCCCGGCTAAGGCTTTAAAGATGGTACATCCTGGCTTGAAGGCACAGCGTTTGGCCACCGGGAGCCAATGTAGACTCTTCATAAGGGGTTTGCCATGATGTTGCATGGGCTGACGGGCAATCAACCTTGCCAACAGATTTTGCACTAACTGTAAGCGATGCAGTTGGTAAGCCGGAATACTGGCATATATTGAGTTAGCATAGTCAATACGTGAGATTACCAGTGCTAACACGACCAGAGTCAAGGCCTCAGTGGTCAAGATTCTACTGATCTTGCGGATTCTTCGAAGATGGTAAAAACAAGAGAAGATCACTGCGCTGATTTGGGCCTTCATGGATACGTCGCTGCTGATCAGAACCCCCAGGGTCTTGACAGAGCTACCGGGGAGTGGAGGACTGCCCAGCATAGAGGGCCAAAAGTTGGACTTCTATGGGTTGGCAGTTCCACCTCTAAGAATAAGTTCAGTTTTATCAGGGTTTAATTTCAGGTGATTATCATTCATCCAATCACTGCTATAACTCATGATAGATTGGAAATTAAACACTGAAGAGGCAGAAGAGCTGCTGTAGGTTGTCATCGTAATTAAAAGTTTCAACCATTTTTCCACGTAGGGACCGAATCAGAGGTAAAAGATACAAGTTAAACAGAAGGGGCAAAAGGGAAGACCCTTGGGACCCCACAAGTCAATTTCTTTTTGTGGGAAGAGAAACGAGCGAGGCAAACTGCTTGAAATCGGTCACTGAGGTAAGAAGAGATCCACTTTAGTGCCAGGCCCTGGATCCCGGCGTTACTGACACGGTCGATCAGAAGACCTTGATCGACCGTGTCAAATACGGCCAATAGATCCAGGAGTACCAGAGCCTGGGTGAGGCACTTGACATGTAGTGCATGCTGTTGACCAATTGTAATCCAAGTCACTCTTTCTTTGAAATGCCAGGTACTGGTTGGTGACAGGTCAGTGACTGCCATCATCAATACTGGCACCTCCATCAATGTCATGGAAAAGAGACATACAAAACCCTGATCAATCAGCTGATGATAAAACCTGCAAATGTTAGACTGCATGCCAAGTGTGGGTATGTTTGTAACAGACATCGCCACCCAAGTCAAGGAGGATGTCACTTGAGCTACCGGCATGCTGCTAAGCAGCCAGACAGCAGAGAGACTTTGACTCATTCAATTGGGATTCAGAGGGCATCCTACTTAACAGGTCAGCCTCCAAGAAGAATTAAAGGGGTAGGGAGACTAAAAGGGAAAATAATACGACTGCACTTTGATCACTCAATCCAGCCCACAGCACTTTAATATAGCCCAGTGGCCTTTTCATCTCTGCTCAAAAGTTGAGGATGAATCACGAAGGTTGGAGGAGGCTGACATCATCATAAGAGTAAAACTGCCCACCCTGTGGGTGTTTTCAATCATAGTAACTAGGGGGCAGATGTATCAAACGTTTTTTTTGGTCGCAAACGCTGCAAAATAGCAGCGTTTGCGACAAAAAACGGAAAATGCGATGCATCATTGAAATCGCATCGCAAACTTAAGGAATCGCAAATTTTGCGATTCCTTGATTTTGCGTCAGCATTTAAGGAATCGCAACTTACGATTCCTTAAATGCTATGTATGAAGCATTCAGGTTTTGCGAATTTACACTAAGAAATCGCCAATTACCACCAACTTGTAGTTGGTGGTAATTTGCGATTTCTTTTACAAATGCACTTTTTGGCATTTGTAAAGGTGCCATGTGGCGCTCATACATGCCGTTAGGGCATTTATTTGCGCCATATGCGCACACATGTAAATTTCAGAGTGCAGCAGGGTGTCCTTAAGACTCCCTTGCACCATTGAAATTATTCTCAATTTGCGATTAGCAAATTGCGAATCGTAAATTGAGAATAACTTCACATTCATTCCTATGGGCCTCCTGACACATAGAAATGAATGGGAAATTATTCCTTATTTGCGAATTTGCAATTTGCTATTTGCAAATAAGGAATTTTAGGAAATCACTAAAAAAATTACGATTTTGTAGATACATACCATTTTGCAATTCTCAAATAGCGATTCTCAAAAAATCGCTATTTGAGAATCGCAAATAGGTATTTTGGTACATCTGCCCCTAGGAAACCCAAGCAACCTGAAGAAGTAAGCTGGTTATAGATGGGCATCTCCTTCTAACAATCAAATGAGAGAGCAATAGCATTCCAACAGGTGATGACATATTGAGCGAACTGAGTGTATCCTGCTGGTTTGCAAAGATTGATCTTTGGTCCGGCTATCACTAAATCCTGCTAGATCTAGGATCCTGATACATCACAGCTTTCTTGAATGATTTTGGCCACCGCTACTACAAAAGGCTGATCTTTGGTATATTGAGTGTGGTGGAGGGCTTCCAAAACTCTATATGAGAAGTACTGTCAGGGCTGACATGAGTCATCAATGTAAGTGATGACATACTTGCATGCATTCTGTGGCTGGACGAACACTGTGCTCGACTCTACAAAATCCTGCAAAGGCTCCAAGTCTAGGGTGTCACTCATCAGAAAGAAAAATTAGAATTCTTAAAGTCACATATCAGTTTTGTAGGCTACTACTTTTCGGCAGAAGTGTCCCCAGCCCCTGCCAAGGTGAGACATATTAAATCAGCAACTTCCCCATCCTTGGTGACTGAAATAAGGAGTTTCCTGGTGATGGTCGACAACCGCAGGGGTAATTTATAAAGAATTTGGCTTCACTTGCTGCGCCTCTCCATAAGCACACTAAGGGATCAAACCTGTAGCCTTGGAAAGAGGCATATGGTCTGTCATTTTGGAACACCAAAGAGGAACTGTCAGCCAAAACCACCCAACTGTATTGCTATCTGGCCAAAGAGACAGAGCTCTTTGTGGACACTAGCCCCAAAGGTTTGGGAGCGGTTTTCTGGTAAAAGCAAGGGAGTGGGCCCCTCGTGGTGTTTGAAAACAGAGTGCTAACCCCCACCAAATAGAATTATTCCCAAATTGAAAGGAAAACCATTGTCATCCATCTGGGGTGTAGACACTTCCAGCTATACTTGTATAGGTATTCTTTTGTAGTACATACAGACCACAAACCACTCATCCCACTCTTCCCAGGGTCAGTATTAAAACCCTTCCATGTGGTCGACAAGTGGGCTTTGAAGCCACAGGAATTCTTATTTTTTCATTTTTTTATTTTTTTTTGTCCTCATCTCACCTTGGCACGTGCAAATGAACACTCGCAACCCTGATCCATCCTGGGCGCCCCGGGTTGAAGTTCTTGCTGTACCCAGAGCCGACCTGGCTACCCCTTTATTCTGGGGCCAGGTGTAATCATTGGACAATTTCTGGATTTGTTAGGTTTGTTACCAGCCTCATTTCCTTAGCCCATTCCAACAAAGGTTGCCAAACCATACTATTCCTATTATGTGGTGTACCCATTTCAAAACGTACAGTTCTAAGCACAGATTGAAGCCATATTTCATGTAGGGGAGGGGTAACATCCTTCCAAACTTTACATATTTCCCTGCGTGCAATAAGAACTAAAGTCAAAAATAAGGCCACCTGTGTCCCCATTAACCCAGTCATAAGATCAGTGTCTAGGCCAAAAAAAACCCCTCACAACATTAAGACTAAGTTTCATCTTAAAAACACTCTCCAATGTCCTCTCAATACTGGCCCAAAAGGGGCCGATCATAGGGCAGTCATAGAAAACATGGATGTCATCGGCCTCTAGCATGTCACATCTGGGGCATACAGGAGGTGGGCTGACAAATTTTGCGATTTTTTGGGGGGTGTAATAGGCCTGTTTATAACGTAGTAGTGATTCTTTTTACGTGAAGCGGATTTAACAAATTTATATAGATAATGAAGTGATAGATTATAAAGATGTGCTGAAGGTGCTTCCAAGACGGAGAGTCTCCAAACAGAATATAAAGGTGGAGCTAAGACTTCATTCGCCTCGATCAATTCCCTATATAGAAAACCCACTTCCTTCTTCCTATAAGTCGGGGCCTGAAGCGCCGACTCTATGTCCCAGTTTCCACCGATGTTGTTTTTCTCAGTGTGATACCACGAACAGAGTTGGATGTATTTAAATCTTGAAAGGGAGTCCCCAATCCTAGACCGTAAAACCTCCCAAGGAAGTACCCCATCCGAAGATACTAAGTCTGACCAGATTGTTATTCCCGCTCTTCTAACTGATAGAGACAGGCTATCCTGGAGACATAATGGAGTACCTGGGGAGTCCCATATGGGGGCAAAATCCGAGTAATATTTTATACCCCAACATCCCTTAACTCTATTCCAAAGAATCAAAGCAGATTTTAAAACCTTTAGGCAAACCTTTTTATAAAATCTTGGTGCACCAAATTTATACAAAAAACCAGGACCACCCCCTTCCTGATCTAACATCGTACTCAAAATTTGCCCCCAGTGAGATTTGTCTGGTCTACTTAAAAGGGTACAGACATTTTTTAGCTGGAAAGCAAAGGCATACCACACAACATCAGGGAGTGCCAGCCCCCCCTTTATCAGTTTTTTCCAAGACATCCGGGCGTTCTTATTTGCCCATATAAAACTGCCTTTCTTCCCCTGTATCTTCCTCAAGATTTTATCATGGAATGTTATGGGTATCGTATTGAAAATATAGGTTAGTTTAGGCAAGATGACCATTTTAACCAGGTTGACGCAGCCATATATTGTTAACGGAAGGTTCTGCCATCTCGAAAATAAATGATCAATATCTTTAGCTACCTTTTTCAGATTTACTTTCACAATGTTGTCCAGGTCAGATGTAATTAATATACCTAGATATCTAAACTGGCTAGTTGTTGCTCTCTCCCACTGGTCGACTCCCCAGCACATTATTTCCGTTTTTGTATTATTAATTAAGTAACGGGAGTATCGACCATATTCTGCCATGATCTCCTCAGCTCTGGGAAAGACATCTGCCGGCTTACTAGTATAAAGCAATAGGTCGTCTGCATATAAGGCCAGCTGACAGCAATAGTCATTTATTCTTAAGGGTGTAATTTGATCATCTAGCCTTAATGCTAGTGCCAGAGGCTCGATATAGAGATCGAACAAGAGGGGCGAGATGGGACACTACTGCCTTGTGCCCCTCCTGATATTAAAACGTGGTGATAGAGAACCATTCAATAAAATCGCCGCTGAGGCACCCTCATAGCATCCTCTTATAGTTTGAATAAAGGTTTCTCCGAATCCCATAAAGGTAAAAACATCCCATAGAAACCCCAAGTTGACACGGTCGAAGGCCTTCGCCGCGTCATAAGCTGCCACCGCTAAAGGCTCCGACCGTGTCACGGCAAGATCAATATTACCAATCAGCTGTAAGGTTAGTCGTGGATATATCTCCCCGGGATGAAACCCTTCTGCTCCGGATTGATCAAGAGCGGGGCCAGCTTGGCCAATCTCCCTGCCAAAACACTAGTAAAGATCTTATAATCTGCGTTCAGCAGGGAGATTGGTCTGTAAGAATCTGCCCTAAGGGGGTCCTTCCCCGGTTTTAGGATTAACACAATAGTAGATTCTTTCCAAGACGGCAGAAGTCTACCTTGGGGGCTATATATATAATTAAATAGCTCACAAAGTTGCGGTACCAGAAGATCCTGGAATGTTTTATAGACTTCGCCAGGGAGAGCATCAGGCCCTGCTGCTTTATTATTATTATTATTTTTATATATGGTTTTATTTCTTCTTCTGTGAAGCGGCTATTAAGCATATTACGGCCGTCTTCTGCCAGGCCTGGAAGAGCCTTACTTTCCAACCACCGTAGGGTCTTAATAGAATCTGGAGAGGCCTCTTCTTGATATAATTCCGAGAAGAGGGAAAAAAAACATTTTTCCATATCTTCCTGAAGGTAGGCTATAGTTCCCTGGCCATCAATTATTAACCTGTTAACGTTGTTCCTAACCCGGTCTGCTCTTATCTTTCCTGCCAATACAGCACCGGCCTTCTCGCCAAACTCATAATTTTCCATTGAATATGCAGCCCACTGAGCCTTCACTTTTTGGTCCAATAGACCTCGGTATTCTAGGCGTAGACATTCTATTTCAGCGAGGACCTGTGCCAAGACATCCTCTTGTGAATCTAGTCTCCGAGCCTCCAAGGATGAAATTTTCTCTTCTATTATCCTAAATTTAGCTGCCTCTTTTTTGTTACTGAGGCTAGTTAAGTTGAGAAACTGACCTCGGAGATGGGCCTTATAAGCGTCCCAAACAAATCCGAGCAGGGCAGAACCTATATTATCCAAAAAAAAGTTAGTGGAAGAAGCGCCGACGCTGTAACAATGACTTGATCATTCAGAGCTGCTCTTTTTAGGGTCCATCTACATCCTATTGAAGTCCTAGTCCTTCCCATATTAATTGAGAAGGATATGGGGGCATGACAGACAGAATACTGAGCAGAATTTTAATGTCTAGCAGGGCCTCTAAACAAACTCTATCAGTCAAGATATAGTCCAGTCTTGATGCATGCCCATGTTTTTTGCTAAAGTATGTAAAACCTGACACCGAGCCTTTCTTGGCTCTCCAGGTGTCAATTAAACGAAGCTCGTGTATCATATTCGTCATGGCATGGTGAGATCTCGGAGTGGTAATCGCCCGATGGTAGTTTGAACGATCTTGCAGAGGATCAAGAAGTATATTAAAATCACCCCCGATGATCGTCGGGGAGCGCACTTCTGCCAGATTGAATTGTACCTTCTGCAGGCAGGCTGGGTCATCTATATTTGGCCCATAATAAGAGACGACAGTCATTGCGTTACCTCTGAAATCAACTAACGCTTGAACCCATCTTCCTGTCTGGTCTGATATATATGACCTTATAGAGCCTCCAGAACCAGCCTTAATTAAAATAGCTACGCCCTTATTTACTGTCGACTGCTCAGAACAACAGAAGGCTCCAATCCATTTAAGTCTTCCATATACCTCTTTATTCTCACAAGAATTCAAGTGAGTTTCCTGCAGTAGGATTAAGATTGTTCCAAATACTTTAAAATCATCCTGCGTCTTCTTGTACAACGAAAACCATTAACATTCCAGGATATAAAATCCGTACTATTGTAAGTCATAAGGAAGTCTACATCTCCTCCCCACTGTCTTAATGATGATATAGGCCTCTACACAATGTTGTTTAATTAAGAATCTATGTGAGTGTCTATAAGATGAGGACATATTTTTTTTTCTTTTCCCCCCTGCTCCCTCCCCAGACCCCCCCCCCCCCCCCCCATTCGCAACCCCAAACCCTCTCTACCTCCCCGGGGAGCGCTCCTTTCCTTCCTGAGCATTCCGCTCTTAGACGGATCCTCCCCCCACCCTGTGCATGTTTCTAAAAAAAAAAAAAATGTGAAGAAAAATTATATGAAATCGAATTAACCGTAACAGGTGTTACCTGGAATAAATGTAAAACACACTATGAGTCTAACTATTAGTTGCCCAACTAAATTCTCCCTATGTTCCTACAGCTATATATCTCACCCCTTTCCTGCTACCCCGACTACCTGCACCTCCTTTCCGCTTGACCCTTTATTGTCTGTTCTTATTTTCTCAATCAGGCTGTCCGCTTCCTCCACGTGTCGAATGATATGCATGTGGTTATTCCACATAACCCGGAGTGAAGCGGGAAATTTCAGCTGAGCACGTGCCCCCAAAGAATTAAAGATTGCCAGCCTCTTACCCATTTCCCACTGCCTTAATGCTGTAATATGTGATACATCAGATCGAATTGTAAAGGAAAATGGTTTTGAAAGGGACACTGATTTTATAGGGCCAGCCTTGAGTGCCAACGACAAAATCCTCTCCTTGATGGCATAAGTAAGAAAATTAACCAAGATTTTTCTTGGAGGTTCTTTCGCTGTATTTCGCCTATAAGGATCGCGGTGGACTCTCTGGATGTCATTCATTAGTTCTTGATCTGAGTCGGAGGAGTCTTTTAACAATGTTGTTTTAAGCACCGCAACAATGAATGCTTTAATGTCATTCCCTTCAAGGTCCTCAGGGATATTAAAAAATGTTAAGTTATTTTTCCTTGAATGATTTTCGAGTCTCTCAAGATCTTCTCTCATTTCCCTATTCTGCTGGACCAATTTATCAATGTTGACTACAGATGTAGTAAGGGCTTCTTTAATCTTAGGCATTTCTGCCTCTAGGGCATCTGTCCTCATTGAGACTTCTTCCACCTTTTGAGCAAGTGCCTCGCAAGATGCCTGGATGGCTATTTGGTTAGCTTCTGATGTTGTGAATCGTCTCCCTATATCATCTCTTTAACCCAATAGGATATCTGCCAGAGTTTGTGGGTTGGATGGTGTAAATGCTGTAATATCCATGGAGGCACTATTAGGGACATCTTCTTTGTTTCCAGGTGTTTCCTCCGCCTGCTCTGTATCTTGCATGTCCAAAGCTGAGAAGCTATTAGAGAGCTCTACTGCGGTATGCACCATCTCAAGTATATTGGTTTTAGAGGGTGAGGACAATGGGTATGGTTACAAGGGCGGGCTAGACTGAGTCGGTGTGGATGAAGGAATTACTTTAGCTATCTCCTCTGTGGGAGACTCTTCTTTATTAGCTCCTGTATCTTCACTTATTGGAATCGTCGTGTCCTTCGCCGCCTTCGCCACAGCCGCCATCTCTATTGCTCCACTTGATGTAGTAGCAGAGAGAACCTTATAGTAGGATTTTAATGATGGAGTTACTCTCACAGCAGCTGATGGCCCTTTTGTCGCCTTTTTCTTATTTTTTTCTTTCCCTGGCGGTGTGACCGGTCCGCTGTGGTTTCCTTTTCCCTTCACCTTCCTTTTCTGTGGTATAGCTTTAATAAGGGTTACAGGTGGGGGAGCTGACGGGTTAGATAGACCTGAAACTAAGTTAGAGGCCCGATTGCGGAGAGTATATTTACCAACTAGGGGGAGAGTCTTTGATTCCGCAGGCCCTGGCTTATCAGTGTTGTCTAGAGAGGGGGCGAAATATAGGCGAGTGGTGTCTTGATTATTTATCTCCATACAGTGCTCCCCACCTCCACCACTGTTGGAAATCCCTGAATGGTAAATAAAAACTGAGGGTACGTAGGACGCAGTATCTAAGACGCCACTGCAAACGTCCCCGACTCCTACTCTAACCTCCTGGTCAAAAGTTGTATTCCTAAACAGAGCAGAGACCCCCAAGACGAAAGTAATAGAATCGTAATAGCAGCCCCCACTCCTTAAGAGGCAGCCAGCAACATGTATTTTACCAGGGGGCGGGCTTGCTAACCCCAGTGAGTAGGTTATCCTCCTGTCAACTTTATGATATGGTCTCCCCAAATTGTTCCCCGGAATACCCCTCCAGGATTTAGCAGCACCCAGCTCTTGGAACCAGGGAGGCTCTAAGGGCGTACCGCCCCCTCTCGTCACCATCCGCCTGTGATGCCTTCGACCCTGCAGTAATGATGTTTTAACCTATTTTCACCCCTATCCTTTGTTTGCTTGGAAGTGCCTTACAAGAAAAAACGTATCCAGATAGAAGGGGGAAATAAAAAGAGAAAAAGGCGATGCTTGCATCTACAAATACCACCAAAGGCACCAGATATCTCCCACGACACTTCACAGAGCCACAAAGTCAAGCCGCAGTTATGGACTGCTCAGTTGATCACTAAAGGCTGTCGGGCGGCAAAGGGTTAAAGACAACAAAAGAGGAAAGAGACCCCCCAGCCCGCACACACATTTGCCGGCACTGAGCGTTTTTCTCCTCAAGGAAAGCGTCCAATACTCGGGTAGATAAAACTCAGCCTCCTAGCCCGAGGAAACTGACACGCTGCCGCTGCTGTTGCTGCAATAATCTTCACCGCATTTCCTACCTCGGGGTTGTTGAATTATACAGAGCAGACATTACCCGCCACAGCTCGGAAAAGATCCGCTTCGGTTTTCCAGGTATCCCCGGCTATGTGAAAAATGTAGAAAACTTCAGAGCTCGCTAAACTGCAAGCGAGCCGACATGGTGAAACGCCATGCACAAAGTGGGAGGAGCTCCGTCACGGCCGTTAGCTTCCGGCCGTCATGCTCCCTCCTCTCGATCCACGAAGCCGCAGGAATATTAGTTTGTAGTAGAAAAGAAGCCAGGTCCCCAAAGCCCTGCGGACTACTTGTCCCGACACCCTAGGACTGCCACTCTGGAGGAAAACAACACTGCACAAGAGACGGAGGAGTACATAAGGTTTGTGGCTGAAAGGTCTCTGTCTTTGCCTATGTCACTGATGGAGGTCATAAAGCAATGCAAGGAGATGCCTGGTGACTGCTTGCCCTAAGTTCTATCCAGACAAGAAAGCGGACCACTCTGAAAACTAATGATTCACATCGAACCTCAGTAGGGCAACACATTCTAGCCAATCTCCAGGCTGTAAAACACATGGTAGCTATTTCATCAGAAAGATGCCTCCTCAGAGGACGTTGAGAGGTAGTCCTGTGAAGTCTGTCCATGCAGGCGACCCAGCTTAATCATGCAGCATATCTGGGGATGGTGAAGACAAAAAAGTAGAATCAGTTTCAAATCTCCATATGGATAGCTGGTTGAGAAAGTCAGCTAGGCATGGCTAATGTGCCAGGTCACCAGGAGCTGAGACCCTGCCGGCACCCATCAACACAGAAGACAAAACACATTGGTGCGTGGGTTCTAGCCAGTGCTGTTTAAGAAGCTTTATGGACAGTTGATATATGGCAGTGGTCTTCAAGTATCCTGAAGTTGATATCAAGAATAGCACCTGGGCCAACAAGCTGATTCTGAAACTAGAAAATATAGTAGCAACACGTGGCCTGTTGCAAGGATTGAGGACAGACAACAGGTCCCGATTCCAGGGCCAGGAAGTCACTGACTATCTCAAGTGGCAGCACTTCAAAGATTCAAAGATAACTACCCGATGGCTGCAAGCAAATAGGAAGACTGAGCGCTTCATATGAACACCATTCAAGGTGTTCTAAATTGCCTATACCAGCCCATGTAACCACTGGATAATCCTCTAATTCATTGTGTATTGTTTGAATTAAAGCTAACACCATTCTCTACCCCATCCAGATGATAATTTGATGTTGGAAGAGCTGAAGAAACGAAACACTGCTGCTAGTCGGCATCTACAAATTTATCCAGCGCTTCCTCTAGCATTATTGATCGCAGGAACCAGCCTCTAGCCCCCGCCTTACTGAAACCCATTCCTCTATCCGAAGATCCCTTCCGGCCCAGAAGTTGTGTGACCCACCCGTCGTCCATTGGTCAGCCCCTAGCTCCCTCCCTCCTGAAATACATTCCCCTACCTAACGATCCCTCCAGGCCCAGAAGATGTATGACCCTCCCCCGGCGTCCATTGATCTCTAGGACCCTCACAACTCTTACTCTACCTGGTCCAACCCCAACATGACCTCGCTGTGACAAATACAATACATCCATTCAAATGCATACAGAGAAGCTCCACGCATTCTCAGAGGCAGTAATATTGACAACCTCACTCAGGTGCAAGTCACCCAGACGCCTTCCTCCCCAAATCCGTTACGTCTTAAATGTGCACTACTCAACTGCAGATCAGCAAGTAAACATGCCTCCGATATCTTCGACCTTATCCAACACAAGGACTTAGATATTATCATCCCATTATCACACTGGAACTTGGCTAACCCCCTCTTCCACTCCTATCTTAGACCTCGTAAATCCTCCTACTCACGACATAATTAGGCTCGACAGACCTTGGAAGTTGGGCGGTGGCCTAGCTTGTATTCACAGAAACACACTCTCGATCTCTCAAGTAGAGTCCTCTACTCCTTCCTCCTTTGAATACCTTTGTCTCAGCCTCTCAAGCAATAACCTACCAGTCTGTAAACTTCACTCCTTTTACCATCCCCCGGGAGACAAGCTCCCCTTCATCGAGCAACTAATGGAAATCATCTCTGCTAATGTTGATTCAACCATTGCCCAAATCTTCCTCGGTGATTTCAACCTTCTCTGGTCTAACTCTAATGACCTCACTGTATCCTGCCGTACGTCTTTCTTAAATTATCATCAAGATCTGACTCAGCACTGTGACCAACCAACTCATAGTAAAGGAGAAACTTTAGACCTCATTATCTCCAAGGAGCAGACATTCACCTTGGATTCCATTACCCTGTGTGACTGGTCCGACCCCCACTGCATCCTCTTTTATATCAACAGGGAGATGTTGATGAGGTTGGCTCAAACAACAAAATTAAAGAGATGGAAAAGGGACCTCAGATCAATAGACTCTGGTCAAATAGCGGCCCACTGTAATTTGGCCCTCGCCTCCCTAGCCGACCTGGTTGAGGTGCAGTCACTCACCGACTCCTAAAATTCGACCATCTCCAATATCATGGATGACATTGCTCCAATACAACAAAAAAATGCCTCAATAAAAATATCCAAACCCTGGTATAATGACAACTTAAACACTAAACGCCGCAAACTTAGAGCACTCGAATGTTCCTGGAAATCCAACCCCTCTTCGGAACAACTAAAACTCCTTAGAGAGGCTAGGAGCCTGTACAACAAACAAATCAAGAGTGCTAAGTCTGACTACTTCAGACACCAACTGGACCAAGCGGCAAACCGCCCCAAGAAACTCTTCGAGTTGGTCAAACAGCAATCCGTAGTAGGCCCCAACCACTCTGACCCTGGTGACACCCCTCCCTCTTTCGATCAAACTTGCTGCTTTCCTCACGGAGAAAGCAAGACTCATTTCCATTGACCTCGCCTCTAAGAAGGCTCTATTGCCTTCCTCCAGGGACATACCACCCCATGACCTCCCAGGAAATCACAGATCTTCCAGCCTGTTCACTAAGAATAATGCGTCATGGTGCACCTTTACTCCACTGAGTGAAAAAGACATCTACAAGATCATTCTGAATATCAACCCATCCAACCACTTCAGTGACCTGTTACCCCCGGCCATCTTCAAAGAAATCAAGAATGTACTCATCCCCACTTGGACAAGGATTGTAAATGCCTCGCTTTCACAAGGTACAATCCCTGACAGCCTTAAAGCAGCTCAGGTATCACCTGTACTAAAGAAAACTAACGCTGACAAAGCGAATCTCAATAACTTCCGGCCTATCTCCAGCATCCCCACCCAGCAAAACTCATAGAAAAATGCGTACACTCCCAACTCTGCGCGCATATAGAGAATTTCCAACTTCTTGACCAACATCAATCAGGCTTTCGGAAGGGGCATAGCACCGAGTCGGCGCTCACTCACGTCATGGATGACTTGTTAAAAATGCTTGACCAAAACAAATCCTGCCTCCTGATCCTCCTTGACCTTTCTTCCACATTCGACGCGGTTAATCATGACAACCTCCTCGCCACTCTGAAAAATAGGATGGTTTTTTTTTTGGTCAGGTGCTACAATGGTTCTCATCTTTCCTCCACCACAGATCTCAAAGGGTCAAGGCAAACCACTCTCTCTCCCAGTCCTCTCCAGTTCTCATGGGGGTCCCCCGAGGATCCGCCTTGTCTCCGATCCTCTTCAACATGTTCCTGGAACCTTTGGCTAACTCTTTAAACTCTTCAAACACTCTCTTCCATATGTATGCAGACGATACGCAACTCTATTTGAAAATCTCTTCCCCCGAAAACATCATCTCTCTAAACTCGACCCTAACGCCTACTCACAACTGGTTAACTGAGAACCATCTTCTGCTCAACACCTCCAAAATGGAATTCCTGGTCGTCTCCCCTCCGAACCACACCCCCAAGCTTGACCTCTGGTTGAATCACCTCGCTGCCTTCAACTGCACCCCTCTCATCATAGACTCAACCAAATCGCTCGGAGTCACCTTGGGCAAGCACCGGCTAGACTGGTTACAGGCACCAAGCAAAACAAGCACATTTCCCCAGTCCTAAAATCTCTCAAATGGTTGCCTTATGAAGCACGTATTCAGCTAAAGATTGTCGTTCTGGCGCACAAAACCCTTCACTTCAATACTACCAAGTACCTTTTGTTTTATTTTTTATTTATAGATTTTTATTTTTTATGCAAGGAAAAACAGACAAAAGACAGGAAACAAAAATCGCATTTCAGAAATATGTACAACCAAGTTCATTCGCCGAGGTTACAGCATTCCAAATAAACAAAAAGCAATATTGTTATATCCAAAC
Source organism: Lissotriton helveticus (assembly GCF_964261635.1). Taxonomy (NCBI): domain Eukaryota; kingdom Metazoa; phylum Chordata; class Amphibia; order Caudata; family Salamandridae; genus Lissotriton; species Lissotriton helveticus. Next base: position 440,244,653 of record NC_136065.1, on the reverse strand, counting down.
AGTGATTGGTGCCCAAATTTTTGCACCCAAATCCCTCCTCTTCACCCCCTTAGTTCTGTAAATGGCCATTTCTATATTATACATTGACAATAACCTTTCCCGCCAACTGAAAAAAGACGGTGATCAGGGTTGATCCATTCTCTAGTAATGCAAGCTCGTATTACAGCCATACAGATAAACAAAAAACAAGTGGTAGTTTTTGGTCTTGGATACCCCACAGTACTTGATTTGCACCCAATCAATACCATCTCGGCAGTAATTTTGATAGGACATTCCAGAATACCCTCTAAAAACCCTTCAATTTCTAGAAAGAATAGGGCTAAATTAGAACAGAGAAAAAACATATGTACTGTATCAGCGGCATGTAAACCACATCTACTGCATTTGGTCCCAGGAGTTTTACTCCATTTAGAGACCTTACTGGGAGTATAATATAAGTCGTGAATGGACATGAAGTATTGTGATTTCGACATCCCTGTTATAAGAATTCTATTAGCCAGCTTAACAGACTCAAGTATATCCATTTCCGGTAGCCCCAACTTACTTATCCATCTTAATTGACAGTTTTCCAAATCATCCGGGAATTCCTGCATCAAAGATAAGTACAGTTTACCAATTTTTGTATTTTTTTCCTAAATGTTCCATAAGGGGAATTTCCTTCAACCAGGAGTCTACCATTTGCCTTGGATTCATAAAAAAACTGCGGATTTGCAAAAACTTAAAAAAATCATTTTTCGTCAACAAAAACTTTAATCGTAGCTCAGAAAAAGAAGTCAAATGGCCGTCAATACACATGTCCCCCAAGTAACGTATTCCTTTAGACCCCCATCTAATTGCTACTAAATCGCAGAAGATAGAGGAGGGTAATAAACCTGGTGCGGCAAAAGGTGTGTAGATATTCAATTTTGGTATTTTTAAATGTCTTCTAATCTTTTGCCAGACCCCATACGCTGACGTTAAAATCTTAAATCTCGTCTTCTTGTAGTAACTTGGCTCAATTATCTTCAGAAAACACCCTTTTATCCCTTCACCCTTAACTAACTCATAAATAGAGGGAGTATTACAGTAAGGAATAATGGCTCTCTCCCCCATTATAAGTGGGCTAATGAACTGAAGAGTCGCCGCGTAGTAATAAAACAGAAAATAAGAAACATTCAAGCCCCCACACTCTTTAGGAAGAATAATTTTCTTAAAAGCTTTGCGGTGCCGTTTATACCCCCACAAAAATCTCGAAATTGCCCTGTCTAGATTTTTAAAACAGATAGGATGAAATTCTAGGGGTATTGCACGAAACATGTACAAAAATTGCGGTAATATTACCATTTTCAATACATTAACTCTACCATGTAGTGAGAGGTGAAGATGATCTAGTCTTTCTAGTAGAGAGTTGATTTTAGCCAGAGTTGGGTTAAAATTCAATTCTGGAATGTTAGTTATAGGAAGCGAGATCTTAATCCCAAGATATGACTTCCGGAACGAGTGGAATACTAACAGGTGGGCCATCCCCTGAATACAAAACTTGAGTCTTTGAGGGATTCAGCTTGTACCCTGAAAAAAGCCCAAACTGTCCAGCTAAATATTATTAGCTGGCACCGCTGTCTCTGTATCTGTTGTGATGACCACAATGTCGCCAGCGTATGCTAACGCTCGGTAATTGGTGTGGGCTAAATAGATAGGTTTTATCCTTTCTTCCAAATTAAGGCGATTAAGGAATGGATCAATATAAAATGCAAACAAAAGGGGGGAGCATGGACACCCTTGTCGCGTACCACGAGAAATTGAGAAAGGGGAGGAGGTTTCCATATTTACTCGAATAGGTACTTGAGGTGAATTATACATAGTTTTTAGTGCAGTTAAGATGCCTGAGCCCAATCCCTATCTAGACAAGATATACCACAAATATGCCCAAGCCACGCTGTCAAATGCTTTCTCAGCATCCAACAGGGTGACTCCAATATCTGAGCGGGTTGCTTGGGCCCAGTCTAGAAAAGTACTCAGACGGCAGATATGATCCACAGTATCGCGTGCGGGAATAAACCCGTGCTGATATTGCGATACTAATGGGGTGATAATCCTAGCAAGTCGTAAAGCCAAGATCTTAGAATAGACTTTGCTATCTGCATTGATTAGCGAGATAGGGCAATATGAAGATGGGGTCAATGGAGATTTATCTTTTTTAAGAAAGACCGTGATTATTGAGGTCGGGGCCATTCCCTTTTGAGCGACTGTAAATAAGGTAATTAACTCAGCTTTTAACACGGAACGAAACAACCTAAAAAACTCAAGAGGAATAGCATCCGGTCCCATTGCTTTACCCGACGCCAATGACAATAAAGACAGTTCAATCCCTTCCCATGTAATGGGTGAATCCAGTTGTTCAGCCTCTTCTACTGATAACGTAGAGTTAAATAATGGATCTAAAAAATCCATAATTTTACCTTCATTATCTCCCGCTACATCTTCCGTGTATAATTTACAATAGAATTCCCGAAAGACACCAAGTATCTCTGTAGAGTTATGATATACTTTCCCTGAGTCATCCATTATTTTATCTATGTTGGCTACTACTGCCTTATGTCTTATTCTTTTAGCTAAAAGCTTACCTGAATTTTCCCCAACTTCATAAAGCTCAGATCTATAAGCTGCTATTTGTTGGGCCAATTTTATTGCAAAATCTTGATGGATCTTAGCTTTCTGTACCGCCAAGTCCCCTGTGATTTTCTCAATACAAATCCCTCTACTACATGCGGTCATTAATTCGATCTCAAGATCCCGCAGCTAATTCATCTCTCCTTCATCAGCCTTCCTAATGTCCCTCTGTTTCTTTAATGCATAACTGAGGGTTTCCCCTCGAACCCCCGATTTAAACGCATCCCAAATAATCCCCGTAGAAGCTGAACCTTTATTATTCTCCAAAAACTCAGGGATCCAGTTACTCATGTGCTCAATGTAAAGGGGGTCAGACAGGAGTTTCCGTTCAAAAGACCAAGGTTTCACTATTTGCCTGAAATCAATGTCTATTCGAAGAGTGATGGGATTATGATCCGAGATCAATTTGGGAATAATATTGAATCCACGATTCACGATAGTATTTACAAGACCAGCTGATACAAAAAATAATCTAGTCGGAAATGCCTCAGATGTGGAGCAGAGAAAAATGTGCTCCCCGGCATACCCCCACCCCCTTAGCAAAACCAACATGTGTTAGTCCATATTCCTCGACGATACCTTTCATAGCTTTATAGACATTTTTCTTCCTGCCTACATACAAACTACTTTACAACAAGGGGTGGTGATGGACAGAGTCTCTGAATTAAGCAGAGTACTCTCACCCAGTCAAGAGATCAGGGCTAGATCCAACACCGTTTTTTAGCTCATTGCACCATCCCAGTTTCAGAACCTGGCTGTATGCAAATTAGTCTGTCCCTGGCCCAGTGCATCATGGGAACAGGGCAGACCAGACTACAAAAGCCAATTCTTACACTGGGAAGGAAACAAGCTTCCGGGGACCGGTTTCTGCTATTTCAGGCGTCTTCGGCCCGGCTTGCTTGAATCCTGATGGTGCAATGAGCAAGGGACTCACATCTGAGTATACCCTTCCACGCTTAGGGAGGACAAAATAATTTACAACAAGGGGTGGTGATGGACAGAGTCTCTGAATTAAGCAGAGTACTCTCACCCAGTCAAGAGATCAGGGCTAGATCCAACACCGTTTTTTAGCTCATTGCACCATCCCAGTTTCAGAACCTGGCTGTATGCAAATTAGTCTGTCCCTGGCCCAGTGCATCATGGGAACAGGGCAGACCAGACTACAAAAGCCAATTCTTACACTGGGAAGGAAACAAGCTTCCGGGGACCGGTTTCTGCCATTTCAGGCGTCTTCGGCCCGGCTTGCTTGAATCCTGATGGTGCAATGAGCAAGGGACTCACATCTGAGTATACCCTTCCACGCTTAGGGTGGACAAAATAATTTACAACAAGGGGTGGTGATGGACAGAGTCTCTGAATTAAGCAGAGTACTCTCACCCAGTCAAGAGATCAGGGCTAGATCCAACACCGTTTTTTAGCTCATTGCACCATCCCAGTTTCAGAACCTGGCTGTATGCAAATTAGTCTGTCCCTGGCCCAGTGCATCATGGGAACAGGGCAGACCAGACTACAAAAGCCAATTCTTACACTGGGAAGGAAACAAGCTTCCGGGGACCGGTTTCTGCCATTTCAGGCGTCTTCGGCCCGGCTTGCTTGAATCCTGATGGTGCAATGAGCAAGGGACTCACATCTGAGTATACCCTTCCACGCTTAGGGTGGACAAAATAATTTACAACAAGGGGTGGTGATGGACAGAGTCTCTGAATTAAGCAGAGTACTCTCACCCAGTCAAGAGATCAGGGCTAGATCCAACACCGTTTTTTAGCTCATTGCACCATCCCAGTTTCAGAACCTGGCTGTATGCAAATTAGTCTGTCCCTGGCCCAGTGCATCATGGGAACAGGGCAGAGCAGACTACAAAAGCCAATTCTTACACTGGGAAGGAAACAAGCTTCCGGGGACCGGTTTCTGCCATTTCAGGCGTCTTCGGCCCGGCTTGCTTGAATCCTGATGGTGCAATGAGCAAGGGACTCACATCTGAGTATACCCTTCCACGCTTAGGGTGGACAAAATAATTTACAACAAGGGGTGGTGATGGACAGAGTCTCTGAATTAAGCAGAGTACTCTCACCCAGTCAAGAGATCAGGGCTAGATCCAACACCGTTTTTTAGCTCATTGCACCATCCCAGTTTCAGAACCTGGCTGTATGCAAATTAGTCTGTCCCTGGCCCAGTGCATCATGGGAACAGGGCAGACCAGACTACAAAAGCCAATTCTTACACTGGGAAGGAAACAAGCTTCCGGGGACCGGTTTCTGCCATTTCAGGCGTCTTCGGCCCGGCTTGCTTGAATCCTGATGGTGCAATGAGCAAGGGACTCACATCTGAGTATACCCTTCCACGCTTAGGGTGGACAAAATAATTTACAACAAGGGGTGGTGATGGACAGAGTCTCTGAATTAAGCAGAGTACTCTCACCCAGTCAAGAGATCAGGGCTAGATCCAACACCGTTTTTTAGCTCATTGCACCATCCCAGTTTCAGAACCTGGCTGTATGCAAATTAGTCTGTCCCTGGCCCAGTGCATCATGGGAACAGGGCAAACCAGACTACAAAAGCCAATTCTTACACTGGGAAGGAAACAAGCTTCCGGGGACCGGTTTCTGCCATTTCAGGCGTCTTCGGCCCGGCTTGCTTGAATCCTGATGGTGCAATGAGCAAGGGACTCACATCTGAGTATACCCTTCCACGCTTAGGGTGGACAAAATAATTTACAACAAGGGGTGGTGATGGACAGAGTCTCTGAATTTAGCAGAGTACTCTCACCCAGTCAAGAGATCAGGGCTAGATCCAACACCGTTTTTTAGCTCATTGCACCATCCCAGTTTCAGAACCTGGCTGTATGCAAATTAGTCTGTCCCTGGCCCAGTGCATCATGGGAACAGGGCAGACCAGACTACAAAAGCCAATTCTTACACTGGGAAGGAAACAAGCTTCCGGGGACCGGTTTCTGCCATTTCAGGCGTCTTCGGCCCGGCTTGCTTGAATCCTGATGGTGCAATGAGCAAGGGACTCACATCTGAGTATACCCTTCCACGCTTAGGGTGGACAAAATAATTTACAACAAGGGGTGGTGATGGACAGAGTCTCTGAATTAAGCAGAGTACTCTCACCCAGTCAAGAGATCAGGGCTAGATCCAACACCGTTTTTTAGCTCATTGCACCATCCCAGTTTCAGAACCTGGCTGTATGCAAATTAGTCTGTCCCTGGCCCAGTGCATCATGGGAACAGGGCAGAGCAGACTACAAAAGCCAATTCTTACACTGGGAAGGAAACAAGCTTCCGGGGACCGGTTTCTGCCATTTCAGGCGTCTTCGGCCCGGCTTGCTTGAATCCTGATGGTGCAATGAGCAAGGGACTCACATCTGAGTATACCCTTCCACGCTTAGGGTGGACAAAATAATTTACAACAAGGGGTGGTGATGGACAGAGTCTCTGAATTAAGCAGAGTACTCTCACCCAGTCAAGAGATCAGGGCTAGATCCAACACCGTTTTTTAGCTCATTGCACCATCCCAGTTTCAGAACCTGGCTGTATGCAAATTAGTCTGTCCCTGGCCCAGTGCATCATGGGAACAGGGCAGACCAGACTACAAAAGCCAATTCTTACACTGGGAAGGAAACAAGCTTCCGGGGACCGGTTTCTGCCATTTCAGGCGTCTTCGGCCCGGCTTGCTTGAATCCTGATGGTGCAAACAGATAGCTGGGACAGCAACATACTAATTTGCATACAGCCAGGTTCTGAAACTGGGATGATGCAGTGAGCTAAAAAACGGTGTTGGATCTAGCCCTGATCTCTTGACTGGGTGAGAGTTTTCTGCTTAATTCAGAGACTCTGTCCATCACCACCCCTTGTTGTTAATTATTTTGTCCACCCTAAGCGTGGAAGGGTATGCTCAGACATGAGTCCCTTGCTCACTGCACCATCAGGATTCAAGCAAGCCGGGCCGAAGAGGCTGAAATGCCAGAAACCGGTCCCCGGTAGCTTGTTTCCTTTCCAGTGTAAGAATTGGCTTTGTAGTTTGGTTTGCCCTGTTCCCATCATGCACTGGGACAGCAACATACTAATTTGCATACAGCCAGGTTCTGAAACTGGGATGATGCAGTGAGCTAAAAAACGGTGTTGGATCTAGCCCTGATCTCTTGACTGGGTGAGAGTTTTCTGCTTAATTCAGAGACTCTGTCCATCACCACCCCTTGTTGTTAATTATTTTGTCCACCCTAAGCGTGGAAGGGTATGCTCAGACATGAGTCCCTTGCTCACTGCACCATCAGGATTCAAGCAAGCCGGGCCGAAGAGGCTGAAATGCCAGAAACCGGTCCCCGGTAGCTTGTTTCCTTTCCAGTGTAAGAATTGGCTTTGTAGTTTGGTTTGCCCTGTTCCCATCATGCACTGGGACAGCAACATACTAATTTGCATACAGCCAGGTTCTGAAACTGGGATGATGCAGTGAGCTAAAAAACGGTGTTGGATCTAGCCCTGATCTCTTGACTGGGTGAGAGTTTTCTGCTTAATTCAGAGACTCTGTCCATCACCACCCCTTGTTGTTAATTATTTTGTCCACCCTAAGCGTGGAAGGGTATGCTCAGACATGAGTCCCTTGCTCACTGCACCATCAGGATTCAAGCAAGCCGGGCCGAAGAGGCTGAAATGCCAGAAACCGGTCCCTGGTAGCTTGTTTCCTTTCCAGTGTAAGAATTGGCTTTGTAGTTTGGTTTGCCCTGTTCCCATCATGCACTGGGACAGCAACATACTAATTTGCATACAGCCAGGTTCTGAAACTGGGATGATGCAGTGAGCTAAAAAACGGTGTTGGATCTAGCCCTGATCTCTTGACTGGGTGAGAGTTTTCTGCTTAATTCAGAGACTCTGTCCATCACCACCCCTTGTTGTTAATTATTTTGTCCACCCTAAGCGTGGAAGGGTATGCTCAGACATGAGTCCCTTGCTCACTGCACCATCAGGATTCAAGCAAGCCGGGCCGAAGAGGCTGAAATGCCAGAAACCGGTCCCCGGTAGCTTGTTTCCTTTCCAGTGTAAGAATTGGCTTTGTAGTTGGTTTGCCCTGTTCCCATCATGCACTGGGACAGCAACATACTAATTTGCATACAGCCAGGTTCTGAAACTGGGATGATGCAGTGAGCTAAAAAACGGTGTTGGATCTAGCCCTGATCTCTTGACTGGGTGAGAGTTTTCTGCTTAATTCAGAGACTCTGTCCATCACCACCCCTTGTTGTTAATTATTTTGTCCACCCTAAGCGTGGAAGGGTATGCTCAGACATGAGTCCCTTGCTCACTGCACCATCAGGATTCAAGCAAGCCGGGCCGAAGAGGCTGAAATGCCAGAAACCGGTCCCCGGTAGCTTGTTTCCTTTCCAGTGTAAGAATTGGCTTTGTAGTTTGGTTTGCCCTGTTCCCATCATGCACTGGGACAGCAACATACTAATTTGCATACAGCCAGGTTCTGAAACTGGGATGATGCAGTGAGCTAAAAAACGGTGTTGGATCTAGCCCTGATCTCTTGACTGGGTGAGAGTTTTCTGCTTAATTCAGAGACTCTGTCCATCACCACCCCTTGTTGTTAATTATTTTGTCCACCCTAAGCGTGGAAGGGTATGCTCAGACATGAGTCCCTTGCTCACTGCACCATCAGGATTCAAGCAAGCCGGGCCGAAGAGGCTGAAATGCCAGAAACCGGTCCCCGGTAGCTTGTTTCCTTTCCAGTGTAAGAATTGGCTTTGTAGTTTGGTTTGCCCTGTTCCCATCATGCACTGGGACAGCAACATACTAATTTGCATACAGCCAGGTTCTGAAACTGGGATGATGCAGTGAGCTAAAAAACGGTGTTGGATCTAGCCCTGATCTCTTGACTGGGTGAGAGTTTTCTGCTTAATTCAGAGACTCTGTCCATCACCACCCCTTGTTGTTAATTATTTTGTCCACCCTAAGTGTGGAAGGGTATGCTCAGACATGAGTCCCTTGCTCACTGCACCATCAGGATTCAAGCAAGCCGGGCCGAAGAGGCTGAAATGCCAGAAACCGGTCCCCGGTAGCTTGTTTCCTTTCCAGTGTAAGAATTGGCTTTGTAGTTTGGTTTGCCCTGTTCCCATCATGCACTGGGACAGCAACATACTAATTTGCATACAGCCAGGTTCTGAAACTGGGATGATGCAGTGAGCTAAAAAACGGTGTTGGATCTAGCCCTGATCTCTTGACTGGGTGAGAGTTTTCTGCTTAATTCAGAGACTCTGTCCATCACCACCCCTTGTTGTTAATTAATTTGTCCACCCTAAGCGTGGAAGGGTATGCTCAGACATGAGTCCCTTGCTCACTGCACCATCAGGATTCAAGCAAGCCGGGCCGAAGAGGCTGAAATGCCAGAAACCGGTCCCCGGTAGCTTGTTTCCTTTCCAGTGTAAGAATTGGCTTTGTAGTTTGGTTTGCCCTGTTCCCATCATGCACTGGGACAGCAACATACTAATTTGCATACAGCCAGGTTCTGAAACTGGGATGATGCAGTGAGCTAAAAAACGGTGTTGGATCTTGCCCTGATCTCTTGACTGGGTGAGAGTTTTCTGCTTAATTCAGAGACTCTGTCCATCACCACCCCTTGTTGTTAATTATTTTGTCCACCCTAAGCGTGGAAGGGTATGCTCAGACATGAGTCCCTTGCTCACTGCACCATCAGGATTCAAGCAAGCCGGGCCGAAGAGGCTGAAATGCCAGAAACCGGTCCCCGGTAGCTTGTTTCCTTTCCAGTGTAAGAATTGGCTTTGTAGTTTGGTTTGCCCTGTTCCCATCATGCACTGGGACAGCAACATACTAATTTGCATACAGCCAGGTTCTGAAACTGGGATGATGCAGTGAGCTAAAAAACGGTGTTGGATCTAGCCCTGATCTCTTGACTGGGTGAGAGTTTTCTGCTTAATTCAGAGACTCTGTCCATCACCACCCCTTGTTGTTAATTATTTTGTCCACCCTAAGCGTGGAAGGGTATGCTCAGACATGAGTCCCTTGCTCACTGCACCATCAGGATTCAAGCAAGCCGGGCCGAAGAGGCTGAAATGCCAGAAACCGGTCCCCGGTAGCTTGTTTCCTTTCCAGTGTAAGAATTGGCTTTGTAGTTTGGTTTGCCCTGTTCCCATCATGCACTGGGACAGCAACATACTAATTTGCATACAGCCAGGTTCTGAAACTGGGATGATGCAGTGAGCTAAAAAACGGTGTTGGATCTTGCCCTGATCTCTTGACTGCGTGAGAGTTTTCTGCTTAATTCAGAGACTCTGTCCATCACCACCCCTTGTTGTTAATTATTTTGTCCACCCTAAGCGTGGAAGGGTATGTTCAGACATGAGTCCCTTGCTCACTGCACCATCAGGATTCAAGCAAGCCGGGCCGAAGAGGCTGAAATGCCAGAAACCGGTCCCCGGTAGCTTGTTTCCTTTCCAGTGTAAGAATTGGCTTTGTAGTTTGGTTTGCCCTGTTCCCATCATGCACTGGGACAGCAACATACTAATTTGCATACAGCCAGGTTCTGAAACTGGGATGATGCAGTGAGCTAAAAAACGGTGTTGGATCTAGCCCTGATCTCTTGACTGGGTGAGAGTTTTCTGCTTAATTCAGAGACTCTGTCCATCACCACCCCTTGTTGTTAATTACATACAAACTACTGCTAGATATATCATGTGTCCCATCCATATGTAAATTAAAATCCCCACACAAAACTAGCATAGGGGGCCATGATGCTAACTCAATGCTTAATTGATTTAAAGCAGTCGGGTCATCGAGATTAGAAGCATAAACAGAGCAGATAGTCAGCGATGTGCCCCCCAATCGTAGTTCAATAATCACCCAACAACCCAGTGGATCCTCCTTCACTCGTCTTGTTTGCCCAACCCCATACCGCTTTAAAAGGGCTACACCTCTAATAGTGGAGCCTTGACGTGAGCAGCCTACTAATTCCAGTCCTAGATTCTTTAACCAACTTCTGTTCTTCCACGCCACATGCGTTTCTTGGATGCAAACTACATCCACTCTCATAGTTTTCAATATTTGAGCCATTATACCCCTTTTCCTCTTATCATTAAGGCCACAAATGTTCCATGAACAAATAGTAATTTTACCCATCATCAAATCTAAATAAACTGATATCAAAAGAGCTATCACAGACACCGCTCACTATAAAGATAAATGCAATATCATAAATAAACACAACTTCAAAATATTGAACTTGGATTGCACAAACCATTCTTTTACTGTTTTTCCTTGCCCCCAGTGACTCCGCCCGCCCAACCGCTTCCCGCTCCCGCCCCTCCCCCACCCACAGCAGCCCTCCCCAGCAGAGGCGTAAGGACAGTGTCCTCAGTGATGGTGAGTGGTCGTGTAATGATCTGGTTCCTCACCGTGTCCGTCCAAAACCTGTGCCCAACTTACTTATCCCATCACCCGATATTTAACTACCCTTTACCATATGCTTACTTTCTTAATTTTCTTAGCCAAAACATAGCTCTCAAAAAATCACACTGGTACATAAATTTAACCCAAGGGGAAATGACCCAGCTGCATTAAAAGCAGCCATAACAACAGAAAAGGACATAATTACTTCACATTGAGTCCAAAAATTCCTGTGCCTTGATTTCAGACATGAAATACATTGTTTTCCCCTTATATACAACCTTCAGTTTGGCGGGATTCAATAAAAACGCCTGCCCGCCTTTAGCTTGGATGGGTGATAACAGTTGCCTTAAACGCCACCGCTGTTGCACAGTTATTTGACAAAAGTCTGGACGTACAAAAAAGTCAAAGCCTTTGCCTTTCGTGGGGCGTGCTGGTCTAGCAACGTCATATAAGATCTCACGTAGGAGATAGTTATGAAGACATATAAGGACAGCCCTAGGTTTCTGATCCCTACCTTCTACGTTACGTTTCTGAAAAAACGGGAACCGATGGGCTCTTACAATCTCTTTATCAAAATTCCAGTCCTTCAGATCAGGAAAGGTCGAAGTGAATAAATCCACTATGAAACGTCGCGTGTCTTTTGCCTCAACACCCTCCGGTATGCCTAAGACACGTAGATTGTTCCTGCGTGCTCGGTTTTCAATATCGGTGAGTTTCCAATCGATATCTTGGCCGGTTTTCTGCAGGGTGGTTATAGAGGAATTTTGCTTGCATAGCTCATCTTCAACAGAGGAAATGCGTTCTTCAGCCTCCTGTACTCTGGTGGTGGTTTCCGTACAGGACTTAGTGATGCGTCTGACTGCATTTTGCAGCTTACGGACTGCCCCCTGCGTCCGCAGCCCTTCTGCTTTTGTTTCCTCTCTATGGGCCATGACAATCTTATAAATCGATGATTGCAAACTATAAATAGATTTGAGTGTGATCTCGTCTTTTGCTTCATCGTTAGCCTCAGTAAATAGTTCACCATGTGCAGCTTGTGACCCAGGCAGGGTATCCCAATGAGGCTGCTCAATCAAACCAGAAGCGCTAAGAGGAAGCGATTTCGGGGAGTCCGGCACCTTACGGACTGTGCCTTGTTCTGTATGGTCGACAGCAGAGTCTACACTTAACATTTCATCACCGAGAGATGCATTGCCATCCTCTGCCCAGTCGCCGGAAAGCGATAATCTATCACTTTCATTCCCATTTTCATTTTCAAGTTCTTTCACTGATATGAGTGACACGTCTCACATAGAATAAAATTGCCCTCCGGAACCAATAGACTCTGCATCTTTCACCAGGATTTTCCCTATGTCTTTATCCTGATTATCAAGAGGATAGTTATTAGTATCAGGAATCCCAGCATGGATAGCATGGGTAGGGCTCCCTACAGCTGCGCCAGAACCTCTCTCCATAACAGTCTGCTCAGTAAATTTGACATTCCCTTCTGCAGACCCTCCTGATACACCAGTTATAGGTACTTCCACTACTGTTGACTGCAGATTCTGATCCGTGTTAAACCCCGCCATATTTTGGATAGCGTTGCCTGACCCCACAGATGTAGCAGGAGCTTGTACGGTAGCTTGCGCATTCTTCTTCTTGAAGATATGAGGTACGACACGTTCTTTTACCCCTGTATCCGCCTGACCCCCCCATCGTAGAACTACCTCTAATATCGGGGGTGCACGAGGAGCTGGTATCACCGTTTGCGTTTGCGGCATTTGAATTTGCATTACCAGTGCAGCCGCCTTAGCTTTCGCTCCCCTTCCTTTTGGAGCCATTAACACTCCGCTAAAAATATTATCACTGCTGCTGGAAGGATCGTTGAGCCGTTAATCTTGAAATACAGATCAGTTTTCTCCTCTATCCCCCTCCAATAGAAAAGTCAGAGGACAATATGAGCACAGTACCTTGAATTGCTGTCTAATGTATCCAAATGTTTGTTTTTCTAAGTGTTCATTTTCGAGCATCTCCCAAACGTCTCCCAAGCTTCAGCTCGACCACACTCTGAGCCGCGTTCCAAGCAGCTCCAAGCAGCTCCCGAGCTCACAGGAAGACCCCCAAGGCAGCTCCAGGTGAGTCGACTGCTGTCCGAAGGCACCGCCTCCAGGTGTTGCTGACTCGCTCCGCTCTGCGATACGATTCCTCCGAGCTGCACCGCAGCTCCTTCAAGCACCTCCGAGCAGGGAAACAAAGCCAGAAATGCTCCCCGGCGTCTCCACTTTCCTCCCTGCAAGATCCTCACAGCCGGGCAGCTTGACACTCCGGTCAGGGCAGGTAGGTCAGACCGTCGGAGGAACCACTCGCACACCACCTCTTACACAGCCGCGGGTGCGGCCGCCATCTTGCCTCAGCTATAATATACTCCCAAGTACCTGGCACAAAAACTGGAGCTCTCTTGTGGCGTAAGGGCATCAAGAAGCGCCAAGACTTTCCTCTTGAAACCACTCATCTTTAGAAAAAAGAGAACTTGTCACAGAGCCTTTTCTGGTGCTGCCCCAAAGCTATGGAACTTTCTTGCACCGGAAGTACGCCTAATCTCTTCAACGACGGCATTCAAATTGGAAGCCAAAAAATTCTTAGCCTAATTGGGCTAGGCCACCTGCTCGAAGACAATCGCTCTTACTTCCATTGGTCAATCATTTGTTATGGTTCTTTTTGGGCAACTGTCCCTGAATATGCGACCATTCCTCCCATCCTATTGTAAATCGCTCTGATATCCCTCGGGATCTTGTTCGCGCTATATAAAACTTTATAAATAAATAAATCGATGAGCCAAATGGACAGACTCAAAAGTGAGGGATCATGAGATCATCACATCAGAAACAAGTTTTGACTTCCATTCAACTTATCCCTATGGCAAGTACTTCAGGTAAATGGCACCACAGTGGCCACCTGAGGGAGTTAAGAGGAAATCATGATAATTGCTTCACACTTCAAGAGACTGCAAGAGATTGAACAGTGACCCGCTGTTCCAAGGGGATGCCAGCCAGCTGGCCTCAGCCTACCAGTCCTGTTTGATAGTTCCTCTTCATGTAGGAACTGTGAAACAGCCTCTGCGGCGTCACCAGATGATTTGGAAGAGGACAGGCTGATGGTGGTTCCAAGAAAGCAGCTGGGACAGACCTCTCTCCAGAGAAGTACAGGGTCTACAGTGGTACTGTGAAGACGGGAGCACCCATGCTATGATCCTCAAGCTCACGATGCACCTGTATGATGTATGATGAACATCGCCTGGATGAAGGACAACTATCTCAATCTCAACACAGACATGGCGGAAGTCCTTATCTTTGCAAACAACACCTCACCATAGAATGACGCATGGTGGCCTGCTGAACTCTGCCCATCCCACACCCCAACAAATCACACCCACAAACTCTGCATCATCTTAGACAGTGAGCTATCTCTGAAGAAACAGGTAAATGCAGTCTCATCCGCCTGCTCCTAAGCCCTATGAATGTTCTGCAAGATATTTAGGTGGCTCCCAGCCAACACCGGAAGGAACATCATGCAGGCCCTCATCTCCCGCAGGCTGGACTACAGGAACACACTCTATGTAAGAATCACCTGCATAACTCCTGAAGACACTACAGACAATACGAAACTGAATGGAAAGCCTCATCCTTGACCTCCACAGAAGGAACGACATCAACCCCCACCTCGTAATGTAATGTAAATAGGTACTTATAAAGCGCACGGCTACTCCACAGAATGTCCCGGCGCTCAAGGACCACGAGACTGGCACCAGCACTATGTCAGAAAGAAAAGCAGAAGACTATTGCTGGAATAGCCAATTTTTTAGCTGTTTCCTGAAAGTAAGCAGATCCTGAACCTGCCTAAGAGACAATGGCAGACAATTCCATAAACGGGAGGCCAGCACTTGAAAGGATCGGCTGCCCAGCCGGGAGCGGGAAAACTTGGGGATGGTCGTCAAGAACTGCAGTGGAGACCTCAGGGCTCTTTGCGGCACATAGTGCTGAATCTTATTCCTCATATAGAACGCGCCCATAGCATGGAGTGCCCTGAAAGCCAGGACCAGAGCTTTACATTGAATCCTCTTCAGAACTGGCAGACAGTGCAGTGCATGAGAATTGCTCTAGCCGCCGCATTCTGGACCACATGCAGGCGGTTTAATAAGTACTTCGGTAGGCCTAGGTACAAGACATTTACGTAGTCCAGCCTTGATACAATCAGGGCTTGGACTACCGTTTTCCTGTACGTAACTGGCAGTAGACGAAGAAACCTTTTAAACATTTCTAATAGGCCAAAGCAGGTACCGCCAACTGTTTGGATCTGAGCCTTCATAGATAAATTGGCATCTAACTTGACCCCTGGGTTCTTTACAATGCTTACTAAGGCTGCAGGGGGAAACATATCCTGAGGCCACCACTGGCGCCACGCTTTGCATGGTGAGGGACCAAAGAAAATGATCTCAGATTTCTCTGGGTTACACTTTAATTGGTTCCGACTTAGCCAGGAGAAAACCTCCGTCAAGCAGGTGTTCATTTTGCTACCTCTAAAATCGATGCCCTGTCACAGGTGAACAGCAATTGAGTATCATCTGCATATGATACTTTTCTAGCGCTATGTGCCTCAGCTAGAAGCGCAAGGGGAGCCATATAGACATAGAAAAGTGACGGGCTCAGAATAGATCCCTACCTTCGTGGAGGGAATGGGGGCTGCAAAGGGAGGGGCCAAATTGTTTGCTGACTGTCCCTGAGAAAGGAAGAAAACCACTTGAGTACCGTGCAGCCAACATCACACTCCTTGAATCTCTGCAGGAGCCGGTCGTGGGGCACGGTACCAAAGGCCGCGGAGAGGTCCAACAGTATCAGCACTTCTTTTATCCCACTATCTAGTGTCTCTTTGATGGCTTCAGAAACTTCCAGTAGGGCTGTTTCTGAAGTAAAATTGGCTCTGAACCCCCATTGACTATGATGGAGTACATGGTTGGCTTCCACATATTCCGTAAAGACTAAGGGGCAGATGTATCATCCCCATCATTTGCGATTCCCAAATAGCGATTTTTAAGGAATTGGTATGTATGTAGAAATTCGCAATTTTTTTAGCGATTTCTTAAGATTCCTTAATTGCGATTAGCAAATTGCTAATCGCAATTAAGGAATAATTTCCCATTCATTTCTATGGGCCAGGAGGCCCCAAAGGAATGAATGTGAAATTATTCTAAATTTGGGATTCGCAATTTGCTAATCGCAAATTGAGAATAATTTCAAGGGTGCAAGGGTGTCTTAAGGACACCCTGTTGCACCCCCTGAAATTGACATGTGTGCGCATATGGCGCACATACTTGCCCTAAGGGCATGTATGAGCGTCACATGGCACCTTTAGAATTTTTTAAAAGTGCATTTTTAAAAGAATTCATAAATTACCACCAACTACAAGGTGGTGGTAATTTGTGATTTCTTAGCCTAAATTCGCAAAGCTTAAATGCTACATACATAGCATTTAAGGAATCGCAATTTGCGATTCCTTAAATGCTTGCGCAAAATTAAGGAATCACAAATTTTGCGATTCTTTGATTTTGCAGTGCGATTTTTTGATACATGACATTTGCCGATTTTTTTGTCTCAAACGCTGCTTTTTTGCGAATCGCAGGGTTTGCGACAAAAAAAACGGATGATACATCTGACCCTAAATTCATGCATTTTTCCACAACTTTGGAAAAGAAGGGTAGTAGTAATATCAGCCTATAATTAGAGGCCACCACAGGATCTGCCAAAGGCTTCTTAAGTAGAGGGAGAATTTTGGCATTTTTCCAGATATCAGGCATCTGTCCCTGTTGTAGTGAGGTGTTCAAAATCAGGTTGACCTCTGGGTTAATAATCCCAGCTATAGAAGACAGTACTTTGGCAGGACATGGATCCGAGGGAGAGCCTGACTTAAGTGTTTTCGTTATCTCCAACGATTTATCCAGGGGAATCGGAGGAAACTGGGTGAGACAAGGACCTGTAACAGAGTTAGTGGGAAATAATGGCCCTGAGTTTACTTCATTTGCCGGGGGCGGAGTCTCAAATGAGTTTTGAATGATTTTGTTTTATCGTGAAAGTAACCCGCAAGATGGTTGATCCACTCATTAGTGGGGGTAAACTGACTTTCCACCATACTAGGGGATGAGAAATATTTTACAATTTTAAAGATGTCTTTACTTTTATTCCCAGCTAACTCAATTTCCTTACAAATTTTATTATAATAGGCTTTAAGGGCCTGTTTGTAGCTAGTTTTGTCCTCGGGATTGAAATTATTCCACCACACTCTCTCCAAGCGTTTACAGGCACTTTTGCTCTTTCTAAGAACTACTGTAAACCAAGGAGCAAAGGTGCTGCCTGTTTTAGCCGCACGAGTAGTGGGCGGGGGCCAGCTCCAAAGCACAGAGATCAGGCCAGTTTTCGAGGCTAAGCACGTCATCCTCAAGATTGCTGCTGACAGGAATCGGTTGCTGCCTAAGGGCAGCATTCATTGCCTCAGGGGTAATCTGGCAAAAAGATCTAAAACTGCTGGGGTGGGGCTTGCCGTATGATTGAGGGCTCAAAAAGCTACACTGACTTCCTATCCAGAAGAGATGCCAGTTCAAGATGTTAACCCACACATACAAAGCCTTGTACAATGAAGGACCAGCATTCATCAACAAAACCATGACCTTCCATCAACCGAACAGACACCTATGATCCACCTCCCTCTTCTTTGAAGACACCCCCTGGATACTAGTAAGCAACAACGGAAGAGCCAAAGCTTCCAACGACTATCCCCTGACCCTCAAGACTGCCTCATCACTCTGGTAAATCATCAAATGAACAAGATTACACCAAAGCAGCTAGCAACTCCATCGCCTTGGGACACTCACAAGGGAATTGCTGCGCTTAAAAATCCTTGATTGATTGCACCTTCCACGAATTACCAAAGTTATGAATATTAACATGGGTATTGGAGAGGTGGTGTCTGTTTTGGGTTTAGGTGTTTAATACGTTTATATGTTGGGCGGAATGTAGCGTTGCTTGTGCACAGCACTGGAGTACCATTACTGCTTGGGGCTTTATTGATTGCTTCCATGGTGATATTAGATAGTTAATAAAAGGGACTGGTGCCAGGGGCTTTAGGTACAGTCTACTGACATGAATGATCTATGCGTACTTGTGTCTGCATGTTTGGTTCCCCGCCCAACACCTCAAGGATGAGAGTCCACTTTCATCTCTTGTTCTTACTAGACAGGAGACTGCTGTGCCTCTCACTGATATGACTTGAATCTGTGAACTGCAGCTGATGCCCCCAGCCTGTTCACACATAAACCACACATATGCTCAATGAATCACAGACTTCTCAACTTTGTCACAGGCAAAAATGCTATGGTTGCTGGAGTTGTCACGTGGCTGGTGGGAACATTGTCGACATCACCAAGTTAGCATGAGCCCTTCAGCCATGATTCAGCTTTGCATACATTACTAGCTGCTTTTATTTTGCAACGTCTCTGTCCGTATTTTTCACATGGGAACTGTTCGCTGTGTTTGTTCTCTGCCTATTCTTGGAGTTTAGTCTGAACATTGTGAGCAAGGTCAATACACAATACCCCATGTTGTTTTGTTCTGGTTAGACCCTATCACTTAGACACAACATACTAATACAGCTGGTGGGAGACTAGCATTTTGATACTACGGGGATGCACACATTAAAAACACACACTTGGAGAGGGACCTTTCCAGGGAGAAGAGTACTGCAGTTCCTGTGATGTAGATCTACCATCTAGGCACTAAGGTATGGGGTCTGCTGACAAAATCCAGAGATCTTCTGTTATATAAAATACCAATTCCTAGCAAGGGGAGGGAGGTTAGACTAAACTGTATTCTCTCTATTGTCTTTTCATTATGACATCTCCCATCATGATATATGGCCTTGGTGCTATGCTGACAATATTTGTATTATGCATTTTTCTGTGTGTTGTGGCATGTTTACTGCAGTATAGAGCATAATTGTTGAAAAAAATATTCTAAACTATTTTGTGTCTCTGTCAGTCTTTATTGTGGACAAAGTACTTTTGCTTCTCCATGATACCCTCTCGCTGTTTACAGAGACGTCCATGGTGTGTGGGTTTAGCTTCCTATATTAGAGTTTTATTGGTTTTTCAATCTTGAAGTTTAAAAGGTTTTGTCGTTCTCATCTGAACCCAGTTTTGCGCTACTGTTTTTTTGGTTTCTTCTATACAGTTTTAGTAACAGCAATTGCTATTGGGGCACATAATTAGGTGCCAGTCATTGCACATTTCACTCAGCATTGAGTCCCTAATGTGGGGGCTGATTTTATCTTTGTAGTCGAAACGGATCCAGCTTACCG
This sequence comes from Lissotriton helveticus, assembly GCF_964261635.1. Classification (NCBI taxonomy): domain Eukaryota; kingdom Metazoa; phylum Chordata; class Amphibia; order Caudata; family Salamandridae; genus Lissotriton; species Lissotriton helveticus. The sequence continues at coordinate 440,225,225 of NC_136065.1, read as the reverse complement.
ATTCTAGGTTTTTTACTCATGGGTTACATTTCCAGCAGTAGATGGAAATGATCATTTATTTCATGAAAATACTCGAGCCACAATTCTGCAACAGTATCGTCCTTATCGCTTACTTGAAGTTGCGTTGTCAGCTTGGGAGCATATGGTTTAATGGCGCAGTTTCTCACCCTGTAACTGTGGTCCTTTTAGGCCCTTTATCGGTCGACGGTGCCACGTGGCCCGTTTTGACGGGATTTATACTACATCCTAATTATCTTGGTGTTACACTCGCACAGCTTAGAAAATTGCATACATCTCTGATTCATATGCACGGGAGGGTTATACAATATATGTCTCGTAATT